>NC_056745.1:1447783926-1448006426 GCF_019279795.1 Protopterus annectens
ACATGTACAATGCTACAACACTACATTTGTCCACTAAACTAACTTTTCTAAAGTACAAACAATCGAGCACACAACTTGCATCACTGCTCTGTTGAATATACTGCATGCAACAAACTTAAATCAGACAACACACACACACACCGCTGACACCTTACCTAGTCCATACTATAACTCTAACTTATTAAATCTACCCTCCAACTTAACCCTTACCCTATGACTCTCCTACTCGCACCCCAACCTACTTCCTGTAAAATGCACAGGTTTGAACTTCCAGCTATTAACATCCACCACACTCGGACAAACACTTCATTCCATATATTTACCTACCCAATACATTTTCAAACGAATTGCTGTTTTGAAAAGTGTGCCAGACAACCAAAGCACCACATCTAAATGCTGTTCTGGGCCAGTTTGGAGTCTAAGAGGCCCTTCTGCAGCAATGAGTTATTTTATAGTGAGCATATATTTACAACTGTATTACGTTCATCATAAGAAGTATTGTTGCATCAAACATGATACATCAACAAGCAGTGTACACTTAGCTCTAAGAAACACCTGGCTGGTCTACATCATGGAGTGCAGGACCTAGAAATAAATTATTTTATATTTTATCAAGGCATCTGATATGGAAGGTTTTTAAAATGTGAAAATGGGAATCCAGATAAAACACTCTGGTGACGTTGGTTAAAGCCTTATTTTTCATGACAAAAATGTAACTCAGCCATCGATGAAACCCCACATCATCTTGATTTAGCAGGCAGCCACAGCACTAGAAAACCTTGCAGCAACAGAAGTGTGTGAGTGCTGGATGCCAGCTCAGCCATCTAACTGGCACTGCAGCTTCTGCTTCAGGGAGGCGTGAGCTCACCAAAGAGTGTACAGAACACCATCTAGAATGAGACTGCTGGTACGGAAACAAACATACGTACCCTTGTCTAATTCATCTGGTACTGTAATTAGAAGTTATGTACCTACCATAACGTTCCATGTTAGTTGTCTTCTCTCGCCTTCTTTCTTGCTGGATGGGTTCGGAGCCGATCCTCGGCTCCGACTAAGCTTTAGCTCGAGAACTCCTTTTACCAGCTCGAGGCAACCCTATATCCCATGATGCAAGGCGGAACTACCTCAGATCTCGTTTGGCAGCTAACTAACCCTGCTAAAGACTTATCCTAATATAATTAGGAACCATGGTTCCTAAAAGAAGTCCTCATAACAATGCTCCAGAGGAAGCAATCTAATAGGAACTCTCCAAGATCTGTCCAGGCCAGGGGGAAGGAGGGAGGGGCTTTAAAGAAGGTTAGGAGAAGACAACTAACATGGAACGTTATGGTAGGTACATAAATTCTAAATGTTAAGTTGTCAATCTCGCCATCATTCTTGCTGGATGGGACCGCGTCCCTAGCACCTGTATCCCGGGTGGCTCAATGGAACAGACTCTTGAGAACAGTGGAACCAAAACTGGCCCTATCTCTGGAGGCCAAATCCAACTTGTAATGAGACACAAAGGTATGAGGCGTGGCCCAAGTAGCTGCTGCACAAATAGTGTCAATGGGAAGTCTATCCTGAAAGGCTACAGAAGTGGATAGACTCCTGGTCGAATGTGCTTTTGGCTTAGAAGATAGTTGTTTGCCCCTTAGAGAGTACACATAGGAAATGGTGGAAGTCAACCATCTAGATAAGGTCACTTTAGATACTGGAAGACCCAACCTGTTTTCTGCATAGGAGACAAACAATTGGTCTGATTTTCTAATTTGTTTAGTCCTATGTAAGTAGTACCTGAGCTGACGATGAACATCCAAAAATGCAGCTTCTGTTCAGCTCTGTCAGAATAGTTAGGAAAGAAAACTGGTAGATCAATAGATTGGTTAATATTGGCTTGAGATACAACCTTGGGAAGAAAGGAAGGGTTAGTTCTGAGCGAAACCCTATCCTTATGAAACACCAGATAAGGTGAACGAATACAGAGGGCCTGAATCTCAGAAACTCTTCTTGCAGAAGTAACAGCCAGCAAAATATAGTTTTCCATGTCAACAACTTTAAAGAACACGTAGCAGACGGTTCGAAGGAGGTAGAATTAGGGATGCCAACATTAAGTTCAGATCCCATTGCGGAGGAGGATGTTTCACAGGCGGTTTTAGGAGAAAAACTCCTCTCAAAAGGCTTTGCATAACCTATGAGACATGATGTTATTGTCCTGCAAGCCAACATGAAATTTGGAAATAGCAGCCAGTTGTACTTTGACTGTAGATGATGACGATCCCGAATGAAAAACCTCCGCCAGGAAATCCAAAACAGAATGTATAGGAGCGGTGAAAGGATCAATATTTCTGGCGTTTGCCCAAATAGAAAAACGTCGCCACTTGCTAGCATAAACAGTTCTAGTGGACGACTTTAAAGAAGACACTAAAATGTCTCTGAGTCAGAAATCATTGGTAGCCTGGCTAGGGAAGGAAGTGGAGCAACCAAGCAGTGAGGTTGAGAGAATGAATGGCCCGGTGCTGCTGACCCGACTGGTGGATCAAAAGATCCGGAACTGGGTCCAGATGCCAGGGCTGCACCAGAAGGTGATGATGTAGAGACAGAAACCAAATTTGTCGAGGCCAATATGGAGCAATGAGGATCAACTTGGCTCTCAAAACGGTGGCTTTCTGAATGACTTGTGGAATCAATGGAAAGGGAGGAAAAGCATAAAGAAGTCCCCGAGGCCAATCCTGGGTTAGAGAGTCTCTCAAGGGTTGGCCTGGAAGAGGAAATAGTGTGAAGTAATCTGGGCACTTGCTGTTTTGAGGGGTAGCGAAAAGATCGCAACAAGGGTGCCCCACTTCAGAAAAATCTGATCCACTACAGACTGATTGAGAGACCACTCGTGAGGCATCAGAATAGATCTGCTTAGCCTGTCCGCCAATAGGTTGGACCTGCCAGGGATGTGCATTGCTATCAGAAACCGCTGAGAAGAGATCGCCCATTGCCAAAGTCTGAGAGCTTCTCGACATAAGGGATAGGACCTGGTTCCGCCCTGTTTGTTGATGTACCAGACCACGGACATGTTGTCCGTCTGTACTGCAATAGTCCCTGTGGGAAGAAAGTCGTCGAGGGCTTGCAACGTTAAAAGCACTGCTCTCATCTCCAGGACATTTATGTGCAGGTGGTATTCTATGGGTTGCACGTCCCGTGGACCATCCTGCCCTGATAATGCCCCCCCCCCACCCGATCAGAGAGGCATCCGTGGTGACTGTGGCAACTGGAGGAGGGGGAACAAAGGGTCGGCCCTGATGAAGAAGGGGGAAGATATCCATCATAGATGAGCCCTGCAAGACTGTGTCACTAAGATCTCGTGTCTCATGGGCAGATCGTGGTACGACCACTGCGTGAACAACATCCACTGCAGGAGACGCATGTGGAAGCGAGCCAGTGGAAGAAGAACAATGGCTGCAGCCATTAGGCCTAGAACTTTCAAGACAAACCTGGCTTTGACCTTGTTGCTTTGTAACAGAAGCTGAACAAATTTCTGGATGTCCAGAATCCTTTGATTTGTTAGCCTGGCTAACATTCTGACGGTATCTAACTCTGCGCCTATAAAGGTGATAGATTGGCAAGGCAGCAGAGAGGATTTTTCAAATTCACGAAATTCCTAGACTCTTGCAAAGCTGTAAGGTGTAGTCTCTGGACCAAGAAGCTGATCCTTGGAGGTGGCGGAGAGGAGCCAGTCGTCCAAATAAGGAAACACTTGGAACCCTCGACGTCTCAGGTGAGCTGTGACCACTGCCATGCATTTGGTGAACACTCTGGGGGCTGAAGTGAGGCCAAAGGGCAGTGCTCTGAATTGGTAATGACTGGCTCCCAGCAGCGGAGAAACCTTCTGGGCGTCTGTGAATCTTTATATGATAGTACGCATCCTGAAGGTCTATCGAGCACATCCAGTTGTCCTTGCCCAGAAAGGGCAGAATGGATTGCAGCGTGACCATCCGGAATCTTGCCTTTCTGACAGACTTGTTTAGTCTGCTTAGGTCTAGTATTGGTCTCCAATCTCCCGTCCTTTTGGGGACCAAAAGAATCTTGAGTAGAAGCCGGATCCTACTTGGTCTGCCGGCACTGTTTGGATGGCTCTTTTTTCCAGGAGTTTTGAAACTTCCTGTTTTGCCAAATCCCTTTGACTGGGTGAGATGTCTGGAAGGGATTGTAGAGGTATGGAAACCTTCAAGGGATTTTGTAACCCTCGGATATAATCGACTGTACCCACTTGTCTTGTGATAGGGATTGCCAGGCTACTGGGTACAGCGAAATTCTTCCCGACTGCCTCCAAGGGTGGACAGTCGGGCAACACCTCAGGGATGCTGAAAGGGCTTCTCAGGAAGAGGCTCCCTGTTGCCCTGGTTCTGAGGACCCCCTGCCTCTAGGGCGTCTATTATTGTTACCCCTCTGACTCTGGGGTAAACTGACCACGTGTGTCCGGTGTAGCTCCTTGGGCTTTACGGAACCACATCTTCCCCCCTTCTGACCCTTGGGATATGGTCTAGAAGGAGTGGAAAACTGGACTCCAACGGCAGAAAGAGTTTTACCGTCCTGTTCACATCTGGTCAAAGTATCCTTCACCTGAGGTCCGAACAAAGCCGAACCGTCAAAGGGGGTGTTGGTGAAGGACGCCCTAAAGGGTCCGCAAAATTACATACAAGCATCCAGGCTTGGCGTCTAAGCGCAACACCTGTGCCTGCGGCCCTGCTCGTTCCATCGGCTGCATAAGATATGAGCCGCATGGAGGAGTTAGATATGGAATTCAGGATAGCTAGCTGAGAGGCAATCTTTTCCTGAGCCCCAGCAGCTGAAGGATCCTGGACTACTTCTCCCAGTTCCTTGAGAATATCTCGTTGAAGCCTGGTGAAGTGACAAAGGTAATTCAGCGAGCGCATGCAAAGGTCGCTGAAGAAAACATCCGCTTTCCATACCTGTCCATGGTCCCAGAATCCTTATTAGGAGGATGGACAGGTACTGAAGGATCCGCCAGTTCCTTCTTAGTGGCCGCCGCCACCACCATAGCATCCACAGAGACACCTTTGGACAGGAACTGTTTGTCCGAAGGGGCCGTGATGAACTTGGATGGTCTCCTGGGGACAGGTTCCACAGAATCTGGAGCGCCACGCCTCGAGCCACTACCTGCATGAGTGGGTCGAAAGCGAGAGACACCCAGGAGGTGGAGGGTCGGGATCCAAAGCCTCCAGGTATACCGACTCATCCTCGGAGGGGTCAATGGAGGGCCAATTCCCCTCTGTTTGAGGAGCTCAAGGATGTCTGAAAATGAGACATCCTCAGAGGGGACCGAGAACCCTCCGACTCATCTAAGTCGGTATCAGATGTAGTAGACTCAGGAGTCTGTGTGTTTCCTCTTACGTCCTTTTCCGAGGGGTTCCCCTGCAGGATCAGGAGAAACCGCGGAAGAGGAGGAAATTCCCAATGGGGAAACCTGGGGGCGATGGATCCCTGGGCCTGAGAGCAAGAGGCTGGCAAGAGGCATCTGCACGCACTGATGAGGGAGGAGCTAGAGGGATAGACCGTTGACCAGGCTCAGAGGCCAGGACACTCCTCATCACCTCAAAGGCTCCTCTCCCCGGGAGACCTGAACACACCGAAGAAACAGGAATGGTCGGCTCCAAGGAGAGAGAAGGCGATGTCGGCGCCGAGCTTACAGGCCGGCTCCCGAGGGAGAGCTGGGTCGGACAAGGGTCCGATGCCACTAGCCCCTCGAGCCGACAGTGGAAACCAGACCGGATCCCTCCAAGGAAAGTCTCAAGGAGGAGATCGAGCCAAGGATGTATCGGCTCCGCATCGAAACAGTCGCTGTCCCAAGAAGCTCCGAACTCTGGTGTGGAGTCGGAGGAGGAATCTCAAGAATTGGGGCTGTAGCCAAGTCTGTTGAGACGGGCTATGGAGCATTTGGGCCAGTGCCTGAGATTTCAACAGCCTGCTTACCACCCTCTCCAAATCGTGGTCAGACAGC
This sequence comes from Protopterus annectens, assembly GCF_019279795.1. Taxonomy (NCBI): domain Eukaryota; kingdom Metazoa; phylum Chordata; order Ceratodontiformes; family Protopteridae; genus Protopterus; species Protopterus annectens. The sequence continues at coordinate 1,447,789,919 of NC_056745.1, forward strand.
CTGGAAGATCTCAAAGATCGGCTCCGATGGCTCCGCTCCGACAAAGAGGAGACCCGGACGTGAATACTTAGTATCGAAGGGGACCGGGATCTCTTACGGGCGGAGCCATCGGAGCCGAAGTCCCTTGAACCCCAGATGGAGCCGAGGATCTGTCGGCTCCAGCCAGAGCCGACAAGGCAACAGTAGTCAGGGTATCCGCCGGCCGCCGGCACTGAACCCACTACTCTAGCAGAAGAAGTATCGGCCCAGCCGGAGCCGATATCGCCCGACGCCGAGCCACCGGAGGAGGCTTGGACACTGTAGCCTGAGCCTTCGGTGGCTTAAGAGGTTTTCCTGCCCCTTGCTTGGGAGGAGAACCTTCAGGTTTTAACAAACCTCGGAGGATCAATTTGTTCCTCCTTTCCTGCAGGACTCTCTGGCTAAAGGCATGACACAACGCACAGGAGTCCTGCAGGTGCAAAGGCCCCAGGCAATACACACAAGAAGTGTGACCGTCTGTCAGGGACATTTTCTGACAGCACTGGTCACACTTCTTGAAGCCGAACCTTGCCTTCCCTAGACATCCGAAAAGGATATACACAAACAGTCCCCACAAACACACAACTTAATCCCTACACAGACACAAAGGAAGGGAATAACTTGGGGAACTAGGCCTGACTAAAGATTTAACTGAAAAAAACTATTTTAAAAGTTTAAAAAGGAAGGGAATACGGTGGGCTGTACTAAATACAGGCTAACCTAACACTGAAGGGAAATTAAACCCCTAACTAAACTTTTTCTTTTTTAACAAGAAAAAACTTACCTCAGCTGGCAAAGGAGACCTCTTTCGCTAAGCGGCAACAAAGCGGATCTGAGGTAGTTCCGCCTTGCATCATGGGATATAGGGTTGCCTCGAGCTGGTAAAAGGAGTTCTCGAGCTAAAGCTAGTGGCGAGTCGGAGCCGAGGATCGGCTCCGAACCCATCCAGCAAGAATGAAGGCGAGATTGACAACTTAACATCCACAATTTCCCACTAATGGGAGAAGGAAGGGGAATTAGAAACATTAAAAAAATAAATAAATAAATAAAAAACTCCTAACCCTTGCAGGATGACAGCTAGACTAGGCTTTATCTTCCTGGGATGGGGAAGTAACCCGGCTAACACATGATGGGAGCCCAGAGGAATAAAAAGGCAGTAGTGCAGTTAGCCAGCCACTTTAAAAGGGTCTACTTTGAAACGGATTAATTTTGCCTTCCTTGCAGAAAAATCAACATGTGACAAAACCATCTCAGAGGCTTAGCTCTTTCAGTGCAATTTCAGAAAAGCAAAAATACTTACTGCTACATTTGTTTGTTTGGGTGGAAGACTAGAATTTGCATAAAATTCATAGATCACCTTTGGTACAAAAAAAGAATTGGTTCCTAAAGACAAATTGTCCTTATGGAATGCTGTACAAGACTTGTACACTCAGCAATACTTCCGAGTGCAGTGACTACTAAAACAATATTCCAGGAAAGATATTTTAGATCCATAATTGTTCTGAAGGAGTAAACTTCAATTTTTTTTCAGTCATGAGTTTAGATCTCAAACCAAACATATGAAATATATGACTGGCCAGTAGCAGGCCTCATAGCATCATTCAGAATGGTTAACATCTCCCCAAAGGGGAAGAAAGAGCTTTATCAGGAGTCAGTCAGAGCTCTTTCACATCAGACCAGGAAGTTTGGAGTACGGATGTAGCACTCTGCTTACTAGCTAGGCTAGAAGAATGAAGTAAACTGTCAAAGTCAACAACCAAGCAATTAACATATCTGAAGGACATGTGTACTAGTGTTTGTCCTTGTAATTAAGCCAAGAAAATGAAGGATGCTTTTGCTTTCTAATTTTACCACTACTTTACCTGTAGAATGTCAGGCATCTGAAGAAATGCACAGATAGGCTCTTAGTCCTTGGTGGCTGAAAAGGCATTGGTGCCCCCTACTTTTCTGTAGAGAAGCTGATGGCTCAATTTAGAGGCAAACAGATCCAGCTTTGAAAACACACCATACATTTCTAAAGACAACAAACGTTTCTTCTAATTACCACTCAAATGGGATGAAAACTTTCCTGCAGATGGTCTGCCAAGTGTTTTACTGTTGTGGTATGTAAACAAATTTAAAATTCAGAGATAAAGGTAAAAAAAAAAAAAAAAGACCATTATGTTAAAAAAAAAATGCAAAGATCAACAAATGACACCAAATTATTTACCAATATATCTTATAAATGCAGTGTCATCTATCACTATATGACTAATTCATGGCATAAACACTGGTTAACGTGCTGATGAATCCAAGTGCACTGCTATTATTTCTTTATTGAATATTCGATGATGGATACTGCACACCCTGAATTCTAACGTAATGTTAACAGGCTGCTCAAAGCAAAATTAGGGGAATCTGCTGTCAATCTTTTGTGCATAACGGAAAAAAAAAGGGAATGTGTCAATTCATTGACATCAGACCACATCTTAGTTGGATCACAGCACGGCTCACAAGAGGGATTTATTACTAAAACAGAACAGACTCCACGGTTTGAAGATTTTCTTCCAGGATAATAAACATTTTCTCTGAACCAGATCTAAACTGCTTATCTAGACTCTCCCCTCGCACTTTGAGTAGACAGAATCCATGCTAACCCGTGAAGAAGAGCCTTATAATGGTCACCCTAAGAATCAGCATTTACATGGATTATATCATACTTAATAATGTGAGAGGTTTAAATAAATTTAATACTGCCCTCTTGTAGCTGTGTTAGTGATAACCTGCACTAACTCTTCAAGACATTTTTAAAACTGTTGAATGCTAACGTATCAGGAGTCTGACAGCAAACAGCCCTAATTGTGCCTTTCAAATCTACAGATATTTACCTCATATTTTTAGTCTGTTCCACATAAAATCTGTGATTTTCTGGCAAATCACTCAAGATTGACGTCATTAAATAGTAACGTGTGAGTTTCAGACTTCATATCCTTCAGAAAAATGCATACAACAAAAATCCTATTATTCTAACAAATTTCTAAGAGCAACATGTAAAATCTGTCCCCATTTTGGGTTTTTGTCCTCCCCTATTACATTACTTTAGGCTTTGCCCAGATTTCTTGTGTAAGAGGTTGAGTAGTATGGTCCTAATATTTAAGTTACAGAAATGTAAACCTTACCAGTCCAGTCACCCTGCTCACTATGTCATCTGGCATAGTATGCACCGAATAGGCCTTTAGGATTCTCTGAAAATAATAGATGCATCATATCAGGTCTCTAAACAAAGTGATCATTGTCGATGACTCCTCGAGTTCATCCTTTTCTATTATCAGAATTCAGTATTTATTATCAGAATTCAGTATTTTTTTCCAGAAGTTCCCACAGCTAGGCCTGGATGCATGCCTGTGTTGACACATTCCACAAAAACAGAGCATGTGCAATAATACCCAACAGCCAACCACTTCAGCCATCAAGCATGTTTATGTAATTCAAGAAACAAAGACCTGGCACAACATTGTCAATAAGAACTATACTAGTATAAACTTGCCTGAGACACTGGCTGGATGGAAGGGGAACCCAACTGCAAGAGAGATGCAAAGTAACTTCTGAGCCACTAAGAAAGGTGTTCTCATACACTGACATTTATGAAATATATCTATTATAAAGTAACATCAGAATCCTCTTTGGGTCCTTTTAGTGGAAAGGGTCTCAAGCAGGAAGCCACTGGGCTCAAAAGACTTGGAAATGAACAGGTTAGCAAGGGCAAGCTTGACTCTCAGTGCCATGTTATAGACCATGCCTAAAGAAGGGTAGTACCAGAGACAGTTCCGCAGTGCCAAGGAATGCAAGACACTGAAAAGTAAGCACAGGAAGCAGCTACTTCGGCAGAGGAGCACACTTTGACCACAGCAAACGTCAACAAGCAGAGCAGCCCAACACAGAGAATGCAGATGTCAATCCAATAAATGTCAGTTTGGTGACTAAATGCCCTTCTATCTCTGGAGCAAGGAAGGTAGGCCACCAATATGCCAACCTAAATTAGTGCAACAACTTCAAGGAATAACAAACCATCAGTGCACCACCAGGAAGTGAATTCCTCCCAGTGTTCGGCATCTACTTCTCAGAAGTCCAGACCAACACAAAGGGACTCTGGCTGACCAAGTTCGCAGATGACTGCAAGCTGGGAACCATTATTAACTCTGGTGTCGAAACCATGGCCTTAAGCTTAACGCCAAAAAATGCGTAGTTATCCCCTTTGGTAAAAACTCAGTTCCCACTAATTACTACATCGATGGGAGCCCACTAATTACTACATCGATGGGAGCCCACTGAAAGAGTTAAGAGATCTGGGGACGCAGGTTGACACGACATCTCATTCGACCACCACAGTGCTACTGTGATCAGAAAGTCCTTCTATGTGACACATCGCATTACCAAGGGTTTTGCATCCAGGAAGAAAAAGAGGTCATCGTCTCTCTCTACTCTTCCATCAGAGTATAATGCCCCATTTGGCATATACGTCACTGACACCTGCAACAGCTGGAGAGGCCACATAAGTACCTCACAAAAAGGATCATGGGCATTAAACACGTCCTTCACGGACAGACTCAAAAAGACTCCAGCTATTCTCTGTTACATATCGCCTGCTTAAAGGTGATCTCTGCTTGACTTACAAAACCATGTCTGACCCAGCTCTGTTAGAAATGCTACATCTAAAGAAATCTGAATCTCTCTGCACACATGCTCCAGAGACCTCAACCTCATTACCACAATCAACAGAACATGCTGGAGGGACAGGTTTCTCATCCAGAGACTGCCCATGCTCTGGAATAGACTTCCCCATACACGTCAAGAAGAGCACATCGCTGACCCTCTTCAAGAGAAATCTTGATGAGTGAAAGTTCACCCCAGGATCACTCCAGTGGCTCTACTTGATAGAGGCACTGGGAACTAAGGTCGGGTAGCACGATGCCAGGGCACTTCTATGGGCTAGGCTTGTAAAGACTGCAGAGCCATTAGCCTAGTACATACTTATGAACCTATGGTACACGGAACCAGATGTTAGAAAGAAGATGAAGACCTTCACAACTGGGGCCTGAAGCTCCAGACTACTTTTGCATAAAGCTCTTACAGAATTTAACCAAAGTATGAACTGCAACACTATGGAACCTCAGGCCAAACAACCACCAGATAATCCTGCTGAACAAGAAGTGCAAGGCTTCACAAAACCAGGCCTGAGTAGTAGTACCCCATGTGGAACTGCCAGGCAACACTGCTGCCCCCCCTCCCACCAAGAACAATGGTCAGAACACTGCCAACGAGTCCTCACAGGAAAAAACAGCCTGGGCGCACACATCCAAAACATTAATGACGCATGCAACTGACCAACTACAGTGGAACACAGCACTGCCTCTTCCAAATTGGGAACCACTCCCACATTCAACCAAAAACTGGAAGGCTTCCTAGCAGCTCCAAATACCCAGAGCCCCAGCTGGCAGGACAGTGTGTTAAGGGGAAACATCCTAGGTCAGGCCTGATTTGTAACTGGTGAAATTCCCTACACAAGGCTTGGAAATGAAGAACTTGAAATAAAAATTAAATCCACGGATCCAGTAAAATCAAAAACCTATAGGAACTATTCCAAGAACCCCCAAACCCAGTAAACACTATATTTTGAGCTATTTAATCTCTGTACAGCCATACTGATAGCTGTATACAGCAAGCTGTGCCCACTTGTAATAAGAATTTATTCATTTAATTTATTTTATTTCTTGACATTTGTTAACCAGGTTAGTCCAACTAAGCCAGGGGCCCATTTTCAGTGGAGACCCGAGGAGAAAAGCTCCAGAAATATTACATATTTCTACAATAAAAATCAAATCAAAAATAAAAATGAGTAAAAAATTAAAACCACCATGAAATATAAGAAAATAACAGTTAGAGAATAACTGCACATATAGTAGATTAAATAATAGACCGGTCTATAGAATATCACACATGAAGCACATACAAATAGATAAACCATTCAATCAATTCTTTTTTTTTTAAATAAAGATATATACGAATATATATGCTATGGAAGTGAGGGGAGAGGTAAGGAAGTAAAGAGCAGAATAGAAAAGGGAGTTAAATATGAGAAGAGAGGAAGAGGCTAGATCAAGTGGGGTTAGACAAGGGCAGGACCATGTACTCCGAAGAAAAATTTTCTTTTTTGAACAGGTGTTTTTGATGAATGCTTCTTACGTTTTGAGGGAGCGAGTTCCAAGCATGTGCAACAGTGTGTTTTTGTAGACGGACTTTTCTATACTTTTATTGGGTTTATATATGTCAAGCAGGTGTTTGCTGGAAGTACGAAGGTGCCGATGGAGGTTGTAGAAGTAGACTAGGTTGGAGATGGAAGGGCAGGAACAGGGGTCATAGAGTGTGTAATGTGAAGATGGGGTAGAAGTAGTAGTTTAGAGAATTCTGGCCACTGGAGTGATTTAAGGGCAAGACAGTGGTGGGATTTATAGGGGAGATTAGAGACAAGCCTGGCTATTTTGTGACAAGTTTGCTCTAGATATGAGATAAGTGAAGTTTGAACATTAGTAAGAACAGGAGCAGCATAGAGAAGGCAGGGTAGAAGGGACTGAGCAAGGGAAGATATGGAAGAAGGTAACAGAAATAATTTTTATACATTGTTGGATATGAGTATCGCATTTTAGTTCATCATCAATAATTACTCCAAAGTAGTTTGGTATGGGGTTCGGGTTTGATGATGGTGTTATTACGAGAGGTGATACAGAAAGACTGTTTGTGCTGGGCGAGTGTTTTAGGGAAGAAGAGAAGGAGCTGGTTATCAAACAGCCAGGTTTCGACAGAGGTGAAGGTTTGATGAGTGAGAGCTAGGAGTTCAGGGATGTTGTGGACAAAGGTGATAAGGGTAGAGTCATTGGCATATTGTAGAAGTGTACAGAGGTTAGTAGCAGAGTGAAGTTTGTTAGTGAATATGTTGAAAAGAAGGGGGCTTAGAATAAATCCTTGGGGAACTCCAGTATTTACAGGGAGGAATAGAGAGAGGAAAGTTTGCCAACGAATAAGACAAACTCAAAAGTGAAGCCACCACAGTGGAATCACAACATCAAATCGGTAATACAACAAAAGAAAAAAAAAAGTCTTGGCCAAGCATTGGAGGAGTAAAACCATATGTCCTAAAAGCCCCCTGACCAATCTAAACAGCTAAAATTGAAGAAAAAAATAGCTTTTCAGGCAATGGACAACAACAAAGCTTTCTACACCTATGACCACAACCTCAGGAGAAATATACAACAATGTGCAGAACTTATTGTAAATGGCATCACCCACACTGAACCGGCTTATGTTATGCAATACTTGCAAAGTGAGGGATTCAGTACAGAAAGTCTAACACAAGTCATATCACAGCATGATGGAACAACTATTCCCCAAAGAAAGGAGAAACAAGAGGAGTGGAAGACATCTGAAAAAAATATGGACATGGGAAAGAAACAGATTTAATATGGTGCAACTATGCAAAGGAAAAAGCAAAACTAACCAATGCAAAATGAGTAGCACCAAAGATATTTGAAGGGAAATGCAGGCAAAGACATCCAGATATGGAAAATTTTACAAAACAAAAAATAAGAAAACAAACAAGAAAAGTAACTTCTCCATTACTAATCCCCTTTTCTAAAGGCATAGAAACTGAGGTTATGGATTATTTGCAAAGTGAAGCATTTAGTGTAGAAAGTTTTTAACTTGGACAACATAACAGGATAGAGCAATGGACACCCAATTTAAAGAGCAACCAGCGAAGCAGGAAGCATCTAATTAGTTGACATATGAAAATACTCTGGAGTCCCCCATAGGAAACCAGTACAAAGGTTCAGTTGGAGCCATGTAGGAAGAGAAAAAACAAGAAACTGGCAACTCTGACACAGTCATTGTCATGGGGTGAAAGGTAAATGAGTTCCCATATGAAAGACCAATGGATGACACAGTGAAACTGAAGAGAATGTGGTACAGGAAGAAGTTCTGGAACTTTCTACAGAATGCCCACAGGAAATGGCAAAAAAAAGAATGTGCCCTCAGTTTAAAAGAAAACGATGTAAGAGAAGAGTTGCTTGATTTAATAGAGATGGAAAGATATATTAAGATCAATGAAAGAAATAGACTGCAGAAGGTCAATAAAACACTAAAAGTTAGAAGTTTGATAAAACAAATTAACCCAGTAATTAGGACTGTCCGCAGACACTCGTGTGATACAACAGAAGTAAATAGGATACTTTACTGTGCAAACAAATCAAACAACAGATAAAGTCCTACCACAATGAACACAGGGTAGTAAGGGAAAGGACAGGGAAAAATCGAATGCCATCATGGAAGTATCGAATAGAAAACTATAAAGCAATTAAGATCAGGGTACAGGCCTGTATGTAGAAGCTCTGCCAAATACTCCAGAATGTTATCAATATCTATGTTCGACACATCTTTTCCTCTTTCAGTACTCCAAATGACTAACCTTTTCCATTTTCCTGCATAGTTCCTTCTTGTTGAAGGTCTGCGGGCTTCAAGGATAATGTCTTTAACCCTTTGTGAAAGGTCTGGGTTAGTTACTGCTATGTGATGTTCCAGGCAGTCAGTTGGAAGGTTTTAGGTTTGGATGTATGATGTTGTAGTTGTTCTGAGTTAACATCAGAGGCATCAGGGTATTGACCACAATTTCTCCCGAGACATGCTCCTCAGCAATGGGTACCAGTGTTGTCTTGGCCAGTTCGAGCTATCAGAATTATCCTTGGACGTTCCTCTTTGATTTTCAGTAGTACCTTGTGCATCAAGGGAAGAGGTGGAATGCATATGCTGTCAGGCCTTTCCAGCTGAAGGATAGAGAGTCCACCTTCCATGCAAGTGGGTGGAATGTCCTTGTGCAGAATTTTTGAGCTGGTGATTGTGGGGAAGCGAATAGATCTATCTGTGGCATTCCCCATTTCTTTGTGATGGCCTTGAAGACGTCGGTGTAGCATCCATTCGTGAGCATCCGAGGTTGTTCTGCTTAAAATGTCTGCTAGGGTGTTCTCTTTTCCGGTACAAATATTGCCTGTAACTGGATGTTGTAGCTGAGAGCCAGATTCCAAAGGTCCAAAGTCATTCTGCATAGGGGGTAAGAATGAGTGCCTCCTGTTTGTTGATGTACCACATGACTGTGGTGTTGTCTGTCCTTATCATCAAATGGCCTTCTTTGAGGAATGGTCTGAATTTTAGGATTGCCAGTTTTACTGCCAGCATTTCTTTTTGGTTTATGTGCAGGTGCAGCTGGTCCTGAGTCCACAGTCCTTGTACGCATTTGTCCAGCATGTGTGCCCCCATCCAAGGTCTGAGGGATGCGTTGTGATGGTTAGGGTTGCACGAAAGTTGAGGAAGGGTAAGCCTGGGTTTGACTGGCATGCCCGAGCCCACCAGAGGAACTCCTGTTTTAAGCATGGGATTAGTGGTATTTCTGTTTCTAAGCTGTGCCTGTGTTGAGACCATAAATTCTTTAGGTACCACTGTAACTTTCTCATATGCAGTCTGGCATGTGGGACCAAGATTATGCATGATGCCATGAAGCCCAAGGCCTGCAGAACTTTTCTTGCTGTTAGTTTGTTCTGCTTTGTTAATGCTAAGAAGTAAAGAGGGAGTTCATTTTGTTTTTCTGCAGTTAGGAATGCCATCTGTTTTACTGTGTCCAATTCCGCCAAGAATGTTCTTGACTGGGATGGGAACAGCCTTGACTTTTGAAAATTGACTGTGTATCCCAGAGCTTGTAGCAAGTAAATGACCCTTTGTAAATCTGTTGTCAGCTTGCTTTTTGTTGTCCGCTTGTAACAGGCAGTCGTCCAGGTATGGACAAATTTGAATTCCCTGTACTCTGCAGTGAGCGATTACTGATGCCAGGCATTTTGTGAATACTCTGGGCAGTAGATAAGCCAAAGGGCAATGCTGAGAATTGATAATGCTCTGATCCTGCAAGAAATCTGAGGTATCTTCTGCAAATTGGTCGAATGGGGACGCAGGTATGCCTCCTTGAGATCTAGAGTTACCAGCCAACACTCCTTGCCCAGCATGGGAAGAAGTTGCTGTAGGGTCAGCATTTTGAATTTTGGGACAATGATGTATGTGTTTAAGATGGACAGGTCGAGAATAGGTCTCAGTTTTTTTCTTTCTTGGTACTAGGAATAGTCTGGAGTAGAATCCTTTGCCCTGTTCTGTTATTGGCACCCTTTCCACAGCTCTCATCTTTATTAATTCCGCTTATCTGGTGCAGGGCTTCTCTTTTTGATTTGGGGGCAGGTTTGGCATTCCTCTTTACTGGTGAAGTGTGGAAGTGGAACCGTAGCCTTGGTCTATGGTTTGCAAAATCCACTTGTCTTTGTAATATAGTGCCAATTTTTCGAGAATAAGGCTAACTTTCCGCCTAATGGTGCTGCTATTTGCTCCCTGGTAGGCGGAGATACAGCCAAGTCACTGAGATTGTCCTGTTGTAGTGGCAGTGGTTGTGTCTGTGCCTCGGTTATTGCCTTGCCACTGTCGTCCTCTGTAGGCACCTCCTCTGGATTGATTTCTGCCCCTAGAGCGCCTGTTCCTGCCCCTTTGGGATCTTGTGGAGTCAGGAAAGGACCAATTTTGGCAGGCCAGTTCCTGCTAAACCTTGGGGCTGAACCTGTAGGAAATCTTTGACTGTTTGTACAGATTTTGCCTTCTCTTCCATTTTCTTCATTACCTGCTGGGCAGGTTCCCCAAATAGACTGGCCTTATCCATAGGAGCATCCAATAGCTTAGCTTTAACATGATCCGGCAAGACCTGTTCTTTCAACCATGCATGCCTTCTTATCACTGTGCCAGTCATGGCTGATCTAAATGAAGCCTCCAGTGCATCATAGCCACATTTTAAAGAATGGTTACTAACCTGTTAGATGTTATTCACCATTTCTAATACAGATTTCTTATCTAAAGATTCATCAGAGGACAGCTTTTTAATTAACTGATCAAGCATAAACTCTAGGTATTGGATCATGTGAAACTGACAGTTTAAAGCTCTAGCTGAGAGAGTAGCAGAGGTGTAGACTTTTTTCCCCCATCTCTCTAAGGACCTGGATTCCCTTTCAGAGGGAATAGGGTTTTTTGCTGTGGTCGAGGCTACTGCCTTAGGCCCCTGGGATATAGTTTCGGGGTCTGCAAGTGGGGCCTTGTATAGGTGGTGATGAGTGTCTGGCACCCTGTAAAATCTATCTGGTTTGGCAGGGGCTGGAGGTAAAGAATCAGGTGCAGTGCAGACATCATTAAATGCATCGTCCACAACAGGAAGGACAGGAGGTATAGCTAAGGGCCTATGTTGTGGTAAATGCAGAAAAGTCCTAAGCCTTTTTCTTGAATCTGAGAAATCTTGTCCCTGCCATTGGAATTGTTCTCTCATGGCATGTAAGGTTTCCCCAAAAGAGAATTCCTCTGGTGGAGAGGCAGCTGGAATGGATTCTTCAGCATCTGAATCTTCATAATTGGAAAAAGGAGCCTCTGGCTGGTCTGTAATGTCTGAGTCATCCGCAGAATCATCAGAGGACACAGGCTCGGGGGGCTCTGCTCTAGGTCTCTTTCCTGGTGGCTGAGAGGCCCTGTCTGGGTGAGATTGGGATCCCCTAATTAAGGATATTAAATCTTCTGCCAGAGTGAGCATTTGTGAACTAGAAGTGGGCCTGAGTGAGGGTGGTTTAACAGGCACTGATTTAGCTGATTTGGCTGCTTTAGCCCTGGCAAAGGCCTTAATAGACATGGCTGCAGGAGGCCTAGCAGCACCACGTGTTGGGGTAGAGATATCCAAGGGATGGTGTCTGATAGATCAGTAGGAGCCACAGTTGTAGGCAAAATTTCTGAGGCTGATTCAGGTAAGGTAGCAGGAGCCTCAGTAGTAGTCATGGATTCGGCTGAAGATTGACCAGTTTTCGGTTTCGCCGAAACCGAGACACTAGCGCTTGCTTAACCGTGGATTCGTCGAAACCGCGGACCGCGAGTGTCGGTCTTTTCTTTATGCTTTTAACAATTTGGGTAGTCAGAGGATCCGACGCATAATCTACGCAAAATCTGAGCCAAAAAACTCTTCACCAAACTCCGTCCGACGCCTAAGCTGCTCGTCGGTTGAAGGAAGCACAGGCCGAGTAGGCTGCTACGTCGTGGTCTGGGCCTAAGCAAGGCAAACAGTAAGAGTGGAAATCTTTATGAGGTATTTGTTTCCCACAAGTTAAACAGTTATTGACTTTTTCTGACATCGGCTGAGGCAAGAAAGAGTCCCCAACGGGTACTTAGCTTTTAGAAGTCTTCAAGTAGTATTCGGTAGTAGTAATCTCTGGATCTGACCGACCGGCACTTGCGAACAGCTTCTGCTTCGGGTGCCACGCGGCAAGAAAGACTGGGGAAAATGGCGTCGGCTGATGCCTTTATACCCGAAGACCAGCAGAGATGACGTTGGGTGAAGCGCGACATCAGCCGAAGCCGGACCCGGACTTTGGAATCCGGCCGACCGAAGGGCTGCCTGACGACAGGACAACCCATTTGTTATGACTGCAGATGCATCCATGATGGACATCTGGAAGGCTTCCTAGCAGCTCCAAGTACCCAGAGCCCCAGCTGGCAGGACAGTGTTGTAAGGGGAAACATCGTAGGTCAGCCCTGATTTGTAACTGGTGAAATTCCCTACACAAGGCTTGGAAATGAAGAACTTGAAATAAAAATTAAATCCACGGATCCAGTAAAATCAAAAACCTATAGGAACTATTCCAAGCACCCCCAAACCAAGTAAACACTATATTTTGAGCTATTTAATCTCTGTACAGCCATACTGATAGCTGTATACAGCAAGCTGTGCCCACTTGTAATAAGAATTTATTCATTTAATTTATTTTATTTCTTGACATTTGTTAACCAGGTTAGTCCAACTAAGCCAGGGGCCCATTTTCAGTGGAGACCCGAGGAGAAAAGCTCCAGAAATATTACATATTTCTACAATAAAAATCAAATCAAAAATAAAAATAAGTAAAAAATCAAAACCACCATGAAATAAGAAAATAACAGTTAGAGAATAACTGCACATATAGTAGATTAAATAATTGACCGGTCTATAGAATATCACACATGAAGCACATACAAATAGATAAACCATTCAATCAATTCTTTTTTTTTAAATAAAGATATATACGAATATATATGCTATGGAATCGAGGGGAGAGGTAAGGAAGTAAAGAGCAGAATAGAAAAGGGAGTTAAATATGAGAAGAGAAGAGGCTAGATCAAGTGGGGTTAGACAAGGGCAGGACCATGTACTCTGAAGAAAAATGTTCTTTTTTGAACAGGTGTTTTTGATGAATGCTTCTTACGTTTTGAGGGAGCGAGTTCCAAGCATGTGCAACAGTGTGTTTTTGTAGACGGACTTTTCTATATTTTTATTGGGTTTATATATGTCAAGCAGGTGTTTGCTGTAAGTACGAAGGTGCCGATGGAGGTTGTATAAGGAGACTAGGTTGGAGATGGAAGGGCAGGAACAGGGGTCATAGAGTGTGTAATGTGAAGATGGGGTAGAAGTAGTAGTTTAGAGAATTCTGGCCACTGGAGTGATTTAAGGGCAAGACAGTGGGGAGATTAGAGACAAACCTGCCTATTTTGTGACAAGTTTGCTCTAGTTAAGTGATAAGTGAAGTTTGAACATTAGTAAGAACAGGAGCAGCATAGAGAAGACCAGAGTAGAAGAAGGGACTGAGCAAGGAAAGATTTGGAAGAAGGTAACAGAAATAATTTTTATACATTGTTGGATACGAGTATCGCATTTTAGTTCATCATCAATAATTACTCCAAAGTAGTTTGGTATGGGGTTCGGGTTTGATGATGGTGTTATTACGAGAGGTGATACAGAAAGATGGTTTGTGCTGGGCGAGTGTTTTAGGGAAGAAGAGAAGGAGCTGGTTATCAAACAGCCAGGTTTCGACAGAGGTGAAGGTTTGATGAGTGAGAGCTAGGAGTTCAGGGATGTTGTGGACAGAGGTGATAAGGGTAGAGTCATCGGCATATTGTAGAAGTGTACAGAGGTTAGTAGCAGAGTGAAGTTTGTTAGTGAATATGTTGAAAAGAAGGGGGCTTAGAATAAATCCTTGGGGAACTCCAGTATTTACAGGGAGGAATAGAGAGAGGACAGTTTGCCAACGAATAAGACAAACTCAAAAGTGAAGCTACCACAGTGGAATCACAACATCAAATCGGTAATACAACAAAAGAAAAAAAAAAAGTCTTGGCCAAGCATTGGAGGAATAAAACCATATGTCCTAAAAGCCCCCTGACCAATCTAAACAGCTAAAATTGAAGAAAAAAAATAGTTTTTCAGGCAAAGGACAACAACAAAGCTTTCTATACCTATGACCACAACCTCAGGAGAAATACACAACAATGTGCAGAACTTATTGTAAATGGCATCACCCACACTGAACCGGCTTAAGTTATGCAATACTTGCAAAGTGGGGGATTCAGTACAGAAAGTCGAACACAAGTCATATCACAGCATGATGGAACAACTATTCCCCGAAGAAAGGAGAAACAAGAGGAGTGGAAGACATCTGAAAAAAATATGGACATGGGAAAGAAACAGATTTAATATGGTGCAATTTTATGCAAAGGAAAAAGCAAAACTAATCAATGCAAAATGAGTAGCACCAAAGATATTTGAAGGGAAATACAGGCAAAGACATCCAGATATGGAAAATTTTACAAAACAAAAAATAAGAAAACAAACAAGTAAAGTAACTTCTCCATTACTAATCCCCTTTTCTAAAGGCATAGAAACTGAGGTTATGGATTATTTGCAAAGTGAAGCATTTAGTGTAAAAAGTTTAACTTGGACAACATAACAGGATAGAGCAATGGACACCCAATTTAAAGAGCAACCAGCGAAGCAGGAAGCATCTAATTAGTTGACATATGAAAATACTTTGGAGTCCCCCATAGGAAACCAGTACAAAGGTTCAGTTGGAGCTATGTAGGAAGAGAAAGAACAAGAAACCGGCAACTCTGACACAGTCATTGTCATGGGGTGAAAGGTCAATGAGTTCCCATATGAAAGACCAATGGATGACACGGTGAAACTGAAGAGAATGTGGTACAGGAAGAAGTTCTGGAACTTTCTACAGAATGCCCACAGGAAATGGCAAAAAAAAAGAATGTGCCCTCAGTTTAAAAGAAAACGATGTAAGAGAAGAGTTGCTTGATTTAATAGAGATGGAAAGATATATTAAGATCAATGAAAGAAATAGACTGCAGAAGGTCAATAAAACACTAAAAGTTAGAAGTTTGATAAAACAAATTAACCCAGTAATTAGGACGGTCCACAGACACTCATGTGATACAACAGAAGTAAGTAGGATACCTTACTGTGCAACCAAATCAAACAACAGATAAAGTCCTACCACAATGAACACAGGGTAGTAAGGGAAAGGACAGGGAAAAATCGAATGCCATCATGGAAGTATCGAATAGAGAAAACTATAAAGCAATTAAGACAAAGTGTTACTGTTAGAAGAGGGACAGATCCACAAAACTACTCAGAAAGATAGATGTAATAAAAGCAATGCACAGTATTATAATGGATCAGGATTTATCATGCACTATCGCAAATAAACTAAAAATATCAGCATAGGTAGAAAAACTTAAGAAACACAGATAAATATAAAGGAAAAGTACAAAATAAGCAATTTACTGATGACCCAAAAAACTTTTAGATAGAATTTGGAAACAAGGTAAAAGGAATTGAAAGACCACAAAAAAAATGAAATGGATATAATTTTGGACAAATATTTATGAAGAGTCTGTGGAACATAAATATGCTAAATGGAAAGAAGTAGTAAAAGAAAGAATAAGAAGTTCAAAGGTACAAGATATGTAATGGGATAAACTAATGGCCAGAGAGGTTGAAAGTAAATTAAGAAAAACCTCCAACTGGAAAACCCAAGGCATGGACGCAGTACCAAACTAAGTACTAACATCTTTGCATGACGACTTATTAATGAGTAAGAATGGTTTATATGTGCACCCCAGACAGACCCCAGCCTGGCTAACAGGAAAAACAATGCTCCTACTTAACAGTGGGCCTGCAAGTTACTCTAAAAACTATACATCAATAACTTGCCTTCCAACGACATACAAACTATACACTGGAATTGATGCCAACAGAGTTTATAGTCATTTAGAAGAAAACTCGTTTCAAGACTTCTTCAGATAAAAGAAGTCTTGAAACGAAAACACTGTGATTCAGTTTTTTCTGGTCTTTTAATAAATGGCATTTCACACTGGACATACTGCTTCACAAGTGCTTATGGCAAGAATAAACTACAGAAAAACATTTGACAGTATCCCACATTTATGGCTAAAAGAGTGCTTAAAATGTGTAAGATACATCCTACACTGAAACTACATCACAACAACCATGAAACTTTGCAGTTAAACCATTGATAAAGGACAAATTATTATTCCAGAGATAAAAATCAAAAGGGGTATATTCCAAGGTGAAACTCTTGTGACCACTGCTCTTTTGAATTGCCCTTAACCCATTAAGCTGTCTGCTTAACAGATTAGGTCATGGCTATAATTTGGTTCCCAGAAACCAACAAAGTGTAAAGACTTCTCGTCTTATCTTTCTCGATGATTTAAAACTGTAAAGCTCATCAGATGAGGAACTGAAAGCACAACCGCAAGTAATCAAAAACTTTCAGATGACACAAGAATGTCATTTGGTCTTGATAAATGTGCAAAAGCAACCTTTAAAGCAGGAAAGCTGTAGCACCAAGGAAAAAAGAACTTTAGCAAGAGGGAGTGTATAAACATTTGGTAACTGATGAAGGAACAACAATGAAACATGAACAAATGCGAATAAAAACTCAGTAAGGAATATTTTAGAAGACTTAAATTAATCCTGAAAACAGTGTTGACATCTAGGAACAAAATTCAAACTATAAACCAGTCTGCTCTTCCTGTCCTAACTTAATAGTTTTGGAGTAAATGACTGGCCATAAAATGCGTTGGCTAGATTAGACAGGAAAACAGGAAAAATGCTTCATGCTCATCAAACGATTTATAAAATAAATAAATAAATAAAATATCAGTGCATACCAACATTAAATACTCCCCATTCCGAAGGAAGTATGGGCCTTCTTGAAATTAATCACATGGATTGATCAGCAATCATGGGACTGCACACACATCTGCTGACCTCACAAGACCCAAACATAGTGAAAGTTTTGGAAGATGAGGAGAATAAATCTATTACTACTTCCCTTCTTTGTCTTCCAGAAGCATATAGGCGTCAAGCAGGAATGGAAATCAAACCAGAAGCAGATAAAAATCAGGCAGCAACTGAATGTGCCTAAAAACAAAATATAGAATATAAAGTGAAGGATCAGATGAGAAGGCAAGAAATGTGTAAAATGCATAAATATAGCCGCAAGTACAGAAAACTTCTGGAACAACCTCATGTTTATCAGGATCAAATGCAGTAATGGTACCAAAGGATAAAAAGTTAATACTGGCGGCCCAAGACAGTGGACTACATACACATTTGTTTACAAGTCCATGGAACATGTGGGAGAAACAGACAAATGTAGGTTTTGTTAAAACAGAACTGGAAACAGTCACACACCTTGTTGCTGGCTGTGACACACTAATGGCAGGAGGACTATATACTGAAAGGCATAATAATGTGGCAAGACGTTTGCACTGGGGACTGTGTAAACATTATGATATTGAAGTAGCTGAAAAACAATGGAAACATGAGTCACAAAGCATCATAGAAAATGATGAAGTCCACATCACATGGGATCACCCGTTACCAATAGTTCAAAAGACAGATGCAAGAAAACCAGATATAGTGATCCACGAAAAGAAGACAAAAGTATTGATCACAGAAACTGCCACACCCAGTGACTACAGTGTCTTGTGTCAGCGAAATAAGTCATAAAATACCAGGATTTGCAGGCAGAAACGAGAGCAATATGGAAGAAAAATACCCAGACAGCTCCAATAGTAGTAGGAGCAACTGAATCTACAATCACATTTACATATGTTACCAATGCATGCAACTCTGTACAAACTGCAAGAGAAGTCATTATAGGTTCATAGATTCATACTAGGCTATCTGCCCTAGGGCATTTATAAGCCTAGCCAGAGTGTGTTTGGCTTTCGCCACCCATTTTAAATTAATTTTGCTATGCCCTTTTTCGAGGTTAGTATACTGTGCCTCTGTCTAACAGTGACACAGAAGTGATACACAGGGTAAACCTCTCCCATCCACTCATCAAGATTCCTCTTGAAGAGAGTCAATGAGGGACTCTGCCTAACCTGGACTGGGATTTTATTCCAGAGTGAAGGGAGCCTCTGGGTTATGAATCTGTCCCTCCAGCATGTCCTATTTATTTCAGTGCTGAGGTTCAAGTCTCTCGAACGCGTAGCTCGATGGGATTTGGATTTTCTGAGGTGCAGCATGTCCATTAATTCCGGGTTGGACATGGCTTTATACGTCAGGCACAGATCGCCTCTGAGCAGGCGGTATGCCACTGAGTAGAGCTGGAGTTTCTTTAACCGGGCAGCATATGGCATCTGTTTGAGCCCTATGATCCTCTTGGTGAGGTACTTTTGGGGTCTTTCCAGTTGCTCCAGGTGTCTGGTAAGGTACATCCCGAAAGGAGCATTGTACTCCGTTATGGGCCTGATGAGGGATGAGTAAAGAGGCACGATGATGTCCCCTGATCTAGATGTGAATCCCTTCATAATTAGGTGGGCTATATAAAATGTTTTTCTAACCACTTTGGCCACGTGGTTGTCAAATGAGAGATTGCTATCAACTTGGGTCCCCAGGTCCCTAATTACTTCTTCTGTACTTAATGGATTACCACCTATGTGGTAATTTGTGGGCACTTTGTTTTTGCCAAAGGGAATGACTATACACTTTTTGGCGTTTAGTTTGAGACCATGGCTCTGGCACCAGTTGTCTGTTTCTAGGAGGCCCTTTTGGAGGATGCTTGTGTCGGCTGGAGAGTCGATTATGGCGCCCAGTTTGCAGTCATCTGCAAACTTAGTCAGCCACAGACCTTCCATGTTGGCCTGTACCTCCGAGAAATATATACCGAACAAGAGAGGTCCCAGGACTGAGCCTTGTGGGACGCCACTTGTAACTGGTTTGGAGTCTGACATGGCTCCAGCAATTCTAACCATGTGGGTTCTGTCCTTGAGCCAGTTTGCAACCCATCTAGTGACATAGGGGTTTATATTTAAGCTGGTGAGCTTATCTATAATGCCCAAGTGGGGTATTGTATCGAAGGCTTTTGCGAGGTCCAGGTAGGCTGTGTGGACCACCTTCCCCTCGTCAATGGCCTTGGTGACTGTTTCAAAGAAATCGACCAGGTTTAAGAGGCAGGATCTGCCCTTAAAGCTGAACTGGGTAGGATCCAGTGTCTGTAGGTCCCCAATATCTTTATTTATGAGGTCCATGATGATCCTTTCCATAGCTTTGCAGACTAAGCTAGTCAGGCTTATGAGGCAATAGTTTCCAGGATCCGTTGAGGCACCACCTTTGTGGAGAGGGACCACTGTTGCTGTACGCCACTCTTTGGGTACATATCCTGTAGTAAGGCTAAGATTGAACAGTAGTTTTATGTTTGGGTTTAGCTCTTCTTGGAGTTCATGTAGGACGCAGCCCAGGACACCGTCTGGTCCCATTGATGCTGTGTTTTTTGCTTTGGAGAGGGCAGCTCTTACCTGAGCATCTGAGATGTCAGGGGGGCAGCACTCTGCTGGGATAAATATTTGCCCTTTTGGTGGGGAGGGGGGGGAGAAGTTTGCGCTGAACCTGTCAGCTAGGATGTTGGCAATGTCTGTGGGTTCGGTGTATTTTTTGTCATTTTGGACTAATTCTGAGCATATCTGGGAATTCCCACCCAGGTTCCTAACATAACTAAAGAAAGCCTTGTGATTATCCTTAGTGTCCTGTGCAATTTTTCTCTCGAAGCTGGCCTTAGACGATTTTATGAGTGCCCGTAGTTTTTTGCTAATACTGATCAGAGATGCCTTCCCTTTTTGGGATTTTGCTCCATCATGTAGTAGCTTCCTCCTTCTATTGTATAGTTTGTTTATGGCTGGGGTCCACCAGACAGGACGTCTGCCTTTGGAGGACTGGGTCTTGGTTTTATTTGGGATTGCATGATCCATGCATTCCTGAAGGTGTTCATAGAATGCGTTTATAAAGGATTCTGCGGTCTGGGCCGTATTTTCCACAGGCCCAGGGGCTTTTGAAGGATTCCACCTCGGTTTTGATGAGTGTGAAATTTGCTTTAGAGAAGTTTTTCACTGTGGTTTTCAGGGCTGGGGGTGGAGTCGGGATGTGAATATCCAGTTAGATTAGTTTATGGTCTGATCTTACCAGTGAGGGATACACTTCTGGTCTGGAGCATAGAGTCCCCATATGTTGGTGATGATCAGGTCCAGTATGTTTTCCCCTCTTGTGGGAGTGGTAACAAGTTGTTCCATAGCATTTGAGTTTATAAATTCTAGGAACCTTTGGGCTATGGTGTTGGAGCTAGAGTAATGCTCCCAGTCTATGTTTGGGTAGTTGAAGTCGCCCAATATAATGGTGTTTGGAGAGACCTTCATATTTTCCAGTGTTCTCAGGAAGGCCGAGTGGGGTTCCTGGGTTTGGGAGGGTGGTCTGTAGCAGGCTATAAACTGGAAGGCAGTTTTACCCACTGTTAGTTGCACATGGATAGTCTCTGATGCTTCGTGCTGTGCCACCAACCTGGAGGTGTGGGTATCTTTGATGAATATTGATACTCCCCCCTCCTTTTGTGGTACGGTCCAAGTGTTGGGGCCGAAAAGCATGGTATGAGGTATAACCTGGTAGTGCTGGGGTGCTCTCTGGAGCCTTGAACCAGGTTTCTGTTACTGCACAGATATCGATTTTCTCCATGCTAAGGAGAGTTTTGATTGCGTGCATCTTGAGGTTTAGACTTCTGGCATTGAGTAGCATTACTCTTAGTTTCTTATCCCTTGTGATACCTATGGAGGTGGGTTTGTCTTTTGAGCCTTGCCTAAAAAAGGCACTATGGGGGTAGCAAGAGCCTTTGCCAATATCCGAAAGCCCAGGGGTGACAGGTGCAAGCCGTCCCTAGGGAAGCATCGTGGCTTGTCGAGCATGTCATCCCAGGCTGACCGGCATTAGATCCCCTTTAAATGACACCAATACTTAAGCCAGTTGTTGAAATTGATCATCTTGTCTTCATATTGTGGCATCATTCTTGGTGAGGGTAAGATGCTACTCAAGGTCAGGGTCATACCGGCCTGGGCTACATGCTCAGAGAGCTCCTCTATGTCTCTTTTCATGTAGTCCAGGGAGGTAAGTCTCAGGTCATTCACACCAGCATGGACAATGACAGAGTCATATTTGTACTTGCCTTGGAGTGACCTGAGTGCTTGTGTTATGTGGCGGATCCTAGCGCCCGACAGGCAGCTCACTGTGACCTTCTCCTTGTTCAGCCTGGTGAGCGGGACGTCAGTGTGCCTGACGATAGTCACCTATTACAAGTGTATCAGGTGTGTTTGTTTAGCCTTAAGGGCTGTGACTGTTCGGCACACTGGCTTTGTGAGCTAGGTGTTGCACGTGTTTGGGGTTGCTTGGGTGTCTGCTTTGGAGGTCTCTGCTGCTTAGGCAGATTTTTATTTAGAGCCTCCGAGTATGTTTTTGTGTGTTTATGTGTTTGGTTTGCTGTCGTGGTAGGTCTATGTGAGACTGGAATTGTAGTGAGTGTGGTTTCCTTCTCCTCCTGACTGGTTTCGCCAGTACTGAGTTGAGAGAGCTTAGCCTCCAGTATGGCTATATGGTTGCATCTCTCACATGTGTTGGAATTTGTTGGGAGGAGGAGAGGGTTGTCTGTGTACATGAGGCAGTTGTAACATTGCCTCAAGATTACCGGGCACATTGCAGGTACTGCGCAGAACACTTTTGGTTGACATCAAAGATTGAAACAATACTAATTTCATGAACTTTAATCATACTTTGACTTAGGAATGAGGTCCATTCCTGTCATGGTATTAGAAACTCAAAAGATTGAAGAAATTAAAAAAAAAAAAAAGAGCAAATTCAGTGGCCACTGCCAACCTTTTGGCTGAGAGGTTCAGCTCAAATTTCTCCCTCACTCAAACAGAAATATTTCTTTATTAAAACCAATAAGTGCTTCCGTCCGAACTGTGAGGAATTCATCAGATAAAATAATTGTATCATCAAATTCTTAAATATTAAAATGTAATTGATTAACCAATTATCCTTTTAAATTAAGATCCACCTTCACCCAAACCAGCCTACCTACGAAAGAGAAAAGTTATGAAAAAATGATTAATATGATAAAAAATCAGACACAAACTATATATAAATACATTATACAAATACATGTACTTATATGAGCAAAATACATAAATAAATGTTTGACCTACAATATACCAATACTGTAAAAAAAAAAAAAAATATATATATATATATATATATATACACACACATATACACACACATATACACACACACACATTATATATATATATATATATATATTATAATTTTTTTGGGGGGTATAAGAATTTATGTCATCATTAAGGATGGCAATATTAAAGATGAAACCTCCTACACTCATAATCTTCTTATCCATCCAAGGCTTTCAGTCTTAATAAACGATAACTAGAACATTGCTTGTTGAGACGTGGCCAAGTATAAGCATTCAGCTTTAACTGCCATAACTTTTTTCTCTAAATGTAGCCCTGTAGGACCCCCTCTTAGATTTGGCTTGACTTCATCCAGTCATTTTCCTACACAAATGCAGTCCAACTACTGATATGTGTAACTATAAGCCCATAAGGACAGGAGGTCATTGTCCCACTGTACTCATCCCTCATTACACCCATTAGAGAATACAACGCCCCATTTGGTATGTACCTCTCAAGACATCTGCAACAACTGGAAAGGCCACAGAAATACCTCACTAAAAGAATCACAGGTCTAAAGCAGATGCCCTATGCTGACCGCCTTAAAAAACTCCAGCTATACTCTTGTCGCATATAGTCTACTCCGAGGCGATCTCTGCTTAACATACAAGGCCATGTCACACTGTTTACTTCCCTGGACCCCTGTCTAGCAGGGTGACTGACATCATCCCCGGGGTGAATTTTCTCCCATCCAATCATCAAGGTTCCTTTTGAAGAGGGACAAAGAGGCGCTCTGCTTGACATGTATGGGCAGTCTCTGGGTCAGGAACCTATCCCTTCAGCATGTTTTGTTTATTGTGATGACGAGGTTTAGATTCCTGGAGCGTGTGGCACTGAGAGATTGGGATTTCTTTAATTGCAGCATGTCCAACAGCTCTGGGTTTGACATAGCTTTGCATGTTAGGCAGAGATCACCTCCAAGTAGGCGATATGTGACGGAGTAAAGCTGGAGTTTTTTGAGACTGTCTGCGTAGGGCATCTGTTTGAGGTCAGTAATCTTCTTTGTGAGGTATTTCTGTGGCCTTTCCAGTTGTTGTAGATGTCTTGTGAGGTACATACCAAAAGGGGCGTTGTACTCTATAATGGGTCTAATGAGTGATGAGTAGAGGGGAACAATGACCTCTTTTTTTCTGGATGAGAAACCTTTTGTGATGAGGTGTGCCACATAGAAGGATTTCCTGACTACTGTGGCAATGTGATTATCAAAGGAGAGATTACTGTCCACCTGTGTCCCAAGGTCTCTTATCACACTTTCGGTGTTAAGTATACTACCGCCTATGTTGTAGTTCATGGGTACAGAGTTTTTACCAAAGGGGATGGCAATGCATTGTTTGGCATTGAGCTTGAGGCCATGGCTTTGACACCAGGCATCTGTCTCAGTGAGGCCCTTTTGTAGGATGTCCACATCGTTAGGAGTTTCGATTATGGCTCCTAGTTTGCATTCATCTGCAAACTTCGTTAGCCAAAGACCTTCTGTGTTAACGGCCATAGAAAAGGAAAGACCACTCAGGGTCAGGCAAGTAATTACTTCATGGTCCACTGGTATTTTCCAACATCATTACTTCAAAAAAGAAATAACATTACTTAATTCAGATTTGACTCCCATTCTGCCTCTGCATACTGATGCGATTCAGCTGCAGCAGCTTAGCCATTTACAAGCCACAGCCTTTAATTTTCATTTCAGCAGGCTGTAACTGGTGGACCTTCCAAGGAATCTTGCATGGTGGATCATCAGGCCAAGAATGAAAATGTGAAACCCCAAGCTTTCCTCACAATTTCTGCTGCTCTGTTTATTTATTGTGGGAATAGGGCTTGAAGACACAAGCACCTGGATAATCCAGTCATATTGCCATTGAAGTTCTGCAATGTTCCCGTATCCAAAATGGCATCGATTAATTTGTTCTATTAAAAAGGATTCTAAGCCAGACTTTTATTCAAGCTGTTCTCCAAGCTCTGGGTGCATGGTGGCTTGATGCCTTCACAAGTTCCTCGCTGAAAGCAGACAGACATACAGAGATGACCCTGGATGCATTAATGTTCAGAAGATAAAACAGTACACTGACAGTGTGCTTTCTTCACTCTGACCCTGAAGAACTGCCTGAATGCCTTTTGAATACAGATGTGCAGGGAGACATCTTTCATGTTCCGAGTGACTACAGAGTTATTTTTCATTAACAAGATGTGAAGTCTATACTTTAAACTTTTACAATGAAACAATCTGGTTTAGACAGGATTAATTGTGGACGGTTATCAAGTGCTCCTTAGTTTTGGGTAGCAGAACAGTTTTCTCTTTCCACAGTGGTGGGGAATGGAACTGCCTCTACAGCACTGAAACCCAGTACCTTCCTGAAAAGGGACACAGTTTACATAAAATGTTTATTAAATACCAAAGGGCATGCGTAAAGGATGGACACTGAGCGAAGCCCCGTAGTGTAGCCAATGGCTGCTATCTTTGCACTTGTCTAAAGTCAGACACAACCACAGCTCTTGAAACAAGGAGATCCTTCCACTCAAGATACCTGATGAAGAAAGGGACTGAGGGGAAACTGGCTAAAACAGTTGAATTTGGTGCTCATTAGAAGACTTCCAGTCACTCTGTCTAGAGCCATACTTAAAGTAAGCTTTTTGTCATATTAGCCATTTACTCATGCAAATCCAGCATAACAGACGACTGTCAAAGTGACATATTAATATTAATGTAGTAAATACAGTAGGAGTAGTGGAGACTTCTGTGCTCAAAACTTTTTTTTTTTTTTAACACTTATTTTAAAGTTTATTTTACAGACACACACACAGAATGCTTGCATACAGAAGGATGCATGGAATAACTAAGCAAAAATAAAATACGGCACAGTGGTGCAGCGGTAGCGTTGTCGCCTCACATCAAGAGGTTCTCTGGTTTGATTCTTGGCTGATCTACCTTCTGTGCAGAGTCTGCATGTCCTCCCTGCATTTGTGTGAGCTTCCTCCCATGTTACAAAGACATGGATCTGAAACGTTTCTCCCCAGGCCTCCACTGCAAATTGGCTTTGTTCCAAGTCAGACTTTCCCAGTTAACAAATGTTAAATAAATTGCGGTAGCGTTGTCGCCTCACAGTTAGACGCTACCCGTTCGATCCTCAGTTAGAGCGTCTTCTGTGTGGCGGCATGCGTGAACGGGCGTTCTTCGTTGAAAGTTGTGCGTTAGGCACGGCAAGCCAGCACGTAAAACTCTACTGCCAATCATTAGCGGACCGTAGTTCCGCTGTAGCGACCCCTAACTGGGAAAAAGCCGAAAGACACAACAAACATACATAAATAAATAAGACTTTGCTTCGCACTTTAGACATGATCTTTAAATTAAACTGTCTCAAAATAGAGGTGAAAATGGCAGAACACCCATAGGGATGAACTTGTAAGCAAGGTAGAGTTTAAAAGCTGCAGTGTGTGTGTCCATTGGAGGGGCAGGGGAGAAGAAAGTACAGTTGTATACACTTACCATAATGTAGATGTTAGAGTGTATTCACTGTTGCAGTCATCAAACTTGGGTTATCTGCCTGCAGATAGCCCTCAGTCGGCCTGAATACCAGAGACTTAGTATTTCTGTATCGGTTGCTGTCAGTCCAAGATTGATGTCAGGTCGTCAGGGGTATAAAAACAGGCAGCCGAAGCCATTACATCAGTTTTTCTTGCCCCAAATGTCAGGAGGCCCCCAACAGGGAGCAAAGTTATGATGGGGAAAAACACCACCAGTAAAAAGTAAATAACAATACCCCTGAAAGGGGGGGGGGGGAGTAAAAGGCATAGAAAGATCAGAGAGAGAGAGAGAGAGAGAGAGAGAGAGACAGAGACAGAGACAGAGACAGAGAGAAAGAGAGAGATAGAGAAAGACCAGGAGGTTGGAGGGACGGAAACCAGGACTGCAACAGTAATACACTTGAACTTCTACATTTACGGTAAGTGTACACAACCGCACTATGTTCTTCGTATTTCACTGTTGCAGTCATCAAACTTGGGTAGATTCCCAAAGCTTAAGAAGGGTGGAGGCAGTCAACAAGAATTAGGGCTGGCTAGAATGCCCTGCAGGACTGCTGTTGCAAAACCTGCCCTGGATTTGGAGAAGATAGGCAAATGGTAGTGCTTGGTGAAGGTATGTACAGAACTCCATGTAGCAGCTTCCAGAATGGCCCTGGTAGGGAGTCCCCTGAGAAATGCTGTAGAGGTAGATGTTACCCTAATGGAATGTGTTCTGACCCCCTGAGGGGTTGGTTTCCTATGGTGCTTGTAGCAGAAATGGATGCAATGTGCTATCCATTTAGAGATTGTTTGCTTTGAAATGGCCTTGCCCTCTGCCCCTGTTGCAAAGCTGACTAGTAACTGGTCTGATTTTCTGAAGGGCTTAGCCCTATCCAGGTAAAATCCGAGCTGTCTGTGCATGTCCAAGGAGTGCAGGATCCTTTCCCCTTTATTTTGAGGATTAGGGAAGAAGGTTGGCAAATGTATGCATTGGTTGAAAGCCACACTGGACACCACTTTAGGCATAAAGGAAGGGTTTGTCCTGAGGGCGACCCTGTCAGCATGCAAAATAGTGAAGGGTTCCACATCCATAAGTGCTTGAAGCTCAGACACTCTTCTAGCTGAAGTGATGGCCAGAAGCAATACTGTTTTCCAAGAGAGAAATTTTAAGTCTGCAGACACTGCAGGCTCAAAGGGTGGAAGTGTGAACTTTTCCAGTACAAGGTTAAGGTCCCAAGCAGGGGTGGGTGCTCTCCTTGGTGGCCTTAAGTTATTTGCCCCTCTCAGGAACGGTTTAATAAGATGGTGCAAGAAGAGAGGCGGCTCAGTGTTGTAATGAGCCAAAACGGCTGAGGCATGTATCTTAATGGAAGAGGACAGGCCTTTGTGGACTAGATCTGCTAAGTAATCCAGGATTAGAGGCACGGAGGACATAGTAGTGTCCTCTCCTTTAGATAGACTCCAGGAGCAGTACCTTTTCCACTGGATAGGATTTTCTTGTACTGGGTTCTTCTGGCTTCAAGAATGACATCCAGCACCTGCTTGCTTAGGGTTGCTGGGGGAGGTTTCAAGGGATAAGCCAGGCTGTAAGATTTAGGGTTTGCAGTTGTGGATGCAAAATCTAACCCTCCTGCTGAGGGAGCAGGGTAGGGTACTGGTGTAGGTGCCAGGGTGGCACCAATGTCAGGCTGCGCAAGAGTGGGTACCAGTGCTGGCATGGCCAGTCCGGGGCAATTAGAATTGTCCTCGGTCTGTCCTGTCTTATTTTGAGTAATACTAGAGAGAAGGGGCACAGGTGGGTACTCGAGAGAAGGGGCACAGGTGGGTATGTATAAATTGAGAGATTTTCCCACTGAAAGGCTAGGGCATCCACTTTCCAGGCCTTGCTGTGAGGGTTCCTGGTGCATAATTTGCTGCGCTGGTGATTGTTGGAGGAGGCAAAGAGGTCTGCCTCTGGGGTCCCCCATTTCTGAATCAGATTGTTGGAGGTGCTGGTCTCTAACTGCCACTCATGTGGGTCTAGGAGACTTCTGCTTAAGTAGTCTGCCAGTGAGTTTTGTTTGCCTGGCAGGAATGGAGCTTGCAGATGGACCTGCATGTCCAAGGCTGTGTTCCACAGGGCCATGGCTAACCTGCAGAGTGGGTAAGAATGGGTTCCCCCCTGCTTGTTGATGTTCCATATTAACTGTGGTGTTGTCCGTTTTTATTAGTAGTTGTCCTGGAAAAAGAGTAGGGATCTGAAAGCTGTCAGGGCATGCTGCACAGCTAGCATCTCTTTTTGGTTGATGTGCAGATGAATTTGACTTGGGCTCCAGTGGCCCTGAATCCATGTGTTCTCTTCAGGCATAGTCTGATGCGTCTGTGGTTAGGGTCTGGGAAGTGTGGGGTTGAGTAAAGGGAAGTCCCTTGTTGTGGTTGCATGCTTCTGCCCATCAAAGAAACTCTGTCCTTAGACAGGGTATGACAGGAATGACTCCGAAACAATGTTGGCATCAAAGACTTTTTAAATACCACTGATGTTTCCTCATATGCAGTCTGGCATATGGAATTAGCAGTATACATGAGGCCATGAGCCCTAGGGCCTGCAGTATTTTCCTTGTGGATAGCTTTTTTCTGAAGTGAGGAATGCCATCTGGGATGCTCTGTTCAAGCTTGCTCCCAAGAATACAATCTTTTGACTGGACACCAGTTTTGATTTCTTTTCGTTGATGGTGCACCCCAGGGAAGTGAGAAGGTTTTTCACAAATATCAGGTGCTGCAACAGCAATTCCTGACTCTCCGCCTGAATCAGGCAGTCATCCAAGTACGGGTAAATTTGGATATTTCTCTGCCTGCAGTATGCAATGGATGGAGCCAGGCATTACGTGAATACTTTGGGTGCAGTGGATAAGCCAAAGGGACGTGCAGAGAACAGATAATGCATAGATCCAGCCCTGAAACGTAGATAATTCCTTCATGACTCCCTTATAGGGATGTGCAGATAGGCTTCTTTTAAGTCTAGGGTGACTAACCAGGCATCCTTGGCTAGCATAGGTAGAAGCTGTTGCAGTGTAAGCATTTTGCATTTTGGTGCCATCAGGAAGGTGTTGAGAATTGAAAGATTCAGGATTGTGCACCAACAGCCCTCTTTTCTGGGTACCACGAAAAGTCTGGAATAGAATCCTTGACCTATCTGTTCTGCTGGAACCGGCTGAATAGCCAGATAGAGAGCAGGGAAAGTCTTGGTTTTCTGCCTCTGCCCACTGGTTCGGAGGAAGGTCTGGGAACCCTTTCGGGGTTGGCAGAGAATGGAAGCTGAATTTGTACCCCTGGCAAACAATGTTGATGACCCATTGGTCTTTTGTGATGGCCAGCCAGTGTTTTGCATGAAGGGCAAGTTTTCCTCCTAGGGGCACAAGCAATTGGGCAGAGGTGGGGAGTGGAGTAGAAAAGTCATTGTGGGTTTTTTCCGTAGGGGAGGTGGCTTACCACTCCCTGTTTTGGGGGTGGGAGCACTCCATTGCTTAGATCTCTGCATACCCTGAGACTGTAGTCTGGGTGGTCTATTTCCCCTGAGTCAGGTTTGAAATGGCCTGGAGGGGGCTGGAAAGGACCAGTGTTTTGACGGGCAATGCCTACTGAATCTAGGAGGTTGTACCTGTAAGAATTCTTTAACTGTCTGCATAGATTTAGCTTTTTCTTCCATCTTTTTAAGAACCTCTTCTGCTTTGGTGCCAAACATATTGTCATTGTTCAAAGGAGCATCTAGTAACTTTGATTTGACATGGTCTGGCAAGGTCTGCTCCTTAAGCCAAGCATGCCTTCTCAGTACAGAACCAGTGACTGCTGCCCTGCAAGATGCTTCTAGGGCATCAAAGCCACACTGCAATGTATGCTTGCGGACTTGGCTTGCAGAGTGCATAAGCTCTTGCAGTTCCTTATTTTCTGCACTGTCTGTAAAGGTTGCAACTTTTTGTTTTATAAGTTCCATAATATGTTGCTGGTACTTCAGCATGTGAAACTGACAATTCAATGCCCTAATGGCAAGAGTTGCAGATGTATACAATCTGTCCAAAGCTCTGGAATCCCTGTCTGAAGGGGTGGGATTCTTGGAGGTAATTGCCTTGATACCTTTAGGCCCCTGGGAAATGATCTCTGGGTCAGCACTTGGATTCTTGAAAAGAAATTTGTGGGTGTCAGGCACTCTGTAGTACCTGTCTGGTTTCCTAGGGGTAGGGGGTAAAGTATCTGGAGTAAGACTGGATTCCATAAGGACATAATCAACAACTTCCAGGATGGGGGGGGGGTATTGCTAAAGGCCTATGCTGTGGCAAATCTAAAAATTCTACAAGTCTCTTTTTAGACTGAGGATAGTCCTGGCATTCCCAGTGGAAATGCTCTCTTAAAATATGTAAGGTTTCACCAAAAGAAAAATCCTCTGGAGGAGAGGCAGAGGGGAATGGATTCCTCTGCATCTGAATCCTCATAAGCAGATAAGGGCATGTCTTCATAATCAGATACCTCAGAGTCATCGGACTCCTGGTCTGTTGAAGCTGCTGGGGACTGGTCTCTTTCTCTTGGCAGGGGAAGGCAGACTTCCCCTAATCAGCATAATAAGGTCTTCTGCCATTCTAAACATTTGTCGTGGCAAGGGACTAGGTGCATGCACTTTGGTCGTCAGTTTTCTAGGCGTAGTGTGTACTTTTGGCCTTAGAAACTCGGTAGTTTTAGATAAAGAATTCGTCAGTTTGAGTCAAACATCGGTAGTGCAAAGAACTGCCTCAGAAGCCAGTGCCTGCTCAGCGGCTCCAGACCCATCCAAGGTAGAGACATCCGCAGGTTCCATAGTTGAAGAGGCTCACGGCATACCGGACTCCAAACGAGTCTCCGTAAAGGCCTCCGAATCCACTGAAGCGGGCATCAGGGGCTGCGTAAGCACCTCACTGAGTACCGGCGAACTGGCGACTAGCTTAATGGGAGCATCATTGGCAGCTTTGGACCTGTGAGGTCCGTTTTTGTCTTTATCCTTACGTTTTTTCATAATAAATCTGTAGTCAGACGGCTTACCGAAGCCATTTTGAAATATGGAGATCGAGAACTACATAATTTAGTGACAATGAGAGCCCGATGACGAATGGTTCGGGCGTTGAACCAAGCACAAAACCGACAGCAAGGTAAGTCATGGTCTGGGCCTAAACAGGTGACGCAGTAAGAATGAAAATCTCTGTGAGGTATTTGCTTTCCACAGGCAAGGCAAATGTTAACTTTTTCTGACATCGGTTAGAGCAAGAAAAAAGGATCCCCAACGGGGTACTTGGCTTTAGAAGACTTCAGCTTTGAAACTATATATTATATATATGTATATGTATGTGTATGTGTATGTGTATATATATATATATATATATATATATATATATATATATATATAATGTATATATATATATATAATATATATATATATGTATATATATATATATATATATATATATATATATATATATATATATATGTAAAAAAAAAAAGAGAGAGAGAAGTTATGTACTTACCATAACGTTCCATGTGAGTTGTTCTTCTCGCCTTCATTCTTACAGATGGGTTCAGAGCTGATCAAACCTTATCCCACAATGCACCTCTACCTTCCCCAGATCTTGTTTGCTGCCAACTAGAGTTAAACCTCCCTCAGATTTCAAGGAAATCATAGAGATAACTAGTGAGAGAGGAAACTCCTCAGAAGAACCAAAACCAACGTACAGCCTCTCAAACTTCCAGACATTGGATGGGGGTAGGTGGGGGGGGTCGTAAGAATGAAGGCGAGAACAACTCCTCGTATGGAATGTTATAGTAAGTACATTAAGTACATAACTTCTTTATGTGAAGTTGTTCAATCTCACCTTCATTCTTACCGATGGGTAGCGTCCCCAGCACCACAAACTTGGGTGCCTCACGGGAGTATCTGTCTAAGGACAGCAGACCCAAATGAAGCCCTGTCCCTAGAGGCCTTGTCTACCTTGTAGCGAGATATGAAGGTATGTGGCATTGACCATGTGGCAGCTACACAAATAGAATCAATGGGTAGTCTGGCCAAGAAGGCTATGGAAATACAAACAGCTCTGGCTGAATGAGCCTTGACTTTGTCATGTAAAGAAATATCTGCCTCACGGTATATAAAGGATACGCAATCTGAAAGCCATTTAGATAATGTAGATCTAGATACCGGTGCACCTTTTTTGGAATCTGAGAAGGAGACAGACAACTGATCAGCTCTTCTATGGTCTTTTGTCCTGTCCAAATAGGAAAGAAGCAAGTTTGAGAAACATATATTCCAACTGATTAGAGTGATTGGGAAATAAAACAGGTAATTCAATTGCCTGATTAAGGGTGAATTCATAACAAATTTTGGGTAAGAACGACGGGTTCGTCCTGAGGGAAACCATATCTTTGTGGAATATGAATAATAATAATTTTTGATAGGACTAGATTCAAATTCCATGGGGCGGTAGAAGATCTGATCGGTGGTTTTAAGTGCATCGCAACCTTCAAAAATGCCTTTGTCAACTTGGACACAATACCATTTCCAGATTCACCTATATGGAAATTAGATATAGCAGCCAGTTGTACCCAAATGGTTGCTGCTGCAGCTCCTTCGTTGAACAGTTTGGTCAGAAACTCTAAGATATTCGAAATGGAGGCTAGAAAATGGTCAATGTTATTCTGCTGAGCCCAGATGGAAAACCTTTTCCACTTACTGAGATATAGTTTCCTGGTTGAAGACTTGTGTGAGGACAAAAGAATATGCTGAGCTTCTGATAATTTTGGAACCTGGCTATTCTGGGAATTGGAGCAGCCAAGCTGTCAGTTTGATGGAATGAAGTGAAGGGTGAAGAGCTCCTGACGATGTCAAAAGATCCGGCACTGGGTCCAGGATGCAAGGCTCTTCTTCTAGGTGAGGCTTCAGAAAGGGGAACCAGATTTGACGAGGCCAATATGGGGATATTAAGTTGTGTCCTGCCCAAAAAATTGGCTTTCTGCAAAACTTTGAGAATCAAGGGGAAGGGAGGGAAGGCATAAAGGAGTCCCGGAGGCCAATCGCGTATGAGCGCATCCCTCGGGGACTGTCCCTGCTGAGGGATCAGGGCAAACTAGTTGCTGCATTTGGTGTTTGTGAGAGTCGCAAAGAGGTCGCAGCAAGGCTGGCCCCATCTGTGGAAAATCATTTCCGCTACTTTGTTCTTGAGAGACCACTCGTGAGGCAACAGAATTGCCCTGCTGAGTTTGTCCACTATCACGTTGGATTTCACCGGGATGGGCGTTGCTGTCAGAAAGCACTGGGTGGACTGCCCATTTTCACACTCTTAGAGCCTCTCGACACAGGGGATAAGATCTGGTTCTGCCCGGTTTGTTTATAAACAAGACGACGGACATGTCTGACTGGACTGCAATCGTGCCCAGAGGGAGAGAACCTTGAAAGGACTGCAACGCTAAGAGAACCGCTCTCATCTCTAGGACGCTGATGTGCAAATGAGCCTCGTGAACCTGCCATGTACCTTGGGCAGTCCTTCCCTGATAATGCCCCCCCCCACCCGATCAAGGAGGCATCCAATGTCACTGCTGCAACTGGAACCGGAAGGACAAAGGGACGTCCCATGGGCACAGACTCAGACGTTAGCCACCACCAAAGATCACCCTTGCAAGAGTTGTTTATTAGAACTGGGCGATTCATTGGCAAGTCCTGAAACATCCACTGTTTGAATAGCAGCCACTGAAGAATGCGCATTTGAGATCTCTCCAGGGATATTGCAAGGATAGCTGCTGCCATGGTGCCCAGCAACTTGAGAATCTGTGATGCTGGTGCTTTGTGTTTTGAAAGGAGATCCACAATTTGTCATCATAAGGTAAGCACTCTTTCTGAAGGAAGCTTTAAAGACATGTTGATTGTGTCTAAGTCTGCGCCTATAAACACTATACGCTGCGACGGCAATAAAGCAGACTTTTCTGAATTTATCGTAATGCCCAGTTGGAAACATAGATCTAAAGCAGTGTCCCTTGCCCAAATAAGCTGATGCCTGGTGGGTGCAGGGAGGACCCAGTCGTCCAAATATGGAAACACCCAGATTCCTAGATGTCTCAAGTGAGCCATGACCACTGCCATACATTTGGTGAACACTCGAGGGGGCTGTAGTGAGAACCAAGGGCAGGGTCCGAAACTGGAAGTGACTGGCTCCCAGCCTGAAGCGCAGATGATCCCTGGATGGCCTGGCCATTTTGATATGGTAGTATGCATCCTGAAGATATATTTGAGCACATCCAATTGTCCTTCCCTAGGAATGGGAGTATGGACTGAAGTGTGACCATTTGGAACTTTGTCTTTACTACATATTTGTTGAGTCTGCTGAGGTCCAAAATTGGTTTCCAGTCCCCTGTCTTCTTTGGCACCAGAAAGAATCTTGAGTAAGTTCTGGATCCTTGCTGGTTTGCTTGAACTGGTTGGATGACTTTTCTAATAGTTTTTGAACCTCTACCCTTAACCAGGAAAAGCCGAAAGACACAACAACTGTTGCCACATCCCGTAGACTGGGTGGAACATCCTGGATTCCTTTTGTTGGTCTGGGTTGGGTATGAAAGGGGATTAAATAGCATCTGGATACAATGTTTTGTACCCATCAGTCTTCTGAAATTTTTAGCCAAGCACCTAGGTACAAAGATAAATGTTCCCCAATTGCCTCCAGAGCAGGACAGTCGGGCCTCCTTTCAGGAGCGCTGATAGGGCTTCCCAAGGAACTGATCCCCGTCGCCCTGGCTCTGCGGACCCCCTCTGCCGCTTGGGCGTCGTCTTCCATCATTGCCCCTCCTCTGCCCCTGGAGGAGGCTTCACCTCATGAATTCGGAAAGGCTCCTTGGGCTTTCCGGAACCACATTTTCCCTCCGCATTGACTTTTGGAGCAAGGTCTAGCAGGGGTGAAAATACAGACTCCTACGGCAGATAAAGTCTTTCCATCTAGCTCACATCTGGTGAGGGTCTCTAACTTTTGGTCCAAACAAGGAAGAACCATCAAAAGGGGCGTTCACAAAATGACTATTTGAAAGGTTCCGCAAAGGAACATAAGCGCATCCAGGAATGTCTCCGCAGAGCAATTCCTGTACCCGCTGCCCTACTCATCCCATCAGCTGTGTAAGAAATGAGGCACATGGAAGAGTTAACGATAGAATTGAGCAAGCTGAGACATCACTTGTCCACCACTTAATTCGGCTTCTGCACCCTGGAGAGTATCTCCTAGCTCTTTCAGGAGATCTCTCTGAAGCCCTGTGAAATGGGTTAGATAGTTCAAGGACCGAAGAGCGAAGGTTGTAGAACTGAACATGTGCTTGCCGTATCTGTCCATGATCCTAGATTAACTATTAGGAGGATGGACAGACGTTGAGGTCCCAGACATCTCTTTTTGCATGGCTGCCGTAACCACCATGGTATCAGCAGGTATAGGTTTGGATAAAAAGGATTTGTCATGAGGAGTTGAAATGTATTTGTTGGGCCTCCTAGGAACAGGCTCCATAGAATCTGGTGACTTCCACGCCCTTCGAGACAAAAAAGATCCATCAACTCAAAGGGCGGAGAAACCCAAGAGGTGGAGGGTCGAGACCAGAAAGCCTTCAGGAGCACAGACTTATCCTCAGTAGGGTTAAGGGGCTGCCAGTCACCCCTCTACTTAAGGATCTCTAGGATATTGCAAAGGAGATATCCTCAGAGGGGGACTTTAGGGACACTTCAGATTCCTCCAAATCAGTGTCAGATGTGATGGATTCCTGAGGGGAATCTAAATGTCTCCTCTTACATAACCTCTTCCGAGGGACCTCTTCAGTGGGAACTTCTGGGGAGGTCTCGGAAAAGCAGGGTTCCCCCAATGGGGCCTCCTGAGGCATCACCCAAAGACTCCCTATGCTGTGGAATAAAATCCCGGTATATGTGAGGCAGAGCACCTCGCTGGCCTTGTTCAAGAGAAATCTTGACCAATGGATGGGAGATCGCAGATATACCCCAGGGATTACCTCAGTGTCACTGCTCGACAGAGGCACAGCAAAATAATGGGTATAGTTCCCCATACTAAAGGGGTGGCGTAAGCCACAAAACTATGGGCTAGGCTTGTAAATGCCCTCGGGCAGATAGCCTAGTATGAACCTATGAACCGGGTCCCTACGCTTACAGTGGGTCTGCAGTGACGGAGAAGATTCCGGCGCTTTCTGGGAAGAGGTGGCCATTTCAGAGGTTGTGGCTGTCCGGGGGGGGGGGACAAAACCCTCCTCATGGCATTGAAGGCACCACGACTCTGATGCAAGGAAGCACCCGGGTCTGAAGGCACCAATTCCTCCTGCACCAAAGCAGACGGCTCCAGCCAGAGGTGGGAGCCAAACTCATCCACGCAGAGGCCCCAAGGGGAAGAGTTGGAATTGAGATATCTGTTTGACTCCCCTCCCCGGAACCAACAGGAGAGTGTCTGCTCCCAGATTTTGCCGCCGGAGAGGACATCAGGGTTATCGGTGCTGACAGGTCTGAAGTGAGTGTCGGAGCAGACTGTTCCACAAACAACTGAACAGCTTCCTCCGGCTCAGATGTCTCGATTCGAGTCGGGGGAAGAGCAGAAATTACAGGAGAGGACTTTGTCGGTTCCGAAGCTGCCCGAGTCGAAGCCAACAGAATTTTAGCTAGCGTTGGATTCTGTAACAGTTTCCGTACCACACGATCCACATCAGAATCTGAAAATCTGGAAACCCGAGAGGAAGCTACAGAAGGAGCCGGTGAACCCAGAATCGGAGATCTCAAGGTAGTAGATACTGGTTCCAAGACTGGGGACCAGCTCCTACCAACTACCTGTACAGTCTGTTCCGATGACAGTGGAGCCGATACAGGTACCTTCTTGGAAGCCTTCGGAACCAAACTCGACGAACATGAAGATTTTGGTTTTCCTGATGCAGTATCCAAGTATGACTGGAATGCAGACTTAAATCAAGCCATGCTCAACCAACTTCATTTTCCTTTCTGCCAAAATCCTAGCACTGAATCCATGACAAATGGAACAAACCTCTTGGAGATGAACCTCCCAAACAGCAGACACAGGTGGTGTGGCCATCTGTAATAGACATCTCTTGATTACATTTAGGGCACTTCTTAAACCCCGACTTAGCCTTGTCAGACATTGTAGATAACAGTACAATCCCAACAAGTCAACTTTGTCCTAGATATTTTCACAGTGAAAATTTAAGTGACCCGCTCACCTTTCCTGCCTGCTTTCTTCATATATTACCACTAGGTGGCAGTACCTACCAACCAAAAGATGGTACAACATTAATCTTACTTTGGCTTCATTTCTATGAAATTGACTAAATAGCTCAAGACCCAGTTTTTACACCATCAAAAAGCTGGTAATACCCCCCCCCACCCCCTCGTAAAACTCACAATAACTGAATTAAAGCATCATTTAACTTCCCGTAAATTATTTCTCCCTTATCTGGTTTTACATCTAATTACTTGCTTACCTTACTATTTAAATCGGCAGTGGCTGATACTTTTTGCTGTTATTTTCTTTATTTTCTTTTATTTTCTTCTTCCCCACTTTGTTTGCCCTGCGGGCTCACTCCGCTCCCCCACCCCCAGTACCTCTAGATTTATACCCACATAACCACTCCTACTTCCTCTCCATTTACTAAACTCCACCCCTTTAAGCCCTTCCTCTTCCCTCCACCCTCACACCATCCATACACCACATATTTCCCTTCCACCTTACTCAACACCATATATTGCTTCATCAAAGCCTCAACATGCTTACAAAATATACATCCTTCTCAATTCAACTACTACTTTTTCTGAACCTCACCTACATCCACTACCTTACCCAGCCCAACCCCATAACTCACACACCACTCTTACATACAACCAGCTCACTCCACACATCACACACACACTCATTTATCTCAATATCTCCTGCCATATATCCCAACAACAACAATCTA
The DNA here is from genome assembly GCF_019279795.1 of Protopterus annectens. Classification (NCBI taxonomy): domain Eukaryota; kingdom Metazoa; phylum Chordata; order Ceratodontiformes; family Protopteridae; genus Protopterus; species Protopterus annectens. Next base: position 1,447,827,968 of record NC_056745.1, read on the forward strand.
TGTTTTCACTACAAACTAACCACTCCTTATACAACCTCAATTCCCACTCTACCCTCCAAATCCCTCACAAATCTTACAACACACATCACACAAACAAAACAATCCAAACACCTCTACTACATAATCCAACTTCTAACAACCACACTTTTATCTAGAGATATACACCCTAACCCTGGCCCAAACACCTCTTCCTCCACATCTAAATCCATCCTACTAAATGTCTCTTAATGCCCAAAGCATAGCTAACAAAATTCCCAAACTGCATGCCTGGCTACTCCACAACGAATCCAACATCATAGCCATATCTGAAACCTGGTTAAAACCTCGTATAATAGATGCAGAAATAGTACCACCTAATTACTCCATCATCAGAAAAGACAGAACCCACAAAAAGGGTGGTGGAGCAGCTCTAGTCTACTCATCCTCCCTATGCATTACTCCCTATAATAAACCCACTCTCCAGTTCGCCAACACAGAATTAATACTAGCTCTATTTCAGTTAACACATATGCATAGCCTCCCTTTACATTCCCCCTGGAGACAATATCTCAGTAATTGAAAATATCCTCTCCCGGCTTTCTACCAATATCAGTAATGAACCTACTATCATGAGAGACACAAACATTAATTGGTCCTTCATTCAGTCCCCTGCACACTCCCTAAACATCAACCTATATAACTACTCTCAACTCATCAACTCCACTACCAGGCCCTCTAAAGACTTCACCAGTGGCAGCATCCTAGACTGGATCCTAGTCTCTCACCCCCACTACTGCCCTGATAGTGGAACTCTTCCCGATTCCCTCAACGACCACCTTCCCATCTTTGCTAGGCGTCTTCTTTCTCCTTTACAAGTAACTCATAATTACATCAGTATTCTATGCCAAAGAAGCTTCAACCCAAAAGCCTTCTCTGACTCCCTAAAATCAACTGGCACCCTCCAAAAACTATACCCCTGGAAAATGCAATCACACACTTCAATGCAACTTTCCTAAACCTTTTAGATAGTCATGCTCCCATAAAAAAACAAAAGAATAAGAAACAAAACCACCCCCTGGCTAACAAAAAACACAACTGCCATGCGACTCAGAGACAAAGTCTGGGCGTGTTACCAAAGGAACAAAACTACCTCTACCCTCAATGAGTACAAAACTCTTCGCAACTCAGTTAAAAAGCTTATCACAGCAGACCGTCAAAGCTACTTCTCCTTACTTCAAAGCAACCATAAAACCAATCCACACAAGTTCTGGAAAGGTATCACTACCCTCCTAAAACCTGGCACAACTGAAAACCCAAGCCCAGGCCCAAATGTACAAGACATAGATCTAGCCACCCAATTCAACTCTTTTTTCATGAACTCTATTTCCAAACGAACCTCTTCCTTCTCTAATAACACTCCACCTCCTACTTCCACTTCTTCTCTCCCATCACCCCCTCCACCTCCAGTCTCTCACTCCCCATCCTCTCAACCCTCACCATTCTCCATAAACCCCATCCCTACTTCTACCATAAAAAAACTCTTGCAGAAACTAAAACCATGCACCAATGCCCCCGATAACATTCCCTCATACTTCCTCAGCATAGCTGCCGAAGCCATTGCATTCCCAATCAGCATCCTAAATCAACCGCTCTATCCAAGAAGGTCTTGTTCCACAACTCTGGAAAAAGGCTTTCATCTTTCCCCTACACAAAGGAGGCAACTATACTAATATCACCAACTTCCGGCCCATCGCCATCCTCTCTCCCATCTCAAAACTCCTAGAGAAATGTATCCATCTTCAACTCCTTCCCTATCTCTTGGACAACAACTTATTAACCCCCACCAAACACGGATTCAGACCCACTCACAGCACTATGACTGCCCTCCTATCTTTCCTAGAAACTGTGAATAAAGCTAGAGATTCTGGTTTCACTGTATCTACCATCCTACTTGACCTCTCTAAGGCCTTTGACACTATCGCCCAACCTACTACTTACTAAACTATCTAACCTAAACCTATCACCTTCATCTCTCAATTGGTTCACCAGCTACCTCTCTAACAGGCAACAAGCTGTCAAGTGGAAAAAGCCCCCTCCTCTTTCCTCAACACTCCCACAGGTGACCCACAGGGTTCCATATTGGCTCCCCTCCTCTTCAATATATTCATAAATGATTTTTCCACTCAATCTCTTATGCTAACATTATTCAATATGCAGAGGATTCTACAATCTGTGCTGCCTCATCCATCCAGACTCTCTTAAAGCTGACTCAAGATGCCTTCTCTACCACAGAACAGTGGATGAAAGACAATCTAGCACTCAATGCAGAAAAAACAAAACTTATGTTATTTACCCCCTCTAAAACCAACACCATGGATAGAAAACTATTCTCCATCACCAGCAAAAATAACACACCTCTTGAACTGGTATCTGAAACCAAACTACTAGGAGTCCAGATCGATGACAAGCTTAAATTCAATTCCCATCTACAACTAAACATAAAAAAAAAAACAACACCAAAAAGACTTGGCATGCTCTACCGACAATATCAATACCTCAACTTCAGCTACTTAGCTCACTCTCTCTACTACATTTCTCATACCCTCCCTTCTCTTTGGTGACCCTCTCCTAACAAACCTACAATCATCTCTCAAAACAAAACTGTCTTCTTGTTATAATAAAATAGCCAGATTCAGCACTAGCAACAAAATCAACCCATCACTGTGCACCTCTCCACAAACTAAACTGGCTAGAGCTTCCCAACTCTCTCTCCTATACTCAGCTCACCTATGCACACAAACTCATTTCCACCCCTCCCTCTGTCCCTCCCTCTCCTCTACCTTTAAAATGTACCACCCACAAAGACTCCTAAGATCTAGCAATCAAAACCTAACAGAAGTGTTCAAACCCCTTCGCCCCTAGGACAAAACCTCCTGTCCTTTTCCCTAGCACGCCTATGGAACTCCCTCCCTCCATTCGTACCATCCCTCGCTTCACTCACATCTGACATCCACATGGGAATGTTCCTGCTCCCACCCCTCATAGCCTATGCTCCACTTCCTACAATCATCCATCTCACATATTCCAGATAACTTCATATCTGCATCTAGCAAACAACTTCTTACTTGCATCTAGCAAATTCTAAGCTACTGCAACTAACCTCTTATTATCCTCTAGTCCTATTATTTCATTTTAAGAAAAGTACAGTTTTGTACCTACCATAAATGTAGATGTTCGAGGATCCACATTGCTGCAGTCATAACCTGTGGGTAGTCCGCTGTCCTCGGTCGGCCCGAATACCAAAGTGTTAGGCTGGCGTCGGTCATGGCGCTCAGAACTGACGTCAGTACGCAGTAGTACTTAAGCGCATGACCGACGCCATATCCTCAGTCTTTCTTGCCCCAGATGTCAGAAGGCCTAAAAAGGAAAGGCCATAGCCAAAAAAGAAATACCCAACAACCAACCTAGATAACATAATAAGAACCCCAACAGAAACACAGCAACCCCAAACTATAGAGGGGAAGGAGGGAGGGAAAATTGGACTGCAGCAATGTGGATCCTCGAACATCTACATTTATGGTAGGTACAAAACTGTACTATGTTCTTCGTCTCACATTGCTGCAGTCATAACCTGTGGGTAGAATCCCAAAGCAAAGGTAAAGGGAGGCTGGCAAACTAAAAGCATTAGGAGCTGCCAACATGCCCTGTAAAACTGCAGTGGCAAACCCAGCCCTAGACTTAGAATAAAGAGGAGATGGTAATGTTTAGTAAAAGTGTGCACTGAACTCCAAGTAGCTGCCTCCAAAATATCCTTAGTAGCTACCCCTTAAAAAGGCAGTAGATGTGGCGGTAGCCCTAGTGGAATGAGGTCTGATCCCAGCAGGAACATCCTTTCCATGATGAGAATAACAAAAAGCAATACAATGGCCAATCCACTTAGAAATAGTTTGCTTAGAAACAGCCTTCCCCTGTGAACCCAAAGCAAAAGAAATAAATAACTGTTGAGTCTGCCTGAATTCTTTAGTTCTGCTCAAATAATAGCGTAACTGCCTGTGAATATCCAAAGAATGCAAGACTTTTTCCCCTTTATTTTGGGGATCAGCATAAAAAGTAGGCAAATGAATAGACTGGTTTAAGGCCACATTAGAAATAACTTTAGGCATAAAAGTAGGGTTAGTACGCAAGGACACCCTATCCTTATGAAATATCAGGAAGGGTTCAACTGCCATGAGAGCCTGTAATTCAGATACCCTCCTAGCAGACGTAATGGCCAACAAAAGGCAGTCTTCCAGGACAAAAACTTCAACTCAGACGTAGCAGCTGGTTCAAAAGGAGGTAAAGTAAGCTTTTCCAACACAAAATTGAGATCACAGGAAGGAGTAGGAGCTCTACGTGGGGGTCTTATGTTCTTTGCCCCTCTAAGAAATTGTTTAAACAAAGGGTGAGAAAATAAAGGAGGGTCACAATCATAGTGAGCAGAAATGGCTGCAGCATGAACTTTCATGGAGGAGAAAGACAAACCCTTGTCTAATAATTCAGTAAGGTACTGTAGTGTAAAACTCAAATTAGGCACTGAAACATCAAAGCTCTTTGCTGTGCTCCAAAGAAAAAATCTCCTCCATTTATCAGCATAAACTTTTCTAGTACTAGGCCATCTGGCTTCCAAAATGACATTCAAAACTTGTTGAGGAAGCTGAGACCCCCCAGGATCTAAAACAGAATACGCCAGGCTGTCAGATGCAGGGACTGTACCTGACATTGAGAAAATGATTGCTTGCCTGGGACAACAGGTGTGGAATTGGTGGCAAAGGCCAAGGAGGCTCCTGTACTAAACTCCTCAGCAGAGGATACCAGTGCTGACGTGGCCAATCTGGTGCTATTAGAATCATGCAAGGCTTGTCCTGTCTGACTTTCAAGAGTACCTTGGGAAGGAGAGGCAGAGGAGGGAAAGCATAGACATGAAGGTTGTTCCAACTGAAAGATAGAGCATCCACTTTCCAAGCTTTTGGGTGAAACATCTTTGTGCAAAATGTTGGCAGTTGGAAATTTAGTGGAGAAGCGAACAGATCTATGTCTGGAGTTCCCCAAGCCACTGTCAACTGTTGGAATACATGAGTATCCAATTTCCACTTGTGGGGATCCACAATTTGTCTGCTCAAAACATCTGCTAAGGAGTTCTGTGCTCCTGGCAGAAACCGTGCTTGAAGAGTGATGTGCAAACTCAGAGCAGTCTCCCACAAAATCATAGCTTGTCTGCAAAGAGGGTAAGAATGGGTTCCCCCCTGCTTGTTGATGTACCACATGACTGTTGTGTTGTCTGTTTGAATCAACACCTCCTGGTTGAAGTAGATCCTTGAAGGCCATCAGGGCAAATTGGACTGCTAACATCTCCTTCATGTTGATATGCAAATGCTGTAGTCTGGGAGGCCACGTGTCTTGAATCCATTTCCCATTGAAGTGTGCTCCCCAAGCCAGGTCTGAGGCATCCGTCGTTAAGATCTGACTCGCCTCTGGTCGGGTCACAGAGAGTCCCTTGTTTAGGTGACATTCCTGAGCCCACCACAAGAATTCCTTCTGGATGCAAGGTAGTATCTGAATGACAGTGTCCAAATCTTGGCAGTGTTGAGTCCATACACTTTTGAGATACCATTGTAGCTTCCTCATATGCAGTTTGGCATTGGGAAGTACCAGAATGCAAGATGCCATGAACCCCAAGGCTTGAAGGACTGTCCTTGCAGTCAGCCTGGACATTAGGGATAATTGCTGGAAGTATAGGTGAAGATTTCTTTGTTTGTCTGGGGTCAAAAAAGCCATCGGAGAGGCTGTATTCAGTCTCACACCCAGAAAGCACATGTCCTGAGAGGGTACTAGACTGGACTTTGTTTCGTTCACAGAATACCCTAGGCACCTTAAAACTGCCATTACATACTGTAGATGTTGAAGTAACTTGACTTTGTCTTGAGCAAGAATCAGGCAATCGTCCAGATAAGGATAAATTTGTATTCCTCTCAGTCTTAAGAAGGCTATCACAGGAGCCAGGACCTTTGGCTTATCTACTGCGCCCAGGGTGTTCACAAAGGGCAATGCAGAGAACTGATAATGAAAAGTACCAGCCCGAAAACGCAGGAATCTCCTGCAGCTGGGCCTGATGGAATGTGAAGATAAGCCTCTTTGAGATCCAGAGTTACCATCCAGTGATCTTTGCCTAGCAGAGGCAGAAGTTGCTGTAAAGTTAACATCTTGAACTTTGGAATGTCTAGGTATGTATTGAGAATGGACAAATCCAGAATTGGCCTCCAAGTGTTTCCTTTCTTTGGCACAAGGAATAGGTGAGAATAAAACCCTAGGCCTACTTCTGATGGAGGTACCACCTGGATCGCCCCCATTTGTAAAAGTCAAGAAATCTGTTTGTGAGCCTCCAGCCTTTGCTGAGGAGGTACATCTGGCATGCCTTTGAAAGGAGGCAAGGTGTGAAAATAAAACTTGTAGCCTTGATTTATAATGTCCAACACCCATTTGTCCTGGGTGACCAAAAGCCAATTTTGTTTGAAAAGTGCCAACTTTCCTCCTAGAGGAGCTGCCAGACAGGAAGAATCTGGCAGCTGGAGATACAGGTCATTGGGTCTGTTTACAAAAAGGCTGACCCCTGCCCTCACCAGAAGATTGTGCAGGAGAACTCCAAGTCCTAGGTCTGAAAGAACCCCGAGCATGAGCTCTGCCCCTACCACGTCTAGACCTGCCCTTAGACTGAAGATCGGAAGAAGGGTAAGACCATCCTTTTGCAGGCCAATTCCTGCTAAACTTAGGGGGCTGCACTTGTAAAAATTCCTTAACCGTCTGCATGGACTTAGCTTTGTCTTCCATTTTTTTCAAAACTGACTCCACAGGAGAACCAAAAAGAACTTCAGATTGAGGAGGAGCATCCAAAATTCGAGCTTTAACATGCTCTGACAAATTTTGATCCTTAAGCCAGGCATGCCTGCGAATAACTGAACCAGTGGCAGCCACCCTGGAAGAAGCCTGAAGAGCATCGAAGCCACACTGCAAGGAATGCTTACCAACCCTTTTCTGAGGCATGAACCAAGTCCTGCAATTCCTTACACTCTATACCCTCAGCTAAAGCATCTACCTTAGATTTCAACTGACTTAACAGAAAGTTCTGATACTTCAGCATATGAAACTGGCAATTTAAAGCCCTCATAGCTAGCGTGGAGGAGGTATACACTTTTTTACCCCGTCTATCCAAAGCCCTAGAATCTTTATCCAGAGGTACTGGATTCTTAACTACAGAAGCCCTGACACCCTTAGGTCCTTGACTAATAGTTTCCGGGTCAGCTCTAGAACTCTTATACAAATATTTATGAGCCTCTGGAACTCTGTAATACCTGTCTGGCTTGACAGGGGCAGGGGGTAAAGAATCAGGATTAAGGGAAGCTTCAGAAAAAACATCCTGAACAACATCTAAAACAGGGGGAATAGCCAAAGGTCTATGTTGTGGCAAAAACTAAAATTCCCTAAGCCTCTTACGAGAATCTGAAAAATCCTGACCTTCCCACTTGAAATGCTCCCTCATGGAGTGCAGGGTTTCAGAAAAGGAAAAATCCTCTGGAGGAGAAGCAGAAGGACAGGAATCCTCTGCATCCGAATCAGAATAGGGAGGAAAATCCTGAATGTCCTCAGCTGAAGACTCAGAGTAATCTGAGGAATGCTCCAATCCCTCCACATCTGTCTCCACCCTAGGCCTCTTGTCTGGAGGGGGCATAGAACCCCTGATTAAAGTAATCAAATCCTCTGCCATTTTCAACATATGTTTTTTAGGAACAGAGCCCGAAGAACTAGGGCTGATGCCTGTACCAGAAAGACCAGGTCTAGCTTTAGCAGGGCCCTTAGTGACAGAAGTAGAAGGCCTAATAACCTTTTGTAATGATGGAACTACAGAAACTTCAGAAGCCCCCTCGGCCTGACCTAACTCCTGAAAGGCCAATTCCTGTAAAATTAAAGGTTCCCCCTGTGATTCAGCCGAGACCTCGGCTGGATCCACAGATTCAACCGTAGTTTCCATAGAACCGGCGTCCGCAACGGACGACTCATCCTGTTTAGACTTTAACGATTTATCTTTTCACTTCTTTGCGGTAGCGGGCGTCGGAGGATCCGACGGCATGTTGTAGTTACACCGCTTACCGAAAACAAGCCTATCACAATCTAATCTGCGTTTAATGGTGCACTTATTAAATCTAGCACAAAAGCGACACCCGACTACGTCGTGCTCAGGCCCCAAGCAAGGAATACAGAGAGAGTGATAGTCCCTATGAGGTATCGGTTTCCCACAAGAAATACAATTATTAACTTTTTCTGACATCCGGATTAACTGAGGCAAGAAAAGACAAAAATATTCCCCAACGGGGTACTTAGCCCAACTTGGTCTTCGGTCTGAAACTCGAAAAACGAAAATTTCAGGACGCCGAACGGCACTTGCAAACACTGCTTCGGACCATGCGGCAAGAAAGACTGAAGATATGGCGTCGGTCATGCGCTTAAGTACTACTGCGTACTGACGTCAGTTCTGAGCGCCATGACCGACGCCAGCCTAACACTTTGGTATTCAGGCCGACCGAGGACAGCGGACTACCCACAGGTTATGACTGCAGCAATGTGAGAATAAGAACATCCGTACATTTACTAGAGCAATGTTCTCCTTCTATATAAAAACAAAAAAAAATTATTGTAACCTCAGTAATTTTTGTTTTGTCTTAGAACTAGAAATAGTTAAATTGTAAATTGCTGTAATCTTTGTGTTGTAGCTTTTCTCCCCAGGACTCCATTGAAAACGGGTTCTTTTGGCCCAATGGGCTATCCTGGTTAACCAACTACAAATAAAATAAAAATAAATAAAATAAGCCTAACCAGCTACAGAGAAACTGACAAAAGCCGAACTCGGCTTAAGGAATAGGGCAAATTAAGCCGAACCAGCTATAAGCAAGGAAACCAACAGGGCCAAACGACTAAAAAAACAAGAACACAAGTTCTTATATTATTAACTATTTAACTATTAGAGAAAGAAAACCCAAAACGGATATCCTATCCTTGCCAATTCTTAGAAATCTAACAAACAGCAATTTTTAGAAACTGTCCAAGAAAAAAATAAGAAACTTCTCTCTCAAAGGGCCTGAGCTGTAGAGAGACGCACGATCTGTTGCAGCGGAAAACTAGATCTGAGGAAGGTAGAGGTGCATTGTTGGATAGGGTTTCATCCTCGAGCTTTGCAATTTGGCCAACTCGGAGCTGAGGATCGGCTCCGAACCCATCAGTAAGGAATGAAGACACGATTGAACAACTTCACATCGAAAATTTCAGGAAGCGGCAGACTGGCACTTGCGAACTGCTTCTGCTTCGGGCTCCTCGGCAAGAAAGACTGATGTAATGGCATCGGCTGCCTGTTTTTATACCCCCGACGACCTGACGTTAGTCCTGGAGTGACAGCAACAAATGCAGAAATACTAAGTCTCTGGTATATGGGCCCACTTGAGGGCTACCTGCAGGCAGATAACCCAAGTGTGATGACTGCAATAGTGAAACATGAAGAACATGTGGAATACAGCTGAATCCTATCTCACCTAGTCCAGAATACTGCTGCCTCACCTGGAGGAAGGTAAGTGCCAGGCAACAGGATCACCATACCTTGATTCCAAAACCATACGTCCTTAAAGTCGCATGGCTGCACTAACCCAAAAGTGAAAGCTGGATGACAGAGCCCAGGCAAGCAGGCAACTGTGAGATGAGTTTTCAAATTTTAAACTACAAAGTCATATCAGAAATCTAAATCCTAAACAGTTGCACGGCTTGTTAAAAAAAAGTTTATAAGAGAACACATGACGTGCCATACCTACTTGTAGGGTCCCCAACTTCTTGTTCTACGGTACTAAAACTCAAAAGCAAATCTTGCTGACAGAGCAAACTCTAGTCACAGTTTCCCAATAACATGACTCTATTCTGATTAGCCAAGTAAGCCTCTAGCCTGCTTTTCTTTCCATGCAAGCAAATGAGCTACAGAAGATGTGAAGCAAATGCATTTAATGATCTCTCCTTCAAAAGCATGCAAGCTTTAAACACAACAGCATTCATAAAGAGATAAGTAAATGTATATGCAAAGCAGCAGAATTCAAGTGCTTAACCTCCACATGGGCCAATGTGATTACAGTTGGGGTACAAATACAGCACAGGGGTATCTGTAGTTTACAGTTAATAAGCAAAAACAAACACTAGGCCATCTGTAGAAGAGTGAGGCTTTAGTGGTGACTGAGAAGAGATTGGTTTCAGTAACTGTTACAGCTCCTCTTATAGCAGAAGGGCAGCAAAGTCATGACATCAGAAATTGCCAACTCAAGAGTACTATGAATGTAAAGCCAGTTTCTTTTTTTTTTCTCTTTAGTCTTGTGTTAAACCAAAAGCCATAGTGTGTGTTTAAAAAGAAAATCTGATTATGAGGTTAATGAACTGTCATTCTCAGACTCTTTTCAGCCATAACCTAAGCAAAGGCAAAGTGAAAATAGTGCAGCCAATCAACCAGAGTGTTTTGTGTAATGGGAAGAAATCAAAATACCCAGACAACCCATGTAGAAAGAGGGGAGAACAAACTCCCAAGAAAAACAGTGACAACAGGTCAGGACTGAACATGAGTCTCTACAACAGCTACATGGAGAAGTTCTCGCTGAGCTACATTAGTGCCCAAATCATCTTTAACTTTTTTTTTAAGTAAATGTTCATCAGATTAACCCCCTCCATCAAACTGGTTTCAATGCACAATTTCATGGCAGTAAGGGAGGGTACTTTACCTTTGCTTAATCTTTGTTACTATAGCTTACGAACAGATCACACAACCTCAAAGTTAAAACTTTGCAAATATTAAATATGTAATGGATCAGACTCAACCAACTGGCATTAAAACTTAAAGCACAAAAATCCAAGCGACCATAAGCTGGTTTTTAACATTTCAATGTAAGTGGGCTTCCCACTGAACTGATTAAGTCAGCCTTTCAAAAAGGCTGCTCCATCATCATCATCAAACAAAAGTAGTTCAAATGTTATCCACAAAGAAGCACCTGTTGCCTCCTAAGATTACAAGTACCACCCAGCTTAAAACCACCCAGTTTCCAAAGCTATCTGGAGGGCACTGCCAAGGAAACAAGTAGCAGCTGCTAAAAGTCTACAAATTTTACTGACTGCACTAGCCACTAGCTCTGCATTACACAGGGATACTGCCTGGACTATGACAAAGATGGCTCCTTTTTGGATTAGTGGTCTGCATGTTGAAAAGTCATTGGGGGTTCAGAAGGCAATGAGAATAGAGCCAGATTGTCTTTTCTCAAGCAAAAAGGTTGGCGCACATATCCCAGGACCTCTGTGTGCTTGCTGGAGACTGCAGAGAAAAGACAGAGACATCTGCCTACCAGAGGTCACAGAGGTACTCTGAGACAGTTACTCGTGGAAGTGGGTACAAATATTCCATCATACCACGAAGACAACTACCACCCACCCCCCACCCCCAGACTATTTTGAATAATATGCCAGGCAACAGCCAGGCTTTAAAAAAGTCAACTGTTCACTGGTTGTGCAGCAGCGGGACAGAGGAAAAAAAACCCCACACACACTAACTATGGAGCTATGCTTAACTGGATTCCTAGTTAACTATAATTACCCAGCCACAGCTAAGCAGTCCAGTAATGATATTGGATAAAAATAATATCTAGCACAACAGCCAGCAACAAAACTAAACAGATCATGTTCATCCAATAAAACCAATAAACTTCCATTCATAGGAATGCAAAGTTCAGAAAATACTGCCTTTATAAAGGCAGAAACAATCCCCAATCTGCTTACACACAGATTCATGGATTTCAGCATCAAAAGCCAAGTAACTGGCCTTTGATCAAGTGGATTAAGCTAAGAAAACAAAAGCACAGAAACTGCTGTCTATATAGCAGTCATTAAATCAAAGTTAATATATGAAAATCACAGCCTTGTACATGCCCTGCAAACTTTGCTCTCTATAGTTCAACTTTGCTCTTGAAAAATAGTTGCAGATTGTCAGGAATATAATGGCCTCTCCTTTGCCTGCTTTATGTCAAGCCACTTGACTTGGAAAGGACTGAGGCTTGGAGCACCAAACAAGCAGGCAGACATACACAAGGACACTAAGCTTTTCAGTCTTTACAACAGCAGGCTTCCAGATACACGCAACAAGTTTGCCAGCCAATCAAAAGGATTCATCTATATCATCAGCAGCAGCTGAACAGCTGGGCTAAAAGACTTCTGACAGAATACTATGGAAAGACTCTCAACGAATCTTAATACTTGCAACATGATGCAGCTGTATCAGCCTACTTACTTTCTAAGAAGACAATGTTCAGAGGATAAAGCAGATCTCACTTGACTGCAAAGCCTGGACTATGCCTCACAGCTAGAGCCCCTGCCCAGCTGCCTACTTTCCAATCCAGAACACGATCATAGGAAAGAATGACACTGTATTATGGCTACCACAGGTCATTTTGCTGAATCATACTTAAAAGCTGCACTTTGAGCTTTTTCTCAGCGATTCAGTTATGTCACCAACTTGAACCTGCAGGAGAGCTGTTCCTTGTTAAGCATGGGTATTGAAAATCATGCAGCAAATGGCTGTAATTAGTGGAGGGGGCGGTACATACACGAACAGTAGTCCTGTAAAGCCCACAGCTGTAATATGCTTTCTTATAAGCACATCTACAGATGTAGAGTATAAAGGATTAGTCCAGATAAAATCACGAAGCTAGCAGATCTAGAAGAGTCTTCTCGGATACCCTCCCTGTGGGAGGAATAAAGAAAACTTGTTGAAGTTTCCAGTAGTTTCATTCCGTTAAGTAGGTAGATGAACTGCTGCACTTATTGTTTAGGTAAAGAGTAAAAATGATCGCAGCAAGGTCAGTGCCACTGACTGATGGACCACAAGTGAGGCAGAACAAATGGACCTGCTCTGCTTGTTCACTAGAACACTGGAAGTCCCCCAAGATATGCACTGTTATGAGAAAGCAACAGGAAGACATTGCCTAATGCCACAGTCTCATGGCTTCCTGGCTCAGTGGATATGACTGGTTTCCCCCTTGCTTGCTGACATTGCCATATTGTCCATCTGGGTAGAAATTACACCCTGAGAAAAAGTCCTGAAAAGCCTGCAATGACAGGAGGATCATTCTCAACTGCAAGACACTGTTGCAAAGATCGGGTCCCATGTGTGACCAAGAACCTTGGACAATATTCCCTTTGAAATGCTCCCACTCCAGGAGGGAAGCATCTGTGGTTACTGTACCACAACAGTAGATCCTCCTACAACTACAGTTCAACCATCACCACCTGATGAGAGTCTTGCAAACAAGTGTTAAATGAATTTGAGTAAATAGAGGATGTGACATTTGGGACCAATGCCCTGATAAAGGTCCACTGAAGAACTCTCATATGGTATCTCGCTAGAGGAATTAACGTAATCAGTGAATTCATTAACCCTATCAGCTGGAGAATGAGTCTTGCAGAACAAGGATGCTGAAGAACTTGATCAGCTACCTGATGCCAGGATGAAATCCTGGACTCTGGCAGTTGGGATATTTGACTGATCATGTTCAGATGGCATCTGATGAACTATCTGTCGTGTAGGTGTCATCTGATTAACTCTACCGGTTGTCTAGGTGTCAAGTGATTCTTTGCATAATTAATCGTAACACTCAATTCACGTGCAACTTGGAGCAAAAAGCCCCGTTACTGTACAAGAAGACCCCTAGTCAGAGCAGTTAGGAGCCAATCATCTGGATATGGGAACACCACTGTCATGACTTCAGTGAACACTCACAGCAATGTGGTGAGACGAAAGAGCAATGCCTTGAACTGGAAAGGATTAGCTCCCAGAAGGAAATACAGAAATCTCCTGGAATCCTTTGGTATCTTGATATAATAGGCATCCTTGATGTCTAGAGCACATCCAGTCATCCTTCCTTAACACAGGTAGGATTGACTGTACCACGACCACCTGGAACTTTGTCTGCTTTAAAACTGATTGATGTGGCTTAAATCCAAACTTGGCCTCAAAGTCCAGTTTTCTTTTTTTTTTTTTTTTTGAATTAAAGAACTTTGTATAGACTCTGAATCCTAGCACTTTTTTTCTGAGAAGGGGAAACAAAGGGAATAACTTAGCCTCTGTTGAATAATCAGCACCCATGTATCTTGAGTGTGATATACCTGCATCCTGAAGCCTGGCAGGCTAAATGCTCAGCGACTGCCTCCAGAATGGAGCAGTCAGGCAATCCTTCATGAGTCCGATAGGATTTTTCAGTGAAACAGTGAAATTCCAGATTCTGCAGCCTGCCTCTGGGTTGAAGATTACTGAAATCTACCACCACCCCACCTCAGGGGAGTCTGTCCCCACGACTGCCTTGGTGACACTCCCAAGATTTTCTGAATCACACCCCCCCCTTCTGTTTCCTAGAAAAGGTACTCTGTGGGGTGGAAAGTGGATTCCAAAGGTAGACAACATCTTATCTTGCTTGCTCTTGGTCTCCTTAATCTTTGGTCCAAAAAGTGTCGAACCATCAAAAGGGCCATTAAGAAAGGACATCTTGACGCCTTCCACAAAGTCACATAATTGCACTGAAGTGTGTTGGCTGATCTGGCCATACCATCAGCTGCATTAGAAAGCAGATGTATGGATAAACTACACCGCTTTCTGGATGTCTGACAGTAGATTTCAAGAGAAGAAAGTTGTTGAGCGCTTTGGTCTAGTCACTCTGGAAACAGGATATGCGCGCAAGGTTGTTCAGCACTCTAACAGCAAATGTCATGAACCTGTCCAATGCTCCTGTCTCCCATTTAGTACCCACATTCAAAATGATTCATAACTGGTCTCCAAGCACTTTGTTTGGCACCAAAGACATCCTTGAATAAAAACACCTTTCCCACTTGGGAAGGGGGAACTGGTTCTGTCACTCCCCGGGAAACTGTGATGAAGGACAGGTGGAAACAAGACAGCCTGGTGAGGAAGAAGAGGAATTATGCTCTGGAAAGGAGGAATTTCCTCCCACTGCCATCTGTAACCTCGATGATGGATCTTCAGAACCCATTTGCCTGAAACTATCTGTTGCCAAAGAGAAAATTAGAGATTCAGACATTCTGGAATAAAAAAAAGAGCTGCCAGAGAGTGGATGGGGGGGGGGGGGGCAAAGTATCTTAAATAAGCATTCTGACTTTATCTGGACTGTCCTTGGTTTTGGGATTTTCCAGGATTATTCTTAGAACCCACTTTCAATTGCCTGCATTTTGCTGAGAATGTTTATTCTGCTTCTTACCAAAACTGGATAAGGAGTTAGAAAACCCCTTGGAAAAGTTTGAAGAGGGAGGCAGAAAAATCTTAGAGAGATTTCCTGTATCATCTTACCCCCTTTCATCACATGTTTATTGTTCAACTCTGCAGCAGAGGGGTCAAAAACAAAATTTTTAAAGATTTAAAAATATCATCATCATTGTGACAAAGGGAGATACAGCCAGTACAGCTATCTGGAATTTTGTAAATAATTGCATATCATTTGTGAATATCAACATAATTCATATAAGATGCTGGTGTTACAAATGTATTAGAACTGTATGTCATGTATATATCAAACTAGGTTTGTAGAGACGTGTGTTGAAAATATATTTTATAAAGTGCTTGTGCTTAAAATGTAACCACACAGCATGCACTACTGGAATAGTACAGAAATGTGCATGCACTACTGTAACAGTTTAACTCTATACATTTTAACAGTGGAAACTGGAATACGGGAGGTTAACTTTAGTCCAGCAAAACTTCGGAAAAACAGCTGAAATTAAATTACTTTATGGCTATGCAATAAAATAGGATATATTTCAGTTTCAATGAAGCAAGGAGACACAATGTCTATACTAGGGAACTTTCTGTATTGTCTTAGAAGTGTTCTATTGTTTTATGACTTCCAGCATCTGCCAAAGATCTAAGGAAAAACCCTTGTCAATGTATTTTTACAGGTACATGCTAAATGCTACCAGCTGCCATCCATAGTTGTTTTGGGCCTGGGGACTAGAAGGCAGATGACAGCCAAAGTCATTTTGCAAGCTAGCCCAGCAATAATATTTGAGATATTAATCTGCAGAATCTGAGAGAGAGAGAGAGAGAGAGAGAGAGAGAGAGACAGCATTCTGTATTCTGTCTTTGACCTGGCAACAACTACAAGATCAATTCACCATACATTTGCCTTTCTCTGATGAAGTAAGTTACTAGGGAATAGTATAATTCTCTTAGATGCAGTCAGGAATATAGCAAAGCTTAGGTTTAGATATTTTTCTTTATTTGAGACTCTCCTGCAATATTGTTTGAAATATTTCCTGTAATGATGAACTCTGATGCATACATATTCTGAGTATTTTCTCGTTCTTTTATTAATTATTATTAAATATATTTACACCTTCATTGGGGCTAATAAGTTCTGAGAGCACATGCATATTTCTTTGGTAACATTCTGTAAGCCATTTCTTACAGCCTTGCTCTTGGTCAAACGTCCATTTGTATTAACATCAACTTTACACAGCAAGATTGGAACCCTTTGTTAAGGGCCTTAAAGTAGCTGATAAAGAGTTAGCTGGAGGCAGTGATAACTACCTTATAGTCTGGGGAAAAGGGGGCATAGCTAGTAAACCTGTCCCAGCCTTTCCCAGTAGGTAGGTATGTGTGTGTGTGTGTGTGTGTGTGTGTGTGTGTGCTCACTTGCCCTGTGTTTTCTGCCAGCAGTTAGAACTTTGAGGGAAATTTAAACAACTGTTCTGTTCCCTCTTAAGACGGGTTCCGTATTTATGTTGGTCGCTGTATGGGTATGGGTCTGCTCTCTCCCTTTTGCCAGCAAATAGAAATTAATGCAGAGCTGATGATCGATCCGGACAATCTTGTTGACAGAACTTGAAGTTTTTTTGTTTTTTTTTAATCAACGCTTTAATAAGAAGTGGTGCCCGAGTGCAGCTGTCAGATGATCAGATATTCGCAGAGGGTGCCAGATTTTTGCCTTATTTGGTCTGTTTTGCATTAAAATGGGGTTTCTCTGGCAAATCATTGAGGACTGAAAAAAAATAATGGCACACTTTTAAGCTTTAGATTTCATACGTTTCAGAAAATGCATATTAATACAAAATTTGTTGTTCTATCAACTTTCTAGGTTTATAAGAGCAATATTTAAAATATATCCTTAGCTTTGGCCCTTTGTTCCCCACATTATGACAGGGTTTTGTCCATATTTCTTGCACTGAAGAGGTTGAGAAGTACTGTGTGTGTGTCTGTGTGTAAGAGGGAGGGAGGCAGGCAGGCAGGCAGGCAGGTGTGTGTGTGTGTGTGTGTGTGTGTGTGTGTGTGTGTGTGTGTGTGTGTGTGTGTAAGAGGGAGACAGGCAGGTGTGTGTGTAAGAGGTAGGCAGCATACCCTTCAGCTGTCCGGGTTTTTGCAGAATGTCCATATTTTTGTGTCATATTTTCAGTCGGTTTCTAATAAAATTGTGTTTTTCTGGAAAGTCCCTGGCAAATCACTGAAGACTGAGGTCAGAAAATAATGGCAGACATTTGAGCATCAGACTTCATAGCCTTCAAAAAATTTTACTAATGCAAAACTTGTTGTTCTATTAACTTTTCAAGACCAAATATTAAAATGTGTCCTAAGTTTTGGTCCTCTGTCCCCCATTATGGCAAGTGCATTTTTCAAAAAATTTGGTTTCAAGTGCATTTTAAAGGAATTGTGAGCTTCAAGGGAAGAGAAGTTTACTGCTGCTTATGCTAATTCTGTTTACAATGTAAACCAGATTTGTTTAACTAGTTAGCAAATAGTATCACTATTGTGGTGCAGCCTTTTAAAGCTGTGTTAGTAGAATAACAGGTAGCATGCTTGCATTTTAATGCAGAAGGCTGTGGGTTCTACTCCCACAGCCAGTTGATCCAGTTTTGCATTTTTAGGGGGTTTGTACTGAAGTTCTGAATGCGTCCTCATTTGGAGGAAATGCCTAGTAACTAACTATGAACCTGTTTTCAGTTTGCATCCATGCAATATTTCCAGCTTACCATTTTTTTTAAGTAGGCAATTTATTCTTCAAGGGCAGCAGGCACTGAAATTTGTAGATGAAACACTGAAATAAAGTGGTTTGCTATCAGCAACCTTTTCATTAGTTACAGATCTCTTTAAGGTGGAATTATTCAGATGACTTACTTCTGCAGAGATTGTGCATATTGACTGATATTGGTGGATTGTAATGACAGAAGTTTGAGTGACCCTTTATAGTTGAAATGTTCTCAATTGGGCGGTTTTGTCATTATTGGTTCATATGTTTTTTCACTGCTTACTGGAAAAATGTGCTGTACTATACATTTGGAATATGTACTACCAAGCGGTGCTGTATTATACAAGGAATATAATTTAATTATTGTGTATTAAAATTTAATTATACATTCAAGAAGGTGAATCAAAGAACTTTTACATGCTCCTAAAAATGTTCGCAAGGGACCTATACTTTGAAAACAGCACAAAGGTAAACAATCCGCCAATGGCCATATGCATTTTCTTTGAATCAGAGTTTCAATGCTGTTTCAGGGAATGTGAGTTTCAAAGGCAGAGAAGTTGTAATGTTATGTCCGTTTTCATTGAGACTACATTGCTTTGTTTAGGTTTAGCAAAGTTCTGTTTAGCTTTAGCAAATGTCCATCAGTGTTTGTGCTACAAAATTTGAAATACAAGTTTTACATCAACTCCAAACATCTGTAATCATTGTAGAAGTAAAGCAGAAAACAGTATGCACACTGAGAATTTTGAACAGTGTTTATGGCAACTGGGGAGAATTAGCCAAGTAATGGGACACTGAAATGGCTGCGTGGTGGTGGTGGTGGCTAATTGGGGGCTGATCCAAATGTAACATGTGTACTGCCGCCGATAGGGGTCCGTCAAAAAAATTTGCTTTATAAAAGGGATCCTCCAGCTTGCAAAGTTTCGGAACCACTGATCTAAGAAACTCCATCTCAAACTGCAGTTGTACTCAGCAGCTCTCACTGAGTCGCTCATTAGTTTCACCTGTGCTTTTTATCCTCAAAGAAAAGTAGCATTTCAGGAATTTTATGCCCTCACTTGCTACTTCCTTGCAGGAAAGCATATGAGCAATGCAAATCTAAAATATCAGTAAAGTTTTCTGTTCATTTCGTATTTTATTTTGTGTGGATTTCTGAATGTTAGCTAAGTGCTATGATGTTATACAGGACTGCCACTTGCTCTATACAAAGCATCAGAATGACACAAGTTTTGAACAGTTGTAGAAGTCTTTTTTCAGGTTTTGTTTTTTGATTATCTGAATATTAGCCAAGTGAAATGGTCTTCTGACCTGCTGTAAAAAAAGTGCGACACAAGCAATAGATTTATTTTAAACAATGAAGTCAAAAACATACGGTCACAATGGGCTGTATAGTACGGCAGCCTGCAAGAGTTTTACATATTAATTCTGAGATTGCTTTACTATGGAGTAAGGGAAATACGTCAAGAGACTGCTACGATTTAGTATGAATTCACTAAACTGTACTCTTAACAAGAATGCTCGCAGTTACGTTATGCGGAATAAATAAAAAGAGCTGCACAATTAAGATAAGCTTTCTGACGAGCTCATACAGTCTTGCCTAAACACCCCTAAAACACACACACATAATAACCTTATTGTTTCCCAGTGATCAGGGAATGAAAGCTTTCTCAGGAACTGAATATTGTTAATTGTGTTCACCAGAGGGAATGAAAAAAGGGCTGCACAAAGTAAACAAACCAGGAATAGGGTTGATGAGGTCTTGGTAAGTTGGAGGTGACAATTGGGAGGGTATCAGGGCAAGTTTCTTTCAGTCAGAATTTTATACTCTGGGATTGTCCCATTAGAAGAATGAGGAACTTTATAAATCCTGTCCGTCTTTAGGGCAGCTAGATGACTGTCAAGAAATCTGCAGGTAGGAACACACACATCCTGCAAACTGGAAGAACTGAAGGAATGGCTGTAGGTTCTGGAAATTCATTCTGCAAAAGCTCATATTTTCTTAGGGGCTGACAAACGTCAGTGTGCTACCACTGAAAACACTGGCACATTCTAGAAACAGCTTCACAGAAAAAGAACCCGATACAAAGAGAGAGACAGACAGACAGAGAAACTGAGTTCTTCAAGTCTGAATCAGAAATCTAAGGAGAAGTACCTGCATCTGTCCCTTCGTCCTCCTGTATGGATTCAGAATCTTGAATCTTTCCAGGAATGGAAGTACTTTACAAGAAGGATCAATAGCCCAAATTAAACTAGAGCCTGACTCTGTGAACTACTCCTGTCTAAAGGAATCTGAGGAGTAGATACAGGTTTAGTTTTTAGTTTCTTTTTCACAGGATAAAAGGGGCCAACAAGTTTATTAATGGCAGCAGCAGCTTCCCCAGGGAATGGTGCAACATTTTGACAAAACAGGAAGGCCTTATACCATGTCCTAGAACTAGCAAGAGTAGCTCACCTTTGCCCACTGGGGGACATCAACAGCCACAGAAGACATGGCTAACCCTGGTCCACAGAGGCTGTAGGTGCTACACCCGAGAAATCCAGGGTATGACAGGAGTGGTCCGATATGCAACTAATGGCCACAGCAGAATCACCCACCTGTGGATGACACAAACTGTTAGCCTGCTGTGATGGTAAACACGGTTTGCTTAACTTTTTCACTTTGTGGATGGAAAAAGGCCAGACTATGGGACCAAGAGACTGTTCCATGGTCAAGCCGAAAATGGTACTTCTTCCCTGTGAAAACAAGCAGCAAATGCTCAAAAAAAGTCTTTAAAGGTCACCTTTTGTCAGACAAACACAGTAAAAAGTGCTTTAAAACACTGACAGCTCCACACAGTAAAACAATTTCTCCACATAAAAGAATGGTTTCAAATACTTTAAACACCTTTTAAACTGATATGAAAAAAGTGCCTCCCTACAGTACATTCTTGTGACAGTCTTAAAGTACAAACTCCTAGTTTTAAAATAGCTCCCTTGAGGAAATATCAATAATAAACAAAATGAAATGAAGGTCCCCCCCACAAAGAGAATTTATGTACCCAACAAAGGAGTAGCACAACTTGACACAATCCTCAAAGAGGCATACTCTTCGGCAGCAGAAAACCTCTGAAAGGCTTGGTGCTCAAACAGATCTTTTAGTCAGCTCAGCTCGAGCTGCCTGACAATTTGGGTGTGTGGAAGGTGCACTGACGCTTTGGAAGCTGTCCAGACATTATATCCTTGGCAGGATGTAACCCACATAGCTGAGGCTACTGCAGCAGTGATCAATATAATTAAGTCAATGTTTTGCGACTCACTCTTTTTTGTGTTATCTTCTGAGATTCGCATGCACTTACACATGACAGACTGTATATATAAACAAAAACAAAAAGTCTTTATTTAATTAAGGTAATTAAAGTGCACCTAAAAGTGGTTACAGATCTGAAACATTTTGGCTTGGTATCCAAGGCAGCTATAAATAAACTAGTGGAGACAGACCTGCAGACAGTTTTTTTATGAGGGAGAAGACACAATACAGTGCACGGTAGAAAATGGACAACAGAAATTAGGGTTGTTGAATAAGAAACACAACTTACTCCTCATATTACCAAAGGACTCAGGCAGTTAAGACAGACTACATAAGGTTCAAAGGGTTAACATGGAAGTCAGAAGTCAAACTCTGCAATTCAGTAGGGACCTTGTGATAGCAGAACATATCAGGCTATAGTGCATTTATACACAGTACAAACTAAATGGGAGATTAATCTAGCTTCTATCAATTTTTGGTAAACACTAGAACCTACAACCTTAAAGCTAATGGAGATAAAAAAGATAGGCACGTGGAAATGTACATCCAACCCACTTTTGGAAAGTAGAGGTACTACCCAGACTTGTTGTTGTTTGTCTTTCGGCTTTTCCCGGTTAGGGGTCACCACAGCAGAACTCCGGTCCGCTAATGATTGGCAGTAGATTTTCACGAACGCCGAGGTGCCAGCTCGATGTCCAACCTTCAACAAAGGCACGTCCATTTACACATGTCTTTCGAACGCCACCCAACCAAGGGGAGGGCATGCAGACTACACACAGAAGGCACTCCCCACACTCCAGCCGAGAATCGAACGGGAGAACCTCTTGCTGTGAGGCAACAATGCTACCGCTGCACCACCGCGGCTAACACAGCTTAATAATGTCATGTTAACAGATTCCCATGTCATGGGAGAAGGCTGAAGTGACACTGAAACTAAAAGAAAGTAACTCATCTTGATGAGCAAAACCAGTGTTAAATCATGATTTTGTTTACTGCAATTTTTAAGAAATGTGGCTAACGTAATAGCCAAAACTGGTAAACACTGATCAGTGTGGATTTCTAGGTGGAAACAAAAAAATAGGATAAAATTTTGATGAGTGCTATGTTGAGAGAGAGAGAGAGAGAGAGAGAGAGAGAGAAAGAAATCTGTTGAATGTGGAGAGTCTTGACGTAAAGGCCTTTGATAGCATGGACCAAAATTAACTTGATACAAATATCAGAATTTTGTTTACCTACTAGAATTACTGGAAATGTTATTAAACACTAAGAATCAAAACACATGTAGATATGTTGCTATGTCTGAGAATATATAGATGAAACACAGAGCATGTCCTACTTGACCAACATTGCTGGTAGCTCAGAATGTAATTCAAAGACTTTAGTGAAGAGATCAGGCCTAAAGGACTACAAAATAAGCAAGGAAAGTTCCTGTTTGCCATAACAGACCGGTATATTTAAAAACACATGTGGATCAAGATATTAGTATTTTATTTCAGATGTCAGACAAATTTGACAAAACTTGTTTCTTTTACTCACTGTATAACTGAAAATAGACTATGCCTCCTTGATATTGCAAAAATACTGTAAACATTTACAAAAGGAAGAATTTATTAGACATTTGGGGATTTGGTTGGGAAAACTCCTTAGAAGAATCTACATATCAAAATCTGAAAAACAGCTTAAAATAACTTTTGAAAGTGGAAAATTTTAAGTTTAGAGCTGGATCTCAGGGTGCAAGCAATACATTCTTGAACTCCCTTTGTTACTGTACACGTTCCACACCTTTCCAGCTGATCCAACAGGGAATTTTCTGAAAATGTCTGGGAATACGATTCTGGACTACATTTGGAAATGAGGTAAATTAGGTTAACCTAGAGAATCACAGGATAAGTGAATACTGACAAAACAACATAGTGGACTGAATGTACCAGACATGGAGATGAATTAAGGTGAAGCAACTGTTCTCAATTCAAAATAATCATGCAAAGTGGGAAAATGGTGATGCAGTTGATGAAAGAGGAAGACAGTGCCAATATGTTAAACCTATCTCAAATAACGCCACCCTAAGTGACCAGACAAGCTAGGAGTCCTTTTTGTACATATTTATGTAGGTCAACAGGTTATGATAGTAAATTATCTGTTACGTATAGTGGAAAGTAGATTGGGAATAACCAAAGAAAGATACCAAAAACATTTGAGGGATAAGAAACTATATCGGGTACAACTAAAATAGGAAACTTAAACTGTAGCATACAAGATACAGGTTTATCATATTAGCAAAAAGAAACATTTTAACAACAGTCACGTTATTACTGTTGAAGGCTACGAGCTCCACCTAGATCGCAAAAAGAACGGTCAGTAGGATAAAGCTCCTATGGAGACTGGTGCAAAGACAAAAGAAGAGGTAACACAGGAGTAAAGTCAGCTGTTGGAAGAGGAGATTGATACAAGTACATGGAAGATGGCTCACACAGGCATCAGGCAGATATGAGTTTTATTTTAGAATATTTGCATAAAAACATCTCCATAAATATTCCATAATTCCTACACTACCTAAAGGTCAAAGATGTTACCAAATGCAGATGCCCATTGTTGTGGATGCAATTTTTGGTTGTATTTGCATCTGCTTGCATTTAAACATGAACTGGTGTGGCTTACAGAAGGACATGTTCTTCTTCTTTCGGCTTCTCCCGGTTAGGGGTCGCCACAGCGGAACTGTGGTCCGCTAATGATTGGCAGTAGATTTTTACGGTGCAGAGGTGCCAGCTTGACGCCCAACCTTCAACGAAGGCACGCCCATTCTACGCAGGTCTTTCGAACGCCACTCGACCGCGGGGAGGACATGCAGACTCCATACAGAAGGCGCTCTAGCCAAGAATCGAACGGGAGATAAAACTTGCAAAACAAGATACTAACATGGGATAAACATTCAATGTAATAGTATGAAAAGGGCAATTTTTAATAGTGTTAGTAGCAAAGACATTATAGCTACAAGAAAAAAAAAAAACAGAGAAACTACTGGTCTTAAAACTTTGTTGATGAGCTCACTCGCAATCTTCTTGTCCTTTCGGCTTTTCCTATTAGGGGTCGTCACAGCGGTACAACAGTCCGCAGAAACGATTGGCAGTGGAGTTTTACGGTGTTGAGTTGCCAGCCCGGCATCAGCACACCACACGCCCCCACACAGACTTAGGGATAATTTAGAGTGAGCTCACTCACAATAATTTCCAAATCTCATGAAACCCAGGTAGTGTTCCAAAGCAAAAAACAGGCGATCCTCAGTAACAAAAAAAAAAAAATTCACACAATATTAAACATATCGGCTTTTATATACTCAAAAGTAGGTATGAAAATATACAGAGTTTAATTTTAAACCAGCCTATTCAAGGCAAACAATAGCCAAAAGACTAAAACCTAAGATAGTTTCAAAAGTCACAGGTGTTAACAGTGATTAAGGGTGACTTTTTGTAACTTCTAATTCAGGCTAAAAAGAATGACCCATGGTAAATGTACCTAAATTGTTGCCCATCAACTTTACAGGAAACCTTAATTCAAGACTGATGTAAATTACAAGTAATGTTTTTCATTTGCAAAAATTATAAACATGGGTAAAAACAGTCAAGCCGCAGTGGTGCAGCGGTAGCGTTGTTGCTCACAGCAAGAGGTTCTCCCGTTCGATTCTCGACTGGAGCGCCTTCTGTGTGGAGTCTGCATGTCCTCCCCGCGGTTGAGTGGCGTTCTAAAGACATGTGTAGAATGGGTGTGCCTTCGTTGAAGGTTGGGTGTTGAGCTGGCACCTCGGTACCATAAAAATCTACTGCCAATCATTAGCGGACCGTAGTTCTGCTGTGGCGACCCCTAACCAGGAAAAGCCGAAACAACAACAACAACATAAACATGGGTAATGATGTGAAGCATTTAAAGATACATAATTTAGAAACTGAGGACCAAGTGAAGCTCAGCAAGAACAAACTATGCATTCCTATTAACTTTCAAGTTATCTACGGGTATCAGAACACAGCACGACAAAAAGGTGATGTCCAATAACTATAAAAGCATGGATGATGACAGCACTTGCAAATGCTGCTTCTGCTTTTACAGTTAAAGATACTAGAATCACACACGTGTAAGGATATTAGCCAAAAATGTTAGAATCATAGAAGTACAAGAATCATATTAGCTCTCACATGGGACTCAAACATCATCCCCTGCCAGTGCCACTAACACTGGGCCAACTTCTGAACAGATAAGTGTTCAATCTTCTTTAACACGCTTATTCTTTCAGCTAGGAAATCCCCAGCATGGTGATCAAGGTCAACCTACATGCAGGAAAAACACAAATGCACTGTTAGAATAAAAAAAAAGACAAAATTAGCATTCATCTGGGACTCAAACCCCAGAGCTTATCATCTGTGATCACTGAACAAATAAGGAAACCTAGAAAGCAAGATTCCTTAGAGAATTATAGTGACAGAAACCACTGAGGTATGCTTACAATTCCTGTAACTAAAAACAAAACCGAGTGGAATGTAGACAACTCCTGAACTAACAAAAAAATTGTCTATGAACTTCAAATACCTGATCTCCCAGGGTTACTACATGTAGCAGTTTTACAACAAAAGCAGGAAATCCTCAAGTACCGTCACTCCTCACTTTTCCTGTTATACCTGAACGTACCGATTTTTCTTTTCCCTTTTTGTATTATGAAACGTGTTTGTAGACATTTACTGTTCTTATGCAACTGAATACAAACAAGGACCTCCTGCACGTTTACTACATGTACACCCGCATACTTGCACATATACAAAACTAAATAAAAAAAGACAACAGATTGACCAAATACTTGAAGCAGCAAAAGGCCTGAAAAATGCATGGGAAAGTCAGGGGTACATAAATCTAGAATGTTAACCACAAACTACGACGACTGCACTTTTACCATACAACACAAATACAATTTTGTCCCATACTAACAGTCATGGGATTTCCACAAAATACGGTAATATGTAACATTACACGAAGCCTGCAGTTCTCTCACATCCCTTTACCTCAGTTTCATTCTTCCTTCCCTCATCTAGTCATCCCTTCACTTCAGCTTCTCATTCGTCCTACCTCCTTTTGTTCTTGCATCTCTCAGTCTTCTCTCCTTTCTACCCCCCTTCCCTCTGCATGCTTGTCTATCCGTTTCTCGTCTTCACTCCACGGTATCTTTTCCTGCTACTATTCTCACTTGCTTCTTCTAACATCTTCATGCCTCTCTATACAATGAAAAGCTGCTATCCCTGTAGCATAAACCATCTCAGTTATCACGACTACTTCTTACCCAAAAAGCTCTACTAAGCATGAATTCCATCTTCCATCCATATTTTGACACTGCAAGCTGCTTCTCTATTTGTGCAACTGTAAATATGTACACTCTTTATACCATATCCTTGTATCTATATGTAACTTTTGCTTATTTCTTTTGTGATTCAGTTCACCCACTCTGTGCCTGCAAATGGTCCACTGAGATCAGTGCACTATCCTGGTAAATATAAAAGTTAAAAATGTGAAGATGTGGTATATGATTTAGACATCCTGATCATGGCACTCTTAGCCAGGGGAAACAGGCAGCTGATTCTTTGCAGGGGTAAAATACATTCTTCCAGCATCTGCTGATGTAACAACTCTCCATGAAGAATCGTTTGTTTGTATTCATCTTTTCAAGGCATCATTCAAAAAACTTAAAAAAAAAAAAAAAAAAACAAATCTAAATATTTTGATGCCTACAAAAATTCTTAAACACACAAAAAAGGAACCCAGATGTATAAAAAGTGCAAATCCACTGAGCGTTCCACTTTGCCACTAGTTTGTTCCTTCCTGCAAAAAAGCAGCAAAAAAGATTTGACACTTTCACTACTACAAATATTTAAATATACACTTGCCAGACTTACACGGCAATCCCACTGGGGAAAAAAAAATAAAAAATTCGATATCCACTCACAAGGGGATGAAAAAAAAAAAAAAGATTCCTAGCCCACTAAAAGAGTTCCTCTTGTGGAGACCACTGATGCTGTTTGATATGAGATACATGTAAGAGTCATCACTGATGGTTCACAGTAACCACAATGGTGGAAGCAAAAGATGTCTGCAACGGAGAAACTGTGCAAGCAAGCAATGGAGGCAGACAGAAGATTATGAACAGGTCGCCAATCATAACCAGATTATGTGTTCGAGACATGGATGCCAAGAAATTCACCTCCAGAGCGAAGTTAAGATAAAAGCCCCCCCCCCCCCGACTCCTGGGAGAGGGTTGGGTTGCACACACGCAGGGGCACAACAGGTCATGCAATTTCTCTGAAGGTATAACGTCTACATTCAGCACACTGCAGATACTCCTAAACACTTCATCAGGTGCAGAGAACAGGAAAAATCCTGAACCACCCGACTGCTGACTACAGGAGGGCTTCTCCCAGGTCGGTCCTTGCCCTTGCAATAGGGACCAAATTGGTTGATTGCCCAGGACAGGACTGATGACAGAGACACAGCAGGGGCAAAAACAATTTGATGGTGAAGAATGGAAGGCTCTGCATGGTCTCAACCACCATAAACATTCAAGCCGATTACTAATCAGATGTTCTATACCAGCAGCTGGATTCTGAAGTGGAGGCCACTGTTGTCACAATGATGACAGACATCCTCACCTACACAATAGAACATTTCCTCTATTAGCTGGGACATCAGCACTAGAAAATGCTCCCTTCTCAGGTCACCAATGGATAAGAATTAGTTTTGCACATTCTTCCTCGAATTTCATGACTAGGAATGGAATCGGCAAGTAAGAATGCATAGAGGAATCTTCCATAACATAGGAGAGGATATCCAGAACCTCTTCCTAACCTAGCTGCATCAAACAAGAGGAGGAGAACTGGTGTTCACTGAAGTGGCAAATGGGCTCATATTTGTGTCCCAATTTCAAAGCACCAAGGCAAGGCATAATTTTTGAGTTCACATATGTCATTTCATTCACCTCTCCCGGAATATGTACTGCTGAGTGTGTGCAGATGCCATTTACAGAGAACTGAATGCTTCCAAACACAGGGATTGCAGTCTTGTCTTCCCCTGCTCTCCTGGGCACATAACAGGTCAGCTTATCAAACCAAATGAGGGAAAGTCCCAGCAACAGCTTTGCTTACACGGCGTTCATAGCCACAGAGACTGTTCTTGGCTTCAAATGGTTGATATGGAGTTGATGGGAGTTCCTCAGCCTAGAAGCAGATTCTACATATGGTCTGGATGCAGAAAGAGACAAGATGCAAAAAAATGGTGACAGCCCTCTCCATGACCTAGCATGTCTGCCACCTGATGGTCCAAGAGTTTTAGGTGGCTCTGTAGTCAGTGACTCCTCACAATCCAGTGCAACATCCACATATTCAGGCATGCCAATGACACCATAAAGCTCATGGCAACCATGCGGGCCAGAAGATGCAAAACAATCCAAGTCTGGGCCCTGCAATGTGCTCTCAGTCAGTCAAGGCCTCGATTGAGCTGGTGAGTAGGTCCAGCTTAATCCCAGAAAGATGATACTCTACACACGAGTCAGAGCATTCACTAATTTTTGGTACCCCCTAAGGGACTACAACCATGGGAGAATCCACTGCAGCAAAATCCGAGAGTCTCTGGATGGGGTTACCACATACCATCAGTCTAAGAAATACAAAACTTAGAGATAATCCACCTGTTACTCCTCAGCCACCATAACTATGAACAAAGAAAAAGCCTAAATAGCAACACTTCATGTGGGAAATGATAATCTCCCAATGCAGCCAAGAAATTAGCTTTGCACTGTGAACCCCAAATAATCTGTCAAAAGGCATCCATCACATCCAAAATCATCTTCACCCTCTACAGTAAAACAATCCAAACAAGCACACAACAAAATACACTGAAGTTGCTCAGATCCGGAAAAGGACGTAACTCGCACCCTTTTAGGGCTACAAAAATGAGATAAAATGCTCACCAGTGGCTTGGAAAATGGGATAAGTTCTACAGCTCCCTTTTGCACTGCAGCATGGGCCTGTACAAAAAAAAGTGGCACCGAGTTGGACAGGCCTGCCAGCAGAGCTCTTTCCCAGACCATAACAGACTGAACCCACTGTCCCTCAGTCATAGTTCTTCAAAGCAGAGTAAATGTGGAACGCCATGCCTTCCTTGGGCAGATACAGAAAATAGTCAGGACTGCAGCAGTGCAGTCAGCGAGGTATTCCTCAAGGGACTAAGGCAGAATCATAGAAGGCAAGAATATCTGTCACTTCAGCATCTCACTCAGATCCTCTTTTGAAGCAAGCTAGGTAAATGCAGCTATACTCTGAAGCAGACATACCACATGGGGAGTGCCAACAGAACATTAATGAGGAAATAAAATTATGCACATCAGTTTGATGTCAGGCATTAAATTTACTGGGAATGTGCACAGCTAATATAGAGAAGCCTTTGCTCAAAGACCACTCGCACATGCACATGGATGCAGTGCACAGCTGTTAAGAATACATTTCCCCCTCCTTGCTAATCTCAGACTACTACATGAAGACAAAGCAGACATGGGGAGTAAATGTATCCACACTTCTAGATAAATGACAAGAAGACCACCATACAAATGTAAACAGTAATCACAGGTACTATGGAAAATAAAGCGCATCTCTTACTTCTCTCAAAAAAAGGGCAATATCTGTAGTGATATGTTGTCACTGACATCTTCATCAAATGCAGAGGCAGACTCCAACAAAGAATAGTCTAACAAGCTGACCGGGTCTTGTACATCATTCCAGGAATCTTAAAACAACTGACTTTTATATGACCAAAGCAGCACCCCTACGCATAATTAAGCCCAGCAAACACACCACCACTCAGGCTATAGTAGAGTTGTTGTGTCTTTCGGCTTTTCCCGGTTAGGGGTCACCACAGCGGAACTCCAGTCCGCTAATGACTGGCAGTACATTTTTACGTGCCGAGTTGCCGGCCCTGATGCACAACCTTCAACGAAGGTACGCCCATTCACGTGAAGCAGCAATATAACAAGAGATCTTTAGGATCTTGAAGTGTTAGAAAAGCAAGAAAGCTTTGAACACCTCCACATTCAAACAGCAAC
Organism: Protopterus annectens; assembly: GCF_019279795.1. Lineage (NCBI taxonomy): Eukaryota > Metazoa > Chordata > Ceratodontiformes > Protopteridae > Protopterus > Protopterus annectens. The sequence continues at coordinate 1,447,858,476 of NC_056745.1, forward strand.
ACAAAACACAGAATAAAGAGGGTGGGAGGGGGCCACGAGTTGCTTCACCAACCAAGTTGGTCATGGAGATGACATTCATAATCCCTGGACACTAAGATGATGCTCATTATAGGTCAGGAGCTACCAGTCGCTTAAGGAGGAGAAATGCTCAGTAAGTGCACTGTCATGCACTTGTTGAATGCCTGGAAGCCAATGAAATTGGTAGTGGCCAGCACCTACCCAAAAAAAGAGCAATCCCTTGTAAGTAGGACAAGCATGAGGATTTCATTCACTCCAATGGAGCTCAGGAAGTTCGCACTGCGACTTCCAATGGGCAGAGCCGAATCCTTCTGACAGAATCAAATTATGTCCTCGCATTGCAAACAAATGTTCATATCTCTGGAACCACAAGGATTAGGAAAGAAGTATGCATTGCACTTCAGCACAAACTATTTTTATAGTGGCAATATTGTTTAGGTTCTAGGTCTTAAACCAAACTTTATAAGTCACAGTAAACATAGTAACTATTACACTTGTAATATTTAGTAAACAACGTACAATATCTCAGTAACCACACAAGTTACACACATAATATTAGAGGCATTTTATTCATCTAGCTGAGAGCTTTCATATGAGGCTAAAGAGTTCTGTCTATGTTACTTGGTTGTGGGGATCTTTAGAAAAATCTGAAAATTATATCTATATTAAAGTAATATAATAAAAACAACACTTAATATCCATTTACCTGCACTACACAGAGGTCAAATATTAATGCAGTTGAGTTTGCCATTGTGTAAGCTTTAAGATGAAATCTTTTATAAATGTGTACATAGCATGGTTTTGGAATTATTGATGCAAATATGAACAAACATTATTTGCCTCCTAGAGGCGTCAGTAGGAGTTAGCTGCAGATGCACCTGGAGGCACTACTCGGAAGTAATGTATTAAAGCTGCTCCTCCTCCTCCTCTTTCCTCCCCACATTCTACATGTGGGTCAGGGTGTCATCTCAACTGTCGTCACCTCTCAATTCAATGCCATTCCCAAATTTTCCCAAATTTTTTCCAACAGTTATGCCAAGCTGTAAGAGGTCTTCCCTCATGTAATCCCTCTATTTCTTTGCTGAACATCCAGATGCTTTCTTCCAGTCTCTTTCAAATCTTCGTCTGCTTTCATGCGCACATGCTGGAACTACCATAAATTTGTTCTCACTGATGTTCTCTACAACTGGAGCTACCCTGGCTTCTGCTCCAATAACATTTCTTAGTCTCACACAGTGTGCATCCCATCACCACTCTCAGACACTTCATCTCCATCACCTCCAGCTTCCTTAACTGCTCTGCCTTTACTTCCCAGGTTTCTGTACCATACATACTAGTCACACCACTGTTTTTTCACTTTACTTTTGGCATTCTTCTGTTAAACATTACCCCGATACACTGTGCTGGCTGCATCCCCTCACATTCTTGCTCTGGTCGTCTCATTCAGACTTCCTGGCAGCACCCCCTCACATTCCAGCTCTGGTCTCCTCATTCAGGCTTCCCTTCTTCTCAACCACCTTGTTCAGATACCCTTAAGTTTTTACCCTGCTCCCCTATTTTCCTCCTATCTTGATTTTCAGCTTCTTCTAACCCCCTCCCCACCTTTACAGTCATGACAACTGTCTGTATTCAGTTTCATCCTATGTGCCTTCAGTTTTGCAGTCCATTCCCCTAATATTTGCTTATAGTTCCCGTTTAAAAATCATGTGTGGAAAGCTACATCTTTTTCATGCAACAACGTTGTTGATCTCTTCCCTGCAACTTGTGTACAAATATAATAAATCACCAATATGAACAGCAATGGTCTTGAGAGTTGAACCCTGATGCACTCACTGGGAATCCAACAAAGTCCGATCACTGTCTGTACTTATATCTTTGGGCCTTTGTACATAGCCTGCACCAATTCTACCAAAGTTTCCAGGACTTCGAGCCATTGCAGGACTGCCCAAATCAGCTTTCTTAGGACATCCTTCCAGCAGACATTGCGTCAGTTGGGTTGCAGCCCGATGGGACTCCGAACTACTCATCTCACTATCTACTTCTCTGCATATCAGTTTCTTAATTGCTCTCTCCCCAGCACTTTCATGCAGTGTGACAGGAGCCCGATAGCTCTATACTGCCCACAGTAGTGAAATGAAATGTCCACTTTCTTGTACATATCACTAGAGTGCTTCACCAGTCATCTGATATATGTCTCTCTCTCCATATAGCTACAACTACCCTCAGGAGCCAGTTTTCCAACTCTATCACCATCTTGATCATATATACTATGAACTTGTCCGACTCTGCCGCTTTCCCGGGATTACATTTACCGTGGTGCTATTCTTGCATTCTACGGTGGGCTCTTCTTCCTCTTTCATTGGAGGCTATGTAAGGGGCCAGTACTGCTTTTGTGGGATTTTCTTCATTCAGAAGCTGATGGTCCTTCCATCTGCCTTTGTCACATGCGGACTGGCGAGGAGGTTGTTGCTGGCTTCCTGTATAAATGGTGCCCTGACTATCTTCTTTATCTTTCCATCTTAAGAGTTTCTTTGCGACATCTCCTTAGTACTAGTCCAGAAGCTGGAGGAGTCCATCTGATGCCTTCTTGCTACAACTGCTCTTTTAAACTCTGTTAGCCAACCAGTATTCCTTCTTAACCTGGTCTGTCTTTTCAGTCTCCCACTTTGCCTGCACTCCTTTCTCTGGATAAGCTTCCTGAACTTGTGCATGCCACCAGCAGCTTTCCTTATGTACCTTATTTCCATATCTGGCTCAGCCACATCTATTTCTACAGTCTTCACATACTCGGTTTTGAGATGTTGCCATTGTACAAATCCACCTCTTCTTCACATGGTATTAGAGCAGAGAGCATTTCCTTGACCATTTGTGTTATAATTCTGGTCAATTTCCATGTCTTCAGCCAAATCTGTTGATCTCAGAGCTTTCTCTGACTACTGCCTGCACCTGACTGTAGCCACCAATACCCCTGCCCTTACCAGAAGTCTACCAGAGCTGCATGCTGGCCACTGTTGTATGTGACCTTGTGACTCCCTCTCTCTTGGTGAACCATGTGTTGGCCACCATCAAGACATTTGCTAGACAAAAGTTTTACCAAGTGAAATTTTGCATTTCTGGATGAAGAATTTGAGGCCACATATGCAATAGACTGGTATGTTGTCCCTCAAGGCCATAGAGGGGAAGAAATGGCATGATGTCCTCCTGCCTCATTTCGTCATTTTTCTGGAACCTATAGGATTCTGTAGTAGTAGTAGTTTTTATTTATTTATTTATTGTGATCAAAATACACTTGTTAACTGGGTAAGCCCACTGGACAGAACTGTCAATCTTTCAAGGGCACTCTGGGAGCAATGTCTGGTCAACTGATTTGCTTAGTCATGCAGCTTAGAAATGAAGGTGCAAGGAATCAAACTCTAGCCTTGACTACAGAATGCAGCTCAATAAACTCTCTGCTAGTAATTAGGGATGAACTGGAAGGTTCCTTTGGCAGTGGCCCTTCTAAGCGGACAGCAGCCTTCTGCTCTGGAGGGTGTACAGGCTACTGAAAGTTGGTAGAAAATGCAGAGAACAGTAGCCTTCTTTACTTTTTTCCGAACCCATATCTGGGATGAAAAGCATCCACTGACCCTGCAAAAAGGTACCCAAGGTATCACAACTGCTGGGGAGAATCTTGAAAGGAGGTTCAACTGAGCAGCATAACCAACACTCAGTCACGCTGTTGCTGTTGGGCTGGCACTGCCAGTGGAAGCTGTTCCAGTGATCACCGCCCTGAGAAGCAGAACCAGCGCTCTGTCATACTGCTGCTGTTGGAGCCTGTGTTCCATGACATCTAGGACTGGGGTCTTCACATGATCTGCTTTGGCAAATATTTACCCCCCATTGCAAAGGAATCTAACTACTGAACCTGAATATGTCTGTCCCTTTTTCACTACTTTAAGTACACAAAGACTCCCATTTCAAAACACCAAAGGTCTATAAAAATGTACATTCTGGATGATAACACTAAAATCTTTGGTGAAGAGTATTAAATGCTACCAGATGTGAAAATACATGGAAATTTCAGCTTTTTTTTTTTTTTTTTTTTTAATCATGCTTAGATCACTTCTACAACAAATGTTAGCAAACTGTAACAAGGACTGGTTTAACTACACTGGTGCAGTAAGAATTTTACCTTTCACAAACAAACATTTTTCAATCAACAAAAACAGTGAATAACAGTTACACAGATCAGGAAATAAAGAATTAAGGATTTCAGTACAACACTGGAGTTACAAATCTATGTTGAAGATAGCCTCTAGAATTAGGAAAGCTTTTAAGGTGGTCCATATTAACACATCCAGAGATTCCCAACCAGCTGCAAAACACTGCCAGTCTATAAAATAGGATTATTTTGGCACAATGAAGGAATTTACTCCTGCAGTATCTGTGCCATGCAGAGTACCCAGATGGGACCGCTTCCTTATTTTCAGAGCCATATCTGACACTACAGTCGGAGAATCTTTGCTTGTGCAGAAAGTGTGTGTGTGGGAGGGGGGGGGGGGTCAACACATCCTGTGAGGATCTCGCAACTGAAGTCAGCATAATATTCACAGGAGGAAGAGACAGTGCACTACACAGATGCTGCCACTGCTCTGGAATCTGCCAAACTTGGCCATGTGTATATATAAACAAAAAAAACATCCAAGCAGAGATAGAAGAAACCAAAAAGGAATGGCTGCTGTCAAGCTTTTTGAAAGTCAATGGTTGGGAGCTTAACTCAATAAACCGTTGGGCTCATTAGTATAACTACAGGAGCCCCTCACTTGTCAGGATAAGGCTCAATACCACTGGCTGCTTGATCCGACTGTCACACCAAAACGTAACAAAAAAAAAAAAAAAAAAAAAAAAAAAAAAAAAAATGGCATGTGCTTGGCAATTTGCTTCCACAAGTGTGAAAGATATGAAAACACAATTTCAAAGTCTTGAATTCCCTGTCCTTAAAATGAAAAGCCTCGGTACAAGGCATAGCACAACTAAAGATATGGAATAAGGAAAAGGGTTCTCCACCCAGGTAGCTCGAGCCCCATAAAGGAAATAGTTGTGTAAAGTTGTGTAAAATCTTACCATAACAGTAGATGTCCACGCCTTCACAGCTGCAGTATTCATTACAAATGGGATTCCCTGCCGTGAAGCTCACCGTCCAACCAGTTTACCAATGTCTACTGTTCTTTAAGGTATTCTGAACGTCATCTACACACTCCTTGCGTAGCGTAGGGCACAACGATGACGTTCAGGTGTACCATCCTCAGAACTGATTGCCCCGGTAGGAACAGTAGTCCAAGGAAAACCTGCACATCCAGGAAGGATAAAAGACTAAGGGGAGGGAGGAAAGGAATACTGCAGCGGTGAAGACCAGGACATCTGCTGTTATGGTCAGATTTTACACAACTGTACTATGTCCTCACATTCACCATTGCAGTATTCATTACAAATGGGAGAGGCCAAAGCTCAAGAAACAACTTGGGGAGGAGGAAGCAGCAGCAGGCTTGTCTAAGAAGCCATGAAGAATAGCAGCAGCAAAACCAGCTCTGGCCCTGGAGATACCATCCGACTGTAATGTTTGGTAAAGGTACGCACAGAAGTCCACGTAGCAGCTTCACGAATAGAATTGGTGTCTAAGCCTTTGGAAAAAAAAGCACCAGAAGAAGCCACAGCTCTAGCAGAATGAGTATTTACAGAAGAAGGAAGGCTCTCGCCATGAAAAGTGTAACAAAAGGAAATAGCCTTTGAAATCCAAGTGGAAACAGTTTGCTTGAAAACAGCCAAACCTAAAGACCTATGATGAAAGGAAATAGAAATGGTCAGATTTTCTGAAAGATTTAGTTTTAACAAAATAAAATCTGGGCTGTCTATGCACATCTAAGGTATGCAGAACCCTCCACAGTCAGACTGCGGTGAGGGAAAAAGTAGGCAAATTAATAGACTGATTAAGTGACAACTCATTAACCAACTTGGGCATGAAAGAAGGATTAGTACGCAAGGACACCCTATCCTCATGGAATATCAAAAAAGGTGCACAAGCCATAAGGGCTTGCAACTCAGACACCAGTCTTGCAGAAGTAAGGGTCAACAAAAGAACTGTCCTCCAAGAACAATGTTGCAAGGAAGCTGAAATAGCAGGCTGAAAAGGAGCCTTAGTCAATTTTTCCAGAATAAAATTAAGATCCCAGGGAGGATGAACAGGCTTCCTGGGAGGTCTAATATTAAGGACACCTTTAAACAAACTGCCTGGCCTCAAATCTAGCAGCTAACAGGGGAGTTCAAGGCAGACAAGCGGAAAGAGCTGATAAGTGGGCCTTGCCAAATCAGCATGGAGCAACTGCCACAAATAAGAGAGAACCAAAGGAACATCCACAGAAAGCGAGTCCAGGTCATAAGAAAGACACCAAATAGAAAACCTCTTCCATTTAGAAAAGTAGGATTTCTTAGCAGTAGGTTTCCTGGCCTCCTGCTGCACATCCTCGGAAAAAGGGTTTTGATCCCTCAGACACCTTATCACCCAATGTCAGCTGAAATGGGTGGGGATAGATGAAAGGCCCCTTGTCTTGTGTGAGCAGATCCACTCCGAGATAACTTGTGATGGTTGCCCTTGGCTAGAGGCAGAAGTAGAGAGAACCAGTGCTGTTGCGGCCAAAAGGGAGTCACTGACAAGATTTTGGGAGCATCCTGTTGAATCTTGAACAGGACTCTCAGAATGAGGGGAAGGGGATGGAATGCATAAAGAAACATCCCCTTCCAAAATGAGAGGGCGTCCACCTTCCATACCAGACGGCCTGGGGCTTTGACACAAAACAGAAGAAGTTGTCTGTTCAGAGGGGAGACAAAGAGGAGGAACATCTCACTGGTGAACAATGTCCAGAAACACATTCCTGTGAAGCATCCATTCGTGGGATTGAGTGAAGGACCTGCTCAGACTGTCTGCCATAACATTATAATCTGAAGGAATATAAACTGCCTGAAGAGTAACTTGATATTAGTTAGCCAGATCCCATACTAGAAGTGCCAGCTGGCAAATACAGTAAGATCTCATACCCCCCCCCCGTTTGTTGACATACCACATGACTGTGGTATCATCTGTGAATACCTTGAGAGGCCCTGGAGAGAAGAGAGGATGAAAGGCCTGAAGAGCCAGCATAAGAGCCCTCATCTCTTTGATGTTGATGTGCTCCTTCCACTGACTAGGAGATCACACTCCCTGAACCCTCAGGGAGCCAAACGTTGCTCCACATCCCACATCTGAAGCATCTGAGAACAGATCCTGAGAAGGAAGAGGAGGTTGAAATGGCAGCCTGGATTCAGAGACAACTGCTGAATCCACCACAGAAGTTCTTTCTTGAGACATGGGAGAAGAGGAACAGGAAACTCTAGAGGAGGCGCATAATGAAGCCACACTGACTTCAGAAACCACTAGAACTTCCTCATGTGGAATTTGGCCAGAGTGAGTATCGGAATGGTGGAAGCCATGAACCCCAGTGCTCTCACAAACTCCCTGGCAGTAATGGAGGCCAGGAGAAGAAGAGTTTGAAAAAAAAAAAGGAAATGATAGTTAAGGCCTTTGGAGGAGACCAGGATACCAGCAGTGGCACCACTTGAATCTTGTAGCCCAGAAAGACATGATCCTGAGAGGGAGTCTGGAAAGACTTTTTGAAGTTTATCATGAAGCTTGGCTCTGAAGAAGAGAAATGGTAAAATGAAGATTTTTCAAAAGGAACTCTGAAGAAGAGGCTTGAATCAGCAGGTAGTCCAAATAAGGAAAGATTTGGATCCCTTAAAGTCTGCAAAAGGCAATCACAGGAGTAAGGCATTTGGCAAATACCCTTGGGGCAGTAGAAAGGCCAAAAGGCAAAGCACAGAACTGAAAATGCCAGGAAGCAACAGAGAAATGCAAAAATCTCCTGAAAGAGAGGATGGATCGAAATACTGAGATAAGCATCCTTGAGATCCAGACATACCAGAAAGGCCTGAGGGAGCAAGAGAGGAAAAAAGGCCCGAGGGGACAACATCCAAAAGGACGGCACAAAAAAAAAAAAAAAAGTGTTTAGATAGGAGAGGTCTGCAATAGGTCTCCAATTTTCTTTTCTGGGCATTAGAAACATATTCTTGAATAAAACCCTTTCCCCCTTTGGGACAGAGGTACCTCCCAAATAATATCTGGAGAAAAGAAGTCTTGAAGAACCTCTGGGGAAAAAAGGAAGTAGTTTCCGAGGAGGATGAGGAATGCCCATAAAAGGAGGGCGGGGAATCCAGATCATGAAGTACCCCTGCCAAATGATTGACAGAACCCAATAATCCTGGGTGATTCAGAGCCAAACAGGAAGAGAAAGAGAAAGGCAAAGAGAAAGAGGAACGTGGCTGGGAACAGGTGGATAGTCAAGACAGCACCTGGTTTGTCAGGAAAGGAAGGCTTAAGAATCCCTGCAGTCTGAGTGGCCTTGGCAGGAGTCGTCCATTTACCACCCTTTTTACCTTTAGAAGGAGGGTGTGACTGCCTAAAAACAAAGGCTGGCTTAGAAGGGTAGTTTCACTGAAATTTAGGCACAGGAGAAACAAAGACATGCTTAAGCTCCTGTAAAGCCTTCCCCTTGTCCTGAAGAGACTTACCAGCAGCTTTCCCAAACAAAAGTTTATTATCCAGAGGAGCATCCATCAACTTAGCCTTAAAATCATCCAGCAAACGTTGACGCTTACGCCAAGAATACCTCCTCAGAACTGAGCCAAAAGCAGCAGCCCTAGAAGAAGCATCTGCTGCATCATAACTACATTTGATAGAATGACTAACTAACCGAGAGGAAGTCCCTAGCAAAGATTATATATATATATATATATATATATCTGTAAGATCAGGAAAAAAGCTGACAAGCCTGAGAAAGAAGAACCACGACATACCTAGATATATGGGTCTGATAATTAACAGCCCTAAAACTTACGGCAGCCCAAATATAAACCATCTTACCCAGCCTAGCCATGGTTCTACTGTTCTTGTCAGAAGGCAGTAACTTGGACGAAGGAAGCAATTGGGATGGCTTACCAGAAGTTACAGACACCACACAGGGGTCACCAGCAGGACATTTAAACAAAAACAATCCTCAGGCACCCTATAAAACTTAGCAGACTTCTTGGGAGCAGGAGGCAGAGAATCCAGCACTTTACTGGCATTGGAAAAAAATCCAATAAAGCAGCCAAGACAGGAGGAATGGCCGCAGGCTTAGGAGATTCCATCTGCAGTAACTCATAGTACCTCTTATGGACATCCAAAACCTGGGCACAATCCCACTTAAAAAAATTCCATCACCCTAAAGATTGTGTCCCCAAAGGAAATTTCCTCAGCAGGAATACCTAGAGTACAAGAGTCCTCCTCCTCAGACCAGTCGTCTAAAGGAGAAGGAATCTCGGCAGAATAAGCAAGGGATTCATCATCAGAATCCACCTCTTCCTCAGAAAAATTCAATATTCTGGGCCTTTTAGGAGAAAGAAGAGGACCAATGAGGAGCAGGAACCAAAACCCCTTGAGGAGGCCTTAATGACAGTAAAGCATTAAATAACTCCTGAGTAAAGGCCTGCCACTCACTTTGCAGATCCCTACGAGCAGAGGAAACAAGAAACGTGATTAGTTTTCTGTTTGTTTTTGAAGGGGACATCCATCCTAGAAACCTGAGAAGGCCCAAACTCAGGACATCATTCCACAACTGTAGTAGGAACATCTTCCCTAGTGAGAAACTGTGGAACCCCTCTATACCCCTCAAAAACAGTCAACCGTGGCTCCCCCTGAACGCCCAAAGCAGATGCCTGCAAAGCCTTATCGGATGTGCTTCCCGTCAGATCCTCACCAGCCTCCAATCCAGATGCGGTAGTGGAATCTGAACTGGGCGAGCTTCCAGGTTCATAATAATCTTGAGAGAAACTCCTGGCAGAGGCTGGACAGCAGAAGATTCCAGTCTTACCTTATGCACCTTCCTTCCTGACAGCTGACCCTCTGGGCAGGAAGTTCCATCCATAGTATCTTTAGCAAGAAGATTAAGACGCTGGTTCTCAAGATGCAATGAAAGAGAAGAAAGCCTGCTACAAAAAGAGTTTTAGGGATAAACGCCAAACAAATTGAACAAGACGTATGGTCGTGAGCAGCACCTAGGCAAAAAAGATACTTACCGTACCGTTCTTTATGGGGAATCAATCTCCCACACTGGTATTTACCCTTCCTGGATGACAATAACCCCAAAGAGCACAAAACAAACGAACAAAAAACCCAACTGGGTACTTATCTGCAATGGTGAGGACTTCAGCAAACAGGAGTAATCATCGGAAAGCCAACAAACAGAAAAATGGCAAAAATGGATGAAGATAACAGACCGATGGTTAAAAACAGCATTTGGACTGGCAGCAAACACGTTCGGAGGGTGGTACACCTGAAGTCACCTTTATGCCCTACGCTATACAGGGAGTGTGTAGGTGATGTTCAGCATACCATAAAGCAATGGTAGACTTTGGTAAACTGGCCAGACAGTGGGCTTCACACTAGGGAATCCCATTTGTACTGAATACTGCAGCGGTGAATGTAAGGACATCCCTCTGCAAACAGCAGCAGCCACAGCAATCAGTGAGAAAGCAGGATCACCTGAGGTTTACCCTCAATTATGTTTTCACCATCTAGAAAATTTCTGTGAATCTGGGGTACTGAAGGTGTGGAGGGAATCCTAGGCGAGTATACTTTCTTATAAAACTGCCCAAAGCAACAGACATGTATACAGGGCCATCTCTACCTCCTTAGGTGCTCCTTTAAGGTAGAGAAAGATGCCACAGCTCTCTGCCAACTCAAAACCAGCATCTAATGTAATGGAGTGAAGCAGTGGCAACAAGAGTCCTACAGCACTTCTAGCAGTGTTGCCAAACAAGAAGAGACTTGGAAACACCAGGCTAATGAGTGGCTGAACATTTCATAAAGAAAGAAAGAGAAGAGGACGTTGCAGTGGTAGCACTGTCGCCTCACAGCATGAAGTTCTCCATTTCGATTCTCGGCTGGGGTGCCTTCTGTGCGGAGTCTGCATGTCCTCCCTGCGTTCCTGTGGGTTTCCTCCCACGTCACAAAGACATGCGTCTGGAGCATTTCTCTCCGGGCCTCTGTTGAAAATTGGCTTTGTTCCAAGTCGAACATTCCCAGTAAACAAATGTTAAATATAAAGAGGAAAGAACTTAAAAAAAAAAAAAAAAAAAAAAAGCTTAGAAAAAACTTGCAAACGTGCAGCTGATATCTGCATTACTTGGGATGTAGCTCAGTTTACAAGGCATCTGCTGGAGAGCCTATAATGGAAGCTCAAATACTTGGGAAGCAAACAATTTTGGGGGACCCAACATTTTAAAGTGAAGGTCTGGATCAACTGTTGCTATCCCAACTACGTGACCTAACTAGCACAGGTGTGGACTAAATTCTGCAATAATGACATAAGTCCATGGCAAATGTTGGTCTATCTGAAATACCAATGCTGGGGAAGGGAAGGAGAGCAGAACTGGAAGACCAAGTGATGGGGGCCAGCACTCATAGGTGCCAAATAATGTTAAATGCATTTATATTAGTGGCCACTCTAGAGGGTCAATACCTTTCTCAAGTGAAGGTACCTTTAAAAAAATAAATAAATAAAATAAAAACACAGCAAAGCCCAATAAACTGAAGTGGGCACTGCAACTTCCTGGCAGGTACTGCCAGCTGATACTTCTATGGTTCCTGAAATTATTCTTTTTATTTTTATTTGTATTTGTTTACCATGTTAAAATACTGATCTCCATGGACGTTTTGCAGACTCTGCCCAGGGGCATCATCTGGTAAAATGATTTGCTCAGTCACACAATTTAAGCAATGGAGTCTGAGGGAATTAAACCCTGGGCCAATTCAGTAACTGCCGAAATGGAAGAGGAAAGAAAAAGCAGACTAGGGATACCAACACTGTCTGAATTAAAGTTCACCAGAGAAGTTTTGGCTACAGAAACTAAGAAGGCAGACAAGTAGCCATGCTAGTAACATCCTTGGAAGGCATTGGTGGAGCCACTACCACTTTAGCCAGGGAAGTCATTTTGATCTGGGCCAATGACCAAGCCTGCTCTGGAACAAACTAAATCCTTGAAGGATCTGCTGCTCTCTTCATGTGTTCCTTCAGGTACTTTTTTTGTAATACCGCTCTTTGTATTGCAATCTTTCATTTTTTTTATTTATTTATTTATTTTTTTAACCTTGTGTAGCAAGGGTCTCCTTTTGGTAACAATGACTTGCACAACCATACATCACTGGCAGTGAGTGGAGTTGGTGAACCCTTCAAATAAGTGTTCCAGGCTGAGGTAAAAAGGATTTTTAATCTATTGTTGCCAGTAAGAGGCACTTGCTTCCCATAAGGGAACTTATGAAACAAATGTTGAATACAGACAGATAACCAATACCTTGAAAAATCAAAATGCCACAAGCAGAAAACAGTAGTAGGGAGCATGTAGGCTGGGAAAGAAATGCAAAACTTAAGTTGCACTCTACATTATTAGCAAGCCAAAGGGAAAGGAGTCGTCCGGTGGCCTCAGTGCCCCAAAAGAAGTTCCATTTGTTCAGATTCATGAAATCAGTTGAAGCCACTAGTCATTTCCTAATCCAACAGTAAAAGATATGAAATGTCTCTCAGACCCAAGCACGGATATGGAATGCTTTTGCATATGCTTGTAAAAGCATGACAAGTAGCTTTGGTCAGGGAGTTACTGTGACATACCAGTGTGCAAATGAAATTACCAGTGTTATTTCTAGCCAGACAACGACAAAGCACTGCAAATGAAATTACCAGTGTTATTTCTAGCCAGACAACGACAAAGCACAGCTTTATGAATATTAATGAGCTTAAGTCTATAAGAGTTATTGAACAGTAATGACAGAAAAGCATGTCTTGTTGCAAGAAACCAAGGAAAATACTCAAACTCCTACTTGCTAAATAGGTTTTAAAAATTATAAGAAAAATTATAAGAAGGCTGAAATAGCCTTTTAAATTTTAATACAGTAACACTATTGTGTATTAATGAATCCAAAAGCTTAAAGTAAAAAGATGCCACAGCAGGTCCAGAAGAAAAATTAGTGTTGTGGAGCACATGACCTGTTCAACGATGGCAGCTGTCGTGTGCCTGAGAACTATATATACTCATTCAACCGCACACAGCACAACATATGGAGGCTGAGTTATTCAGCCATGAAAAGGCACACTACTGAAAATGGTATAGGTTTTTTCTAAATCAAGAGAAAAATTCTGGATGAAGTTAAATATGGTCGCAACATTCCTGTGAGCTAAAGTTATGGTACGATGCAGTACTCTGATCAGCTCACAATGTGGCCCTTTTGCACAGCTAAATGCTGCATTCATTTAACAGTACAAAGTTCAGTACCTGGAACATGTATCAACTCAACTTACAGAATGGGCAACCTGTACATTGACACCTTGAATGCAGAATAAACAATGTCCTTCTATATCACTCTTGCAGTATTCATTACAGAAGGGATGTCCTGCCCTTGGCAGCCCGTCGCTCAGACAGTATAACCAAGCTTAAAATATATTTTGTTTACGCCATACATCTCATTTATGCTCTCTGCACAGAACGCAGGGAATAAAAGGGATGTATGGATGCAACTATCTAGAACTTCTTTTGCATCCAGTTTAAAAGCTGTTTTTGCCAGTTGGTCTGAAAGCTCTGTTGCTGTACCGATTTATCAATAACAGATAAGTGCCCTGTTGGGGTTATTTTTATTTTTTATTTTAATTTCTTAGTCTTATATTTTATATCACTACCTATTATAATATCTGTAAGGCATTTGTGCCCAAGACACTCAGGAGCAGTTTGTCTACCCTGGCCATTTATCTTGAAAACCAACAGCTTAGACAGTTAACCTAGGTTACCATGGCAGAATCCTTTAACTCAGAGATCCTCCTGCTAGGAAAGAAGGCAACCAAGGTGTCTTGGACGGATTCTTTAGCTGTCCAGCTTCCACTGGATGTCCCTCTAGAAGCATGCAACAGAAAAACATACAACAGTTTTGCAAAATCTTACCATAAAAGAGTAGATGTCCTTCTCTTCATTATTGCAGTACTTGCTCCTTCCCTCAAACCCCCCTTTTTATTTATTGTGCATTTTTTTTTTATATTTTAGATGTGAAATACTTCATCCAACACTATTTGTATACACTACAGGAAGAATTAAACATTGGGTGGAAGAACTATTGTACACCAAAAATTTATATAAAAATAATATACTAAAAAAACAAAAATACACAAAAATTTTTATAGACAGTCCATTCTCCAAGCGCAAAAAAAATTACCTCCAGGGTGCATTATTTACACTGCAAAACGCACACCCTGTTGGGCACCACTGTTTGCTTTGCAAAGGCACACTAGTGAAAAAAATGCACTTTCTTCAATCAAGAGTAAGTGCTGCACGCAACTTGTGGCAGTGAAGAGGAGGGTGGATTTATACTGCATTATGGTTGCTTAAATAGAAGACAGCCAAAACTCAAGCCCTGAGGAACACATAGGGGAACTGGATGTAAAGCCGAGGTGGTGTGTTGCCATTTTACAGCCCCACAGTCTGTTGCTGAAGTACAAAGAACCAGGAGAGCATAGGTTGGGAGAGGCCTGGAAAGGAATGTTCAGTTAGTAGTTTAGAATGGGAGACTGCCAAATGCTTTGGATAAGTCAAGGAAAGTGGAGGAAACCAAGTGACCTTCATTTCTATGAAAAATGACTTTCTGAAATATGGAAAGGCAGTTGTGGTGCCATGACTTGGGCAAATGTTGCATTTTGTCAGCAAGAGGAGGTTGCTGGCAGTGAGATGATGTGTCTGAATAGATTTTCCTAGGACTGTTTTTTAAATGGAGATAGTACTACAATAAATTTAAATAAAATTCTACAGTGGCAGAACTTCCACTTTTCTGAAAAGGTGCGAGAGAGAGAGACAGAGAGAACTGCTTGGATGCAGTGGTTGCTGAACTACATGGAAATGATTTGGGTATTAACAGTTGGTGGTGAAGTTGTTTGACTAGGGTAGAAATGTGTCTTCAGTGATGCCCAGTAAATATTTCAGGTACTGGCAATAATGCCCAGTTAGCCAGCCAAGGTACCAAAACAGTCAACCCCATAACAGAAATAGTGTTCAAGACACTATCCGAGCTAGAGCTTGCTTTAATATAACTTGGTCTACTCCATGCATTATTTTCTCCCTCTGAGAACCAATTATTCCACTCTCATTCCTATATAAAAATTTCCTACAGAGGCTATCAGATTGTCTACTTCTCTGACATTCCCAGAGGTAGTGGTCTCTAAATGCTCTATACACTGGAACAAGTTTTCTAAAATAATTTATAGGAGAGGCTATATAAAGTCAGATATTTCAATCTTTAATAACTTGTACTAATGGCATTCAGAGCTATGAATATTTATTTCTGCCTTAATCTTTCTGGTTTACTCATTATTGCTATAACTTACAATCAATGATTTTTTTCACTTCTGATTTCCTACAATTTATAAGCCTAGAGTTTTGTAACTATCATAAACCAACTGGTTGATATCATGAGAAAGACTCAAAGCTGGCTGTACGCATACATCGAGGTCCTTAACTAAATTGTCCGTTTTCACATGTGCTGTATTAAAATATTCACCTTTCAGTCTAGGCCTTGTGCTTAGTTTTTAATGCATTAATCAGCATATTATACTCCTGTGTCCAAATGGTCATCTTAGTCCAGTTATTTTACAGACAGTTCCTATCTAACACATGTAACCAGTTTATGTATTTGCAAGTCACTGGCATACAGACCACAGAACAGATAAAAAAAAAAAAAAAATTAGATCTGAAAGATAAAACTTTAAACAAGTATGGGTGCAGGAGAGAACCCTGTGGGACACCCTGACTGTAACCCAGAATTTCACCTGTCCAAAATTACTGTATGACACTAGCAACGTCCTTATTTGTAGGCTACACAGCTAACCAGTTTATCAAGACTTCATCAATACCTAGTTGTTCTAATCTATTGACCAGCATTTTGTGTATGGCCTTATCAAAGGCTAACATCAAGTCTATATAAATTACAACCAAAAACATTTTTTCTTTAATAGCGGTTATATTATTATACATCATGTTACAGATAGTTATGCATATTATTACATGGTTTTGAGTTCCAGCCTTTTCAATTCTGACAGTAATTTTTACATTGACAAGAAAGCAAATGTATGGGTTTATTATGACTCTCGGATTGTCCTATTCCACTTTCCCTTAAAGATGGGTTTAACTAGTGCCTGGATCCAATTGCAACAATCTCTCTATACTTAAATTACCTAGTGAATAACAGACATAACGGTACTACGAGTCCACACAGTGTGGACAGTAAAATACAACCTCCAGAGTCCCCATTAACTCTGCACTGCAAATGTGCTTCTTAAAAAACAAAAATGCTGATCATAGGGAAAGGGCACATAGCATTAAATGTCTTCATCTGAAGAAAGCTATGATATTAGGCAGCAAGAAGTAGCATCCCAATATATGTAACAGAAATATTTCACTTACTCCAAATTTCATTTGATGCAGCAACTACCAGCCTAGTCAAAGGATAAATTTAATCGTGCTCTGCAGTTAATTTATTTTTTAAATAATAATGAAGTACAGGCGAGAGACACCAGAGTTAAAGGCAATATATCTAAGGCATAAATACTAAAAGCCTGACTACATTTAGTATAGCCTTACAGTTTGTGGACTTTTGATAATCACAGAGATGAGTTTTGAACAGCACCAATAGTAATGTCAATCGGCTTTTCCTGGTTAGGGGTCGCCACAGCAGAACTTCAGTCTAAATGATTGGCAGTGGATTTTTACAGTGCCTAGTTGCCAGCCCGATGCCAAACCTTCAAAGAAGGCACACCCATTCATGCATGCACCTACCTGCATGTCTTTTAACGTCACTCCACCGCAGGGAGGACATGCAGACTACCACACAGAAGGCGCTCCAGCCAAGAATCGAACGGGAGAACCTCTTGCTGTGAGGCGACAACACTGCTACACTACCACGGCCTACTGTGAACAACACCAATATTATATTTAATTAGCAACACAGAACAGATTATCCTATCCAGTAACTAACTACTATAAAAGAAACATAATAGATTAGTGCCAGACGAGAGTCGAGCTCAATGGGGTCTTCCTTCCCCGCCGATTCTACCAAGCCATTTCCCTTGGCTGTGGTTTCACTAGATAGTAGGTAGGGACAGTGGGAATCTCGTTCATCCATTCATGAGCATCACTCATTAGACAAGGCATTTGGCTACCTGAAGAGTGTCATAGTTATTCCCGCCGTTTACCCATGCTTCATTGAATTTCTTCACTTTGGCATTTAGAGCACTGGGCAGAAATCACATTACGTCAACACCCATCTCGGCCTTCAAGATGCTTTGTTTCCCTTACACAGTTGGTTTCCCCCAGTCCGCACTAGTTGTAAGTTAGCTACTAGCTGCCAGAAGATGAGGGACGTAGGTCAGGACTGGCACCCTCCACATCTGGGGCGATCCACAGGAAGGGCCTGGCGCTCGGAGTCGCCATCAAAGTCCCCCAGGAGGGGTTGCAGTGAGGGGGCAATGTCTCATCCAGCCACGGCATGCGCCCAGCCCTGCTTCGCGCCCAACTGACCCAGCCCTTAGAGGCAATCCTTATCCCAAAGTTATGGAACTGGCTTGCGGACTTCCCTTACCTACACTGTTCTAACATGCCAGAGGCTGTTCACATTGGAGACCCACTTCAGGAACAGCAAGACTGCCTTAGTACAGCCACGGACCACAATAAAAAGGCAAATATTACAATCATCCTTTTTAAAGTCTACTGTGCTCTACAACTTTATCAATGCCACAAATATACACATCACTAAAGACTTGATCATTAAGTGATTAAAACAAACTTCTGTTGTGTGTCCCAGCTCATATTAGTGTTTCTCTGAACCGTACATATAAAAAGGGAGCATTTTCTTTGAAATTTATTGTAATTTTTAAATATTTATTAAAAATCAATACAATTAATATATTTTAACATTCAAGTAAATGCAAAAACAGAAACATGCAAACATTTAAAACAAAATAAACCGTAATTAAACTAAATATTCTTAAGATTGATTAAAGAAAAAATATGAACCCTATTGGTTCCAAGACTACAAAAACCTGCAAAACTACAGCAGAACAGCAAATGCCAACAGATAATCAGTTCTCTTTTAAAGTCACTCCCCCACTTCTTTGTTTTTAAACACAGGGGAACCCCCACCAGTCCTAGACTTCTGAGATCACCACATCTCAGTAAGATAGAATATTCAGAGCCCCAGCAGTCTTGGTATAAACAAGTTCCAGTTTTGCCATTCACTCTCAGAATTTAAAACCATTATCAAGTTTCTTATTTTAGAAAACAAATATATTACAACTACCTTTATTCGCAAACAATGGAATGCTCACAGCCCTCAGATTACACATGTGCCTCATGAAAATCATGTAGTTTATATTTTCAATACAGTCACTAGATGATCAACTATGAAGGATTTACCTTTTCACCAACGTACTTACAGTTTGTTGACTGTGATAATGTAGTGCCAGGACACACCAAGACTTTATATATATAAAACAGATGTGTACCACAGACAGACATCCCTCTTCAACTCAGCATCTCATAAGATGTACAGCACAGTTTCATTTTAGAATGGCTTCTTACAGCTTTGAGTTAAACAGTGCACAACTCCGTAAAGGTACATTAAAGTGGCACAAAGCATCACCACTCACTCCCGCATGTGAAACATAAAAACATTACTTACACAGCTCACTAGATTACATAAGGCTTCCAGACACCGAACATACAACAGAAATTTAAGCACTTTTGCTTTGACTAACAGCCATTAATATGGTCAGCCTAGTATGAATTGTGAAGTACTAGTGGCATTTATTGAGTAGGACAAGTGTGCACACAGGTACAGACAGTGACAGCTGGACCCACAGTTTGCTTAGCTTTGAATGTCATGTGCAAGTCTGATATAATGCATAGCTTATCTGAGAATATTCAAAATAAACCAGTGGTTGCATCACTCATTACTGAAAACCATTAAAAAGAAACAAACAAAAGCAGTTCTACTTAAAAATACTGCTGTCCACATCACGCTAAATGGTTATTACCATGCAAAGATGTGTGCAAGGACCAAGTGTGCATTTCAAACTATGCATTTTACTGGGCACATTTCCAGGGATACTTTGATCCACCAGGACAAGTAAAAGCATCACCTAACAAACAAACAATGCAAAGATGGCAGAAGATCCATGAACACTTCTGTTTGCACACAAAGCAAATAGATATTTTTGCACTATTACTCACTCTTTTCCAATTATTTGAGCTCTGCGGACCAGGAAATGTGTTATTCTGGCTGTCTGAGGGAAAAAAAGGCACATTGTACATAGTACAACCATGGGAGTTGGGTGACATAGCCTATTACATTCATCCTGGAAAACCTTGGCTACTTAATCTCCTAACATCTCCAACATAAAATGCATACCCACTGCTTCCCCATCAGTCCTATCCATTCCATACTAGATATCCAATACCCCCCTCTCCTGTTACTAACTCTTCTTTTGCAGTATTCTACAATTTCTACCAATTTAACTGTGAAAATTTCCCTCCATACTGGTCCTTTGTTTTTTATTTAGCTGGGACCACATTGGGGACCACATTTACTTCACTTATAACACCTGTACTATACATTGTGTACACCTTATCTTATTTTTTTTTTATACTTTCTTGTAATTTTTTTTTACACATATATTATGTTACTATACAGAACAATTTAGTTATACTTTAAATCTTACTTTACTGTTGCTGCGATTTATGCAACCCAGCTGAACCTACAAATGATCAAACTGGTTAACTATTCTACCTTGGTAAAAATAAATAAAATAAAGATACTGGAAGATCTGAACAGCTAAGGACAAAGAAGTGATGTGAAGCTAATGCAAGTAAGTGAATTCTGGAAAGGATTTTATTTTTATTTTATTGTATTTTTTTCATTTTACATTTGTTTACTGGGAAAGTCCAACTGGAACGAGGTCCATTTACAGCAGAGGCCCGGGGAGAAAAGCTCCACAAGAACACAATTTACAACAGAAAATTCTGTACAGCTGTATATATACAAACAATGACATTTCTCATATAATCGTCTATACAATCGTCTATACAATGTATACAATCAGAGAGATATAACATACAATAGATGGTTCTTAGGAAGTTTAGCTTATACAGAGTAGATCCTGGATGTCAGTATTGGTAGAGCTAAACACACATGGACTGATGCAATCAATAACTGATGGCATGAAGGAGGCATCTGACAAGATAAAAAATAATTTGCTCAAGTAAAAAAAATAAATTGCAAGATGGTAGGCCCTGAGTGGGTATATTTGGGCGCTGTATATTAGAGATAAGTAGTGAAGAGAGGAGGGTAGCAAAATTTGTTGGAGAGCAGGAAAGCCTTTATGTGATGCAAGGACAGAGCCATGACTGCAAGAGGTATGACTTGAGTGACTTTTTGAAAAAAGTGAGGCAGATGGTGTTGAGGAGATATTTGGGGGGGAGGTTATTCCATAGATGCCATAGATGTAATCACTGAACTGAAATAACAAATCTACTCATCTACAGTAGAATAAAAACATCTGAATGTTGGAATATGATTATTCCATACATGTAATCACTAAACTGAAATAACAAATCTACTCTCTACAGTAGAATAAAAACATCCAGAATCTGGTCAAGAAGACAAAAAGTCACCACTAGACTAAAAGATACAAAAAAGCAAAACATTTACTGAAAAAAGTAAGAAAAATATATGGGACACCAAACTTAAAATTGTCTAGGTGCATGCAAAAAATAGGAAGGACTTTCTATGGACAAAATTACTATCCAGCCTCTACACAACTTCCTGGAACTCATATCTACATATGCAAACTGATCACTGTTCAATAATAAAAGTAACATGTCAAGCTTCATCCCATTTTATTACCTCATCTCCTGTCTGCTCCCAAAATATTGTTTCTTTATTCTTTCTCCACATGTTCTTTACTTCTCTGTCTGTTTTTTACTATATAGAGTATAACCTATTGCTGTTATTCTATTTTTCCAATGTCTAACTTTAACAAATGCTTGTTAAACACATTTATGCAAGCTCTTCATTTTTATTTTTTTTACTAGATATGCCCAAATGCCCACATTATGATATTGTTGTTACTTCGTTGGGGACTATGGCTATCATACACTTTCACTGGGGCAATATATTCAGTGTCCTGAATCAAATACATTTTGGCCTTATAACATTACTACAAATCTGAAGTCCCAAACCACCCTGTTCCTTTGCCAACATTAACCCCCCCCCCCCCCAAATGCACACATTCCCTTTCTCGCTCTCTCTTTTTTCTTATCCCAAACAAACTCCATGCCTTCCTTTTTCATTTTCTTTCATATCTGATCTCTGTTGATAAATAAGCCTGACCTACATAATGACTAGCAGGACTAAAAAAACATCTTAACTGCTTGTGTTTATTGTCAGTGTCAAACAATTTTCACAGCCTTCTCTAACTTATAATTTTTTTGGATTATTTTCTTCCCACATTTCTTTAACTGCTTGTTCAACATCCTCTTCCACCCATATTCCACAAGTAGCTCCTCTCGTCATGACCGCACAAAGTGGGGTGGAGGCTCTTACCAAGTCATACATTGGGGCATAACTGAATAATGCAGTCTTTATTTTTGCTTCATTTACTTTACACCCCATGTAATTAATAAAATATTTCACTTGATCGTTTATCATGTTCCAGATTGATAATGCATCATTTTTGCAAAAATGACCATTGTCCCATTATTTCTCCATTTATATCCAATTATGATTGTCTTTATATCCTTCACTAATGGCTCTAAATATAAAGCAAACAGTAATAGTGAAAATGGACAATCCCCTGCCTAGTTCCTCTTGTAAGCCTAAATGTTTTAGACTGTTTGACACCATCACACTTTACCCTTCCTTGAAATGCACAGTAGGTACTACATGCTATCCATGTTTGTGGAAATCAAAATGCCTCAAAAAGATCTCTTCATAAATTCCCAACTCACAGTGTAGTACTTCTGGCATCCAAACCTAGAATATCATCTATCCTTCTGGCATCCAAACCTAGAATATCATCTATCCTTTTGAATAATAAGACATCTGTTAATGTTATCAAATGAAATGTATGCCTCTATCAGACAGTGCAGTGGGTTGTATGACCAAATAAAGACTAAGCACTCACCATACTTTTATTAATTCTTGCTCCTACTTCCACACTTTATTAAAGTTATCACTTAGTAAACAGACCACATTGAGGTAGGTTTGCAACTAAAAATATAACACCTTTTAATCTATCCAGTCATTGTCTGTCAAACAGTACATAACTCATTCAAATCCAGCCTTCTTTTAAACCTCATTCCTCACCAAAATGTTATTCTGTATGTATTGTTCCCACAGTTCCCCCTTTTCCCTATGGAATTCGCTCCTATCCTTTACTAAAGATCCTATTTCCAGATGTTCTCTCGGTTACTATATTCATCACTTCTAGTACAGTTGGTTTAGACTTTGATTTCCATTTTCTAATAATTGCTTTTTTTGGCAGCCACCAAAATTAGACTCAGCAAGGCCTTACTATTTCCAATTTTATACAGTACCTCAAAAAGTAAATTTCCTTAGTTATACCAATTTGCTCACTCAGCATTTCTGATAGAGTACTCTGCAGGGAATTTTTAAAGTCTGCCAACTCATTATACTCAAAATGTGTTTCCAATTACCTCTTTTTTCCACATCACACCTCCAACATTTGCTTTCTAGCTGACTGGAGTCTACTCCGAGTATAAAAATACCAACTCTTCCAAGCAAAGATCCTAAATCTTCTAGGACTTTGCTGCATATTTGGGAGATGTACAAATATTCATTGTTACTTTGTGAAATGTGTATCCAATCTCTCTTCCTAATCCTTTCTAACCTTCTCGGATTCTTACAGTTATGTAATATTTTATATGCTCTACTAATTGTCCATTTAACAGCAGCTTCTGTTCTAGATTCTACTAAAAGCATTACCAATGCTAGTCTTTCACTTAGGATCCCCCTCTTTCTTTCTCACTGCCTATACTCTTGACATGAATACTCAATCCTTGATAGGGAAGTTACTCTCTAGCTTGCAGTCCAAATAAATTATCGGCCTCTTTCCATTCTATTACCTTTCCCTCTCTAATTATTGCCTCCAAATACCTTGGTTCCTTTGACAGTTTTCTCCAGTAAACTCCAACCTCCCTCTTTTTAAAATTTTCATGTGCGCAATATTACAGGAACCATACCTGAATCATAATTAATGCATTACTAAAAAGAAGTCCATATATTGTCCATTTTTTTTCCAGTCAACCAGTCCATAGGTAGGTACTAGACTATCGGCCCTGGGGCCTATACCAGCACAGCCAAAAAGGTACCCCGACTTTTGCCACCCAAGAAAATTATTTTCCTGTGCCACTGTCGAGCAGAGTCACAGAAGTTATCCCCGCAGTGAATTTCCTATTTCCCATCCAATCATCAAGATTTTTCTTGAAGAGTGCTAATGAGGAGCTTTGTTTGATACAGACAGGTAGTTTATTCCAGAGTATGGGAAGTCTCTGGGACAAAATCCATCCCTCCAGCATGTTCTGTTTATTGTGGTGACAGGATTTAGGCCCCTAAAGCGTGTAGCTCGGAGGGATTGGGATTTCTTTAAGTGGAGCATGTCCAACAGCTCTGGATTTGACATATCTTTGTATGTCAGGCAGAGATCGCCTCCGAGTAGGCGATATGCGACGGAGTAAAGCTGGAGTTTTTTGAGATGGTCTGCGTAGGGCATCTGTTTGAGGCTGGTAATCCTCTTTGCGAGGTATTTCTGCAGCCTTTCCAGTTGTTGTAGATGTCTTGTGAGGTACATACCAAAAAGGGGCATTGTACTCTTATAATGGGTGATGAGTAGAGGGGAACAATGACCTCTTTTTTTTGGATGTGAAACGTTTTGTGATGAGGTGTGCCACGTAGAAGGATTTCCTGACTACTGTGGTGATGTGATTATCAAAGGAAAGGCTACTGTCCACCTGTGTCCCCAGGTCTCTTATCATACTTTTGGTGTTAAGTATACTACCGCCTATGTTGTAGTTCATGGGTACAGAGTTTTTACCAAAGGGGATGACAAATACACTTGATGGCATTGAGCTTGAGGCCATGGCTTTGACACCAGGCATCTGTCTCAGTGAGGCCCTTTTGTAGGATGTCCACCGTTTAAGAGTTTCGATTATGGCTCCTAGTTTGTAGTCATCTGCAAACTTTGTTAGCCAAAGACCTTCTGTGTTAGCCTGTACTTCTGAGAAGTAGATATCAAACAGGAGAGGACCCAAGACTGAACCCTGTGGTACTCCACTTGTCACTGGTCTGAAGTCAGATTTGGAGTCTGCTACTTTCACAGTGCAAGTTCCGTCAGTGATCCAGTTGGCAACCAATCTTGTAACATAGGGATTTATACCTAGTTTAGTGAGTATCTATAATTCCAGAGTGGGGGATGGTGTCGAAAGCCTTGGCAAGATCTAGACAGACTGTGTGAACCACCTTACCCACGTCTACGACTTTGGTGACTGCTTCAAAGAAGTCTATCAGGTTTAGGAGACATGATCTGCCTTTTACAAACCCAAACTGGATGGGGTCCAGAGTTTGGAGATAGTTCCATGATGATACATTCCATGGCCTTGCAGACCAGGCTCGTCAGACTAATGGGTCAGTAGTTCCCGGGGTCCATGGCGACTCCCCCCTTGTGGAGTGGGATAACGTTGCTGTGCGCCATTCAGTAGGCACAAAGCCTGAGGTGAGGCTATGATAGAACATGGTACTTAGGTAGGGTGCCAGTTTGTTCTGTAGTTCGTGTAGAATGCAGCCAGAGATGTTGTCTGGTCCCATGGGTGCTGTGTTCTTGGCTTTGGAGAGTGTGGATTTTACCTGTGCAGCCGTGATTACAGGAACTTTGTATTCTTCTGGTACAGAGATGGACTCTAGGGGGTGAGAGGGGGGTAAAGTTAGCACTGAACCTATCTGCCAGGATGTTGGCAATATCAGTTGCGTCTGTATATTTAGTGCCATTGTGCTGTAACTCAGAGCAGATCCGAGTGTTGCCATTGAGATTCTTGACATAGCTACAGAATGCTTTGTAGTCGTCTTTTGAATCAGTGGCGATTTTGTTTTCGTGTCGATTTTGTTTTCGTAACTAGCTTTGGAGGATTTCATCAGGGATCACAGCTTCTTACTGAGGCTGAACAGGGAGCTCCTCCACTCATGGGATTTTACTCTCTTTTTGCAACAGTTTCTTCCTTCTGTTGTACAGTTTGTTTATGGCAGCGGACCACCAGATTGGCTACCTTTTTTTGGAGGATAGCGTCTTGGTTCTGTTTGGGATAGCACGATCCATGCACTTGTGTAAGTGCTTATACAGTGCAACTGTGTAGGATTCAGTAGTCGTAACTGCATTGTTCATCTGCATAGGTGTCATGAAGTTCACCACTTCTGTCTTACGAAGCATGAAGTTGGCTTTGGAGAAAATTTTTACCATGGTTTCCTTAATGGGGGGGGGGGGGCAGGATGTGGATATCTAGAGTAATTAGCTTATGGTCAGATCGGACCAATGAGGTGCTGACTTCAGGTGTGGAACACCGGTCACTCATGTTGGTAATGACTAGATCTAGGATATTGTTGCCCCTGGTGGGGGTGTGGATACGTTGATCCAGGGCATTGGAGTTTATGAATTCCAGAAAGCATTGAGTGAAGGAGTTGGTACACGAGTAGTTTTCCTAGTTAATGGTGGGGTAGTTGAAATCACCCATTATTAGGGTGTTTGTTTGAACCCTAATATTTTCCAGTACTTCAAGAAAAGAGGAGTGGGAATCCTGGGGCATGGTGGGGGATCTGAGGCAAGCTACAATTTGGATTGCAGTTTTTCCCAGAGTTAGTTGCACTTGGATATCCTCGGCTGCATTATGCTGAGCAACTAGCCTGGAGGTGTGGATATCCTTAATGAATATGGACACACCTCCGCCTTTGGTGTTCTGGTCCAAGTTACATAGCCGAAAAGTGTGGTACGAGTTATAGCCTGGTAGCGCAAGGGTGCTCTCTGGATCCTTAAACCAGGTTTCAGTCACTGCAAAGATATCGATGTTCTCCATTTTAAGGAGTGCCTTGAGTGAGTGCATTTTAAGATTTAGGCTTTTAGCATGGAGTAGCATCACCCTCAGGTTTTGCTTGCCTGTTCCTGTTACGGTGGTGAATTTGTCATTTGAACCTTAGGTGGTGAATTTGTCATTTGAACCTTGCCTAAAAAAGGCACTATAGGGGCGGCAAGAACCTTAGCCAATATCCGGAATCCCAGGGGTGATAGGTGCAGGCCATCTCTGGCAAAGCATCGTGGCCTGTCGACCATGTCATCCCAGACAGACAGATATTGGATCCTTTTAGAATGACACCAGAAGCTTAGCCAATTGTTGAAGTCAATCATTTTGGCCTTGTACTGCGGCATCATTCTGGGTGATGGCAGAATGCTACTCAGGGCTAGGGTCATACCTGTCTGGGCTACAAGATCAGAGAGCTCTTCCTTGTTGTCCAGGGAAGTACGTCTCAGGTCGTTCACACCAACATGGACAATGACAAGAGTCATGTGTACTTGTTGTGGAGTGACCCGAGTGTGTGGGTTATGTGGCGGATCCTGGCACCCGACAGGCAGCTGACAGTAACTGACAGTGATTAACATTACAAACCAGCAAGTCAAACTGATCCACATTAAAACTTACATTAATGTTATTTATCTTGTCTTTCTGCTACAAAATGATTTAGTCTGCTTCGTGTGTGTCGCTTCATATATTGCTGTAATAATGGTCTCATCTCAACTGAACCCAATCTCTAATTAGAGCACAAAAATTAATTTCCTGCCCAAAGAATAAACAGCACATTAACATTATATACACATTTTCATAGGGCAACAGAATGCACATTCTGTACAAAAATAATATTACAAAGTTTCTCCCAGTCTTCTCCTTTGGGCTGCAGGACAGCCATTATAAATGTCACTAATATGTTAATTTGACTTCCCTGCAGCATTTTATTTCTGAAACTGTCCCTATATCCTTCTTTAACTCGATAACCATGCCATCAGCACATTCTTTGTTCATTTTCACAGGCCGTTCATTCCTACAGCCAGTACAACATCTCTCTTACCTTTTAATCAGATATTTCTATAGCCAAAGCCATTTTTAAAAAGTTAATCTTACCTATCCAGGCACAGAGACCCCAATCTCTTGCAATTAAAGCACAGTTTGCTAAGGAAGGCAAGCTGTATTCCAACAGTATTGGGGACAGGTCAACCTGCTAATGCACTCATCTCCCATTTTGAAGCCTAATAGCAAATCTGAATTTTGACAAATAAACCCCCTTTTCTACCTAGTCAGGGTGTTGCATCATATCAACTGTATTTCTTTCATTTCCATGCCACTCTCTCCTACCTTCTGCGACACTCATGCATGACTGCCGCAGAGTTTTTTTCCACAATATCCAT
The DNA here is from genome assembly GCF_019279795.1 of Protopterus annectens. Taxonomy (NCBI): domain Eukaryota; kingdom Metazoa; phylum Chordata; order Ceratodontiformes; family Protopteridae; genus Protopterus; species Protopterus annectens. Next base: position 1,447,886,207 of record NC_056745.1, read on the forward strand.
CCACCTCTTTGTTGTATGCCCTCATGTCCTCTTGTCTTATTCCTGTCTGTACAAAATCTTCACCAGTCTTCTGCTTTTCTGCAAATGTGCCCAAACCACTAATCTGCTCTCTTTGACAGTTTCTGCAATTGAAGTGACATTGGCTTTTGCTCTTATGTCTTCATTTCTTAAGTCTGTCCCACAGTGTGCATCCTACCACCAGTCTCATGCACGTCATTTTCATCATCTCTAGCTTCCTCGACCACTCTACCTTTACTGCCCAGGCTTCTGTACAATACAGTAGTACTGGTCACACCACTGTTTTGTACACTTTACTTTTCCGCTTCTTTGACTTTCTTCTGTCATACTCTATATCTGACACTCTATGCCAGTTGGCTGCAACACCTACAATTCTAACTTTAACTTCTTCATTCAGACATCCCTTCTCAACTATCCATCCTACACGCTTGAAGCTGTAACCCTGTTCCACCATCTTCCCTTCTATCTCAATTCTCAGCTTCTTCCGATTCCACCCATTTGCTGCCATTACAGCTGTCTTACATGTACTCAGTTTCATCCCATGTGCCTTCAGTTTTGCATGCCATTCCCCAATCCTTTGCTAAAGTTCTTGCTCAGAGTCTGCCTGGAATGCCACATCATCTGCATCCAGCAGTTTTGATCATCTGTCCCCTCTGACCTGTTTACTAATGTAGTCCATCACCTGTTAACAGCAGTGGGCTCAGCTGAACCTTAATGCACACCCACTCCCACTGAGAACCTTCTGTGAGACCTAACACTGTTCATACTTGGGTCATTGGGTCCCTGTATACAGCATGCACTAATTCTACCAATGTCTCTGGGACTTCAGTTTTCTTGGGACCTTGGGCTTTCTCAAAGTCTAGGAATGCCCAGTTTCTTCTCAACTAACTGTCTCACTGCAACCATTGGGTCAGTTGCACTGAATCCTAATCTGAATCCAAAATGCTCGTGTCTCATCTTACTTTCTACTACTCTGCATATCTGACTATCAATCACACTCTCAAGAACTTTCATGCAATGTGACAGGAACTTGATACCCTTGCACCGCCCAGAGTTGTGAATGTCACCTTTGTCCCTAAACACTGGCTCCAGTATGCTTACTCTCCAGTCATTTGGGATACGTCTTTCTCTCCACACTGCTACAAGTACCCTCAAGAGCTACTTCTCCCGTCTCTCACCCAGCATCTTAATCATATGTGCTGTGACCTCATCTGAACCTCCTGCTTTCCCTGACTTCATTTTCCTTAGTGCGGTTCTTACTTCCTCTATGGTGGGCTCCTCCTCTTCCTTCATTGTAGGCCGTGTCTGAGGCAGTACAGCTTCTGCTGGGTTTTCTTCATTCAGAACCTGTTGGAGGGACTCCTCCTACCTGCCTTTGATGGCTGGTCAGCAAGTTGTTTCAGGCATCCCTTATGAAGGGTATCTGACTATCTTCTTTAATCTTTGCCTTGCAACCCGATATAGTTTCTTTGTGCCATCTGCACACTTACTTTCCATTAGTACAATACCTCTGATGCCTTGTTCTCTGCTACTGCAACTCCTTTCTTAGCAAAAGAAAACACAAAATAAAATGAAAGTTACTGATCTCAGTAGTTTTAGAGCATTTTTTACCTTTTAAAATGTTACCCTGCATTGAAACGAATTCCCTCAGTCAGTGTTTCAAGTGCATTTTTTGGGGTACCTTGCTCTCTAGCCTACTTTGAGTCAGTATAATTGTCTTGTTAACAGTCTGCATTCCTATAACTACACTGCTTGTATTCCCAAAACCAAGTAAGCAGTACTGTTTTTTGGCTTCCCATCGCACAGTACAGTTTCCTTTTTCATTCATCATTCAATTTATTTACCTTTCCCTCCTTCCCTCCCCACTGTCACAGTGTCGATTAAAAGCAGCATAGCACAGTTTGAAAACAGAAGCTTTTACCAAACAGCATGCAGTCCAGCCACTCCTCTTCAGTTAGATACAACTTTTTAACTAAAATGGTTATTACATTCATACAGGAATTACTTATTTTCTGTCTGGTACTTACATTTAAAACAATTGCAAACACCATCATTCAGAATGTGACTCACAGATTTGATAACCGTCATCGAGCAATATCACAAGGGCATTTTTATTGGACTTTACCATTTTTTTAAAGTAATTTCATCCTTTGTTTTATCCATCATTTCTTTTGAAAACAGGAAAGGATTTAACAGAGGTCTGCTGAGGGAGATTTCCTGCGAAATGGTTGCTAGTTACCTCGACACATTCTCCTGCCTCCAAATTTCTCTCTTTGCTAAGCCCATGTCTGTCAAAGGTCTGTGCAGGTTTTTAATCCAAACGGGCAGAAGACTAGGCAATGTAGGATATAATCATATAACAGAGATTTTTGTTTCTTGAGAGTCTTATGAAAGGACAAAAAGTTTTTTTCAATGCAAGGACTAGCATGAATTGTTAGCATAAGCCCTTGCATCACTAGTTTTTAAAAATGGTTCCCCTTCCTCCACAAAACAGAAAGAATTTCCTCCTTTATCCGGTATGTCTGCTGTTTAAGGTCTTGGCCACTTCCTCAGTCCCTTTATCTGGTATGTCTGCTGTTTAAGGTCTTAGGTTCATAGGTTCATAGGTTTATACTAGGCTATCTGCCCTAAGGCATTTATAAGCCTAGCCCAAATTTTTGTGGCTTACGCCACCCCTTATATGAAAAAATACTGTGCCCATTAGTTTGTTGTGCCTCTGTCCAGCAGTGACACACAGATGATTCCCGGGGTAAACCTACGATCTCCCATCCACAGGTCTAGATTTCTCTTGAACAGAGTCAGCGAGGTGCTCTGCCTCACATGGACCGGGATTTTATTCCACAGCATAGGGAGTCTCTGAGTGATAAATCTATCCCTCCAGCACGTCCTATTTATATCCGTGCTAAGGTTTAAGTCGCTTGCTCTAGTGGTTTTGGTGGATTTGGATTTTTTGAGGTGGAGCATGTCCATTAATTCCGGGTTGGACATGGCCTTGTATGTCAGGCACATGTCACCTCTGAGCAGACGGTATGCGACTGAATAGAGCTGGAGTTTCTTCAATCTGGCAGCATATGACAGATTTTGGAGTCCCTTTATCCTTTTGGTGAGGAACTTTTGGGGTCTCTCCAATTGCTGCAGATGTCGGGTGAGATACATCCCGAATGGGGCATTGTACTCGATCATTGGTCTGCTAAGTGAAGAGTACAGGGGAACAATGATCTCACTAGATCTGGATGTGAATCCCTTCATGATCAGGTGGGCAATGCAGAAGGTCTTTCTAACCACTTTAGCAATGTGAGTGTCAAAAGAAAGGCCACTGTCAACCTGGGTCCCCAGGTCCCTGATAACCTCTTCTGTGCTTAGTGGATTGCCACCTATATGGTAGCTTGGGGTTACCTTGTTTTTCCCGAAGGGTATGACTATACATTTTTTGGCGTTTAACTTCAGGCCATGGCTCTGGCACCAGCTATCTGTTTCCATGAGTCCCTTCTGAAGGATATCCATGTCCGATGCACTTTCCACTATGGCGCCCAGTTTGCAGTCGTCTGCAAACTTTGTCAGCCAAAGTCCTCCCATGCTGGCCTGTACTTCTGAGAAGTAGATGCCAAACAATAGGGGGCCAAGGACCGAGCCCTGTGGGACACCACTTGTGACCGGCTTGGAGTCTGACAGCGCCAGCAACACTAACCCTGTGGGTTTTGTCCTTAAGCCAGTTTGCAACCCATCTTGTGACATATGGGTTTACATTTAAGCTGGTAAGTTTTTCTACAATACCCGAGTGGGGTATTGTGTCGAAAGCCTTTGCAAGGTCAAGGTAGGCTGTATGGACTGCCTTTCCCTCATCAATGGCCTTGGTGACTGTTTCGAAGAAGTCGACCAAGTTCAAAAGGCATGATCTTCCCTTGACAAAGCCAAACTGGGTCGGGTCCAATGTTTGCAAGTCCCCTATATCTTTGTTTATGAGCTCCATTATGATCCTCTCCATAGCTTTGCAGACTAGACTTGTTAAGCTTATGGGGGTAATTACCAGGGTCCGTGAGGCGCCGCCTTTGTGGAGTGGGACCACAGTTGCCGTCACCACTCCTTGGGCACGTATCCTGTGGTAAGGCTGAGATTAAACAGCTGCCTTATGTGCGGGTTTAATTCCTCATTTAGCTCGTGTAGCACACAGCCGGGGACACCATCCGGTCCCATTGATGCTGTGTTTTTAGCTTTAGAGAGCAGCTTTCACCTGCACATTTGAGATGTCCGGGAGGCTACACTCGGCTGGGATAGTTATCTCTCCTTTAGGGGAGAGGGGTGAAGTTTGCACTGAACCTGTCTGCCAGTATGTTGGCAATGTCTGTGGGTTCAGTGATTTTTGTATCATTTTGGACTAATTCTGAGCATATCTGGGAGTTTCCACCCAGGTTCCTAACATAGCTGAAAAAGGCCTTATGATTGTCCTTTGAATCCATGGCAATTTTTCTCTCAAAATTGGCCTTAGTTGATTTTATGAGTGCTCGTATTTTTTTTACTAATAATGATCAGGGGTGACTTCCCTTTTATGGATTTTGTTCTATCATGTAATAGCTTTCTCCTCTTATTGTAAAGTTTGTTAATGGCTGGGGTCCACCAGACTGGACGTTTGCCCTTTGTGGAAAGAGTCTTGGTTTTATTTGGGATTGCCCGATCCATGCAGTCCTGGAGGTGTTCATAGAAGGCATTTGTAAGGGCTTCCGCAGCTTGGGTTGTGGTTTCCTCTGGCTCAGGGGCCTTGAAGGATACCACACCAGTCTTGAGTAGTGTGAAGTTTGCTTTAGAGAAGTTCTTCACTACACTATGGTCTTTTTTGTTTGGGGTGGGGGCGGGATGTGGATTTCCAGTGAGATTAGTTTATGATCAGATCTCACCAATGAGGGATATACTTCCGGTGTGGAGCATTTTGTCCCCATGTTTGTGACAATGAGATCTAGTATATTTTCTCCTCTCGTGGGAACAGTGACTAGCTGTTCCATGGCATTTGAATTTATGAACTCCAGGAACCGTTGGGCTAGAAAGTTAGGGCTTGAGTAATGTTCCCAGTCTATATTCGGGTAGTTGAAGTCACCCAATATGATGGTGTTTGGAGATACATTTATACCCTCCAGTGTCTTCAGGAAGGCTGTGTGGGGTTCCTGAGCTTGAGAGGGTGGCCTGTAGCATGCTACAATTTGTAGAGCAGTTTTGCCTATGGTTAGTTGCACCTGGATGGTTTCCGAAGCTTAGTGCGTTGCCACCAACCTGGAGGTGTGGGTATCCTTTATGAATATGGATACACCCTCCTTTTGTGGTGTGGTCCGGGTTTTGGGGCGGAACGCATGATATGAGATAAAACCTAATAGTGCCGGGTGCTCTCAGGAGCCTTGAACCAGGTTTCAGTTACAGCACAGACATCGATGTTCTCCATACTGAGAAGGGCCTCGAGTGCGTGCATTTTGAGATTTAGACTTCTGGCATTGAGCAGCATTACCCTCAGTTTCTTCCCATTTTGTTTTCTAGGGTGGTAGGTTTAGAATTTGAGCCTTGCCTAAAAAGGCACTATGGGGTGGCAAGAGCCTTAGCCAATATCCGAATCCCAGGGGTGACAGGTGCAAGCCGTCCCTTGCGAAGCAGCGTGGCTTGTCAAGCATGTCATCCCAGGCAGACAGACACTGGATCCCCTTTGAATGACACCAGACATTAAGCCAATTGTTAAAGCTGATCATCTTGTCTCTATATTGTGGCATCATTCTTGGTGAAGGAAGGATACTGCTCAGGGTTAGGGTCATACCTGCCTGGGCTACATAATCAGAGAGCTCCTCTATGTCTCTTTTCATGTAGTCCAGGGAGGTACGTCTCAGGTCGTTCACACCAGCATGGACAATGACTGTGTCATATTTGTACTTGCCGTGGAGTGACCCGGAGTGCTTGTGTTATGTGGCGGATTCTAGCGCCCGATAGGCAGCTTACTGTGACCCTCTCCTTGTTCAGCCTGGTGAGTGGGACGTCAGTGTGTCTGACTATGGAGTCACCTATGACAAGTATGTTTGGTGTTGTATTTGGCCTTAAGGGCTGTGACTGCTTTGCACACTGCTTTTGTGGTTTATGTGTTGCTTGTGGGGTGTCTTGAGGTAGCAGTTGTTTGGGTGTCTGCTTTGGAGGCCTCTGCTGTTTAGGTAAATTTTTACTCAGAGCCGTCGAGTATGTCTTTGTGTGTTTATGTGTTTGATTCAGTGGAGTGGTAGCATTATGTGAGGGTGGTTTTGTGGTGTGTGTAGTTGCCTTCTCCTCCTGTCTGGTCTTGCCAGTCCTGAGTTGAGAGAGCTCAGCCTCCAGTTTGGCTAAATAGCTGCATCTCTCAAGTATTTGTGTTATGTGGGAGGAGGAGAGGGTTGTCTGTGTACATGAGGCAGTTATAACATTGCCTCAAGATTCCCAGATTCACCAGCTGGACCGGAGAGGAGATTGACAACTGACCTTTGGACATGCTAGAATAATATTGGGAAATCCTTAATTGAAAACAAGGGCCAGTGGGGAGTGAGGGTGTAGTGCTTTTAATTTTTAGTGCTGACTTATATAATTGCTTTAGTGAGCAAGTGCCAGGTAACTTGAGTGCAATGTGTTACAAGTAACTAAATGCAAAAACGAGAAACAGTAACTTTCTTTCAAGTGAAACAAGGAAATAAGTACAGTAAGAAATGCAGATATCACTAGTGATCCACAGAAGCGCTGAGAAGTTGCGTATTAGGTGGAATTAGCTTCCAGGGAAATAACAAGCAAACAAAACAACAAGCATATAAACAAAGCTAGATTCAGCAAGCCTGGATCTAGTCTATGCTAGAGCAAACAAGGTGAACCAATTTCAGTAAGATACAGTTCAAATATTCAGGCCACTTCCTCAGTCCCAAATTAAAAATACTATACGTGCTCCTTCTATTTCATATCAACAAACGAAAGTCTAGCCCATGCGTGCTGAGGCAACATTAAGTTTTCACAATGCTTCCCTTCAGTTTGTACTGCTATTGCTATAAACCTCAAACTGTTGCTGTGTGGCTTGAGTTCATTCAGTCCATGATGCCGTTTATTCGTATTTTAACTGTTGTTCCACCTCTCTTCTCGTTTTCAGTCAGCATACTCTGAATTCTCAATTAAAAACATGTATTTCCTGCAGCCTTCTGCTACTTCTATATATTCCAACAGGGAGCCACTTCTCTTCAAAAGTGCACTTGGTCCGTCTCTGCTTCACCGCACTACTTTCAGTCACGTGCCAAGCTTTGCTGCTCTCCCTTTTACTTTTTCTGGATCTCATACTCTTGCATACATGCTCATACTCTTACATACACGCATACTTACATGTCAGACACTTCTGTTAACAAGTGATTTCTGTTGCCGTTGGAGCCCCATTTTTACCACTATCTTGGAATATTACAGTTAAGAAAAACATTTATTCTGTACCTTGTATGGGTTACTTGATTCAGCACAGCTTACTTAACAGATATAACCATACTGCTTAGAAAAATGGCACTAGTCCAGAACAGGGGAGATACTAGCTGGCCAGCTAATTGTTAGTCAAATCAGTTTAACCACCACGGTAAATACATGCTTTGAATTTTCCATCTTGGAGATTATTCCATTAGACTTCCTTACGGTAGCCAGTTGTGGAAATTTGGTATTTTCCTCATGTCAATCTTCTACAACAAATTTAAATAAACAGTTTGTACTGGAATGTCATCAGTAATGGCTAATCTACCATTACATATTTTCTACATGGACAACTCCAGAACATTTAATATAGTCCCACACCAAAAGTTTTCAAAACTGAAGGTCAGTAATTAAATCATCAGACCTAGGAATGTAAAGTCTAGTATTAAAATTTGAAATTCAACTTTTCATTCCACTCAAATTAATGAAGGAGCCCATAAAGGGTCAGTGATGGGGAAAATTCTAGTGTCAATATTTGAAATGTACTTTTCAGTCCACTCTGATTAGTGATAGTGTTTATCAAGGGTCAGTTATAGGAAAATTGTTGTAATACAAGGACTGCTGGAATGAAACAGCTTTAAATGATCAACTAAATCTCCAGAGGTTTATGGATTTCAAAGTTGCCTGATCAGCCAGTAAATGTACTTCGTTTAATACAAATATGCACTGCTGTATACACAGTGTTAAACAAAGGAGTACTCTTAACCTCCTACATGGACTAACACTTGTAGAAGATTGTAATATCAGACTTCCAAATCAACTTCCAATTAGTATCAGGGAATGATTCTTCACAATATAAGAAGCACTCCAAGACCTTTTAACATACAAAACATTCTGAGGTCATGGTACAATTAATTCAAAACCAACTACAAAACAAAAGGAAATACTACTTTATTTTAAAATATCAAAAAGCAGAAACATTTCTATGGCCGTCTTTGATTTGTTTGTAGTAGTTTAACCTAGCTCAGCATCAATCTGCTAGAACTAGTTATAAACTTTGCGCCATTAGAAGTTCCATTACATAAATCCCTGGTAAAACAGCAAATTGTCTGATGTACTTATAAAATTCATGACATGCAATGTCAGACAAAAAAATTGCTTTACTGAAAGCATTCAAACTGCAAAAGTCAAACAAGGGAATAAAGCCATAAACTACAAAGCTAATCAATTTAGTCTAACAAGACACATTCAGACAACTAAACTGTCTTGTTATAACAAGATGCATGACCCCCAGAAGTATTTAAATGGGACTAAAAAGCTTTAAAGGAAAAGACAGCAGAAAACAAAGCATACTTTAATGCCTTGAAAATTATTATTATGAGTTGGGACACATGATCTGACTATCAAGTTTAAATTCTACCTGCCAAAAAAGCAATTACTAGAAAATTGCATTCCAAATCTAAATCAACTGTAACTGAAGTATTAAAAATTGTAAATGGGATAAAAAGAATCTTGAGAAAACAGAATGAGCAAACTGCAGATAACAGAAATTTATGGGAACACCACATATAAAATAATCCTCAGGGAGGAGAAGGAGTGAGGTTTAAGGGAAGGCAGGCACGGAGTGATTTACATAATGTTGGACTGAATGGCCGCTGACACACAATTTTATACATATACACACACACACACACACACACATTATAATATATATATATATATATATATATATATATATATATATATATATATACACACATCTATACATATACATATATATATATATATATATACATATACATATATACACACACATATATATATACATATATACACACATATATATATATATATACACACATATATATATATATATATATGACACACATACATACGTATATACATATACATCTATGGGTCTGTTCAACCACTGAAATTATGTTCAACGAAACGTAAAACAGACAAACTCTTTTGCGAAAGTGCATTTTTTCGAAAATGCACTTTCGTGAAAGAGAAATAAACCAAAAAAAATATATCCATATCTATACAGAGGGGAAAGCCCCCCTCCTCCCCCCACACCCCCGCTACTTTTATATTCTCACTCGGAGATCGCACTACAGTGGGGAAAAGGTAAAATTCCCTTATCTCCGTTGTGCCGCAATCTAAGCAACAGCCCCAATTGCTGTTCGCTTAGCTGCCTTTTCGAGAAAGTGCATTTTGGATGATTGGCCTAATAAGGGAAGAGTAGAGGGAGACAATAACCTATTTCTTCCTGGATGCAAAACCCTTAGTAATGACATGTGCCACATAGGACTTTCTGACCACAGTGGCAATGTGGTGGTCAAAAGTAAGGTAGCTGTCAACCTGTGTTCCCAGATCTCTTATAACTCCTTCTGTGTTCAGTGGACTACCATCTATGCGGTAATTCATGGGAACCGGGTTTTTCCCCAAAGGGGATGACGACACGACACATTTTTGCCACTGAGCTTAAGGCCATGGTTCTGACACCAGTTGTTGGTGTCATTGAGCCCATTCTGTAGGATGTCAACATCACTTGGGGAGTTAATAATAGCTCCCAACTTGCAATCATCTGCGAACTTTGTCAGCCAGAATCCCTTCACATTGGCCTGGACTTCAGAGAAGTAGATACCAAGCAGGAGAGGACCCAGGACCGGACCCTGTGGGACTCCACTCGTGACTGGTCAGCAGTCTGACTTGGAGTCAGCTACTTTCACACTGTGGGTTCTGTGAGCCAGTCTGCAACCCACCTAGTGATATAGGGGTTGATTCCTAGCTTAGTGAGTTTTTCTATGATTTCTGAGTGGGGAATGGTATCAAAGGCCTTGGCCAGACAAAGGCAGGCTGTATGAACCACCCTGCCTTCATCCACAGCTCTGGTGACTGACTCAAAGAAGTCGACCAAGTTTAGCAGGCATGATCTACCCTTCACAAAACCACACTGTGCAGGATCCAGAGTTTGGAGTTTCCCTATATCCTTGTTTAATAGGTGCATGATGATGCGTTCCATAGCTTTGCATATCAGACTAGTCAGGCTAACTGGGCGATAATTCCCAGGGTCTGTAGTCGCTCCTCCTTTGTGGAGAGGGATGACTGTAGCAGTGCACCATTCGGTAGGGACAAAGCCTGAGGTGAGGCTGTGACTGAACAGGGCACACAAGTAAGGTGCCAGTTCACTCTGTAGTTCATGTAGAACACAGCCAGGGATATTGTCAGGTCCCATAGAAGATGTATTCGTGGCCTTGGACAGTGCTGTTTTAACCTGTGCAGCAGTAATACTGGGTGCCTGGCAATCTACTGGTATTGTGATTTGTCCTGGGGGGGGGGGGTAAAGTTAGCATTGAATCTGTCAGCCAGTACATTGGCAATATATGTTGGCTCAGTATAGGAGGTACCATTGTGCAGTAGCTCAGAGCAAATCTGGGTATTGCCACGGAGATTCTTTACATAACTATAGAAAGCCTTGTGGTGGTCTTTTACTAATCTGCTGTAATTCTGTTTTCATAGTTAGCTTTAAAGGATTTCATGAGGGATCTCAACCTTTTGTCGAGGCTGATAAGGGAGTTTTTCCAGTCTTGGAACTTTGCCTTATTCCGCATCAGTTTCCCCCTTCTGTTGTAGAGGTTGTTTATGACAGGTTACCACCACATTGTCATTTTTTGGAGGACAGCGTCTTGGTTCTATTGGGTATGGCGAGATCCATGCATTTGTGTAAGTGTTCGTACAGTGCATTGGTGTATGATTCGGTGGTCATGCAAGCATTCTCCATTTGCATGGGTGCCATGAAAAGTTACCCATCTCTGTTTTTAGGAACCCAAAGTTAGCTTTGGATAAGTTTTTCATGGTGGTTACCTTTGGTGGGGCGTGGGGGTTATGTGGACTTCAAAGGTGATTAGTTTGTGGTCGGATCTAACCAGGGAGGAGTTGACTATTGGTGTAGAGCAACGTATAAATATATATGCATGTGTGTATATAGATATTATATATTCTTTTTTTTTCTTATTTGCCATTGCAATTCTTTAAGTTCTAAGTACAGGCCCCAAGGTCAAGGTCTCCTATCCTCCAATTGCAATGGCAAATAAGAATACAAGCAGATATGTGGCCCAGGATAACTGAGCGCAGCTCAATTACCCCAGTACTGAGGCTGAAGGCATTACATAGAAATAAAATTGTGTGAGTTATAATGTATTAAATGTCAATTACGTAACAAGCAGTTTAAATATATTTATACCTGTTCAAATGTTTTTCTATATTATATATGGCATACAGTTACTGAATGTCCCTCCAATAGGAGAGCTATTCATTATGCACATTTTACTTGGGTATCTGGTTTGCATTGTTTTTGTTTTCATTATCGATTGCAGTCTTCAGCAAAAAAAAGCAATAGAGTATGTTATTATCAGCAGCATTAAGAGTTAACTGATCATGTTTTTAACTGAAGTGATTCACATAGTATAAAAGGAAGTGATGTGATGATTTTTAAAATTGTCTGATGAAATTTAACAAAGTTTAAACAAAAGCGCTTACAAATTCATGTGGATTATTTGAAGTAATAAAGTGTGTGGTTTTGGTGTAAAACTAAAGGAATCGTTCTTTCAGCTTGGTGGTGCCTCGTTCGTTGGGTTTTTGCCTCTGTAGTTGGTTCATTCTCTTTTTACTGATATACACACATATAGATATATATATATATATATATATATATATATATATATATATATATATATATATATATATAAATAAAATAAAAAATATATATGCACATGAGCACACACACACCTACCTTGGTTCATTCTCTTTTTACTGATATACACACATACATATATATATATATATATATATATATATATATATATATATATATATAAATAAATAAACTAAAAAATATATATGCACATGAGCGCGCACACACACACACACACACACACACACACACACACACACACACACACACAACTGGCCAGACGGAAGGCTTCACGGCAGGGAATCCCTTAAGTAAGGAATACTGCAGCAGTGAATGTAAGGACATCCCAAAATAGAATCCAAAGGAGGACTGCATAAGAAGGCTGTAAAAAGACCACAGGCTAATCAGCTTTTGATACACAATATTTTGCCATGCAGCTGAAGAACCTGCAAGAGAAACGGATTGATAACCCCTTTTACTGTCCCACCATTTAGCAGAGGAAAGAAACCATTATGAGAGTTTGCCTGCTAGTATTATGTCTCGGCTGACACTATCTGGGCCTCAGACAGTTAACAGTAAAAGGGCATGGAGAAGTTGATAGACTAATTCAGTGGCTAACTGGGGTAGAAAATAAGGATATGGTACATAAAAATCCTTATAAACAAAGGAAACCAGAGGTGTCTGCCTGTCTATGTCTGGTGTTGGGGGGAGCAACAGCACAACTTATAGGCAAGTGATGCACTGGTGGAAAATTTAGTCATTAAAAAGCAGACTTTCTACAAAAGAACACGAGTCCAGAATAAATGAAATCAAATCTTTCTGCTAGATTTTTCAAAATATTTGCCAAGACCCTCAATATTATAGTGGTTAGACCAGTTAGGCAATGACTCATGTCAATATTTCAGGAAGTCTTACCTGATCAGGAGCAAAAGGAGAAGTGCTCTAATTTCCTATATGTTGTGGGGAATGCAAACTGACCACACACTGGTTAAATCAGACTCGTACAAGGACAAAAGCATCCTAACCAGCCTGTCTATTAAGTTCAGGTCCCATGGAATGTGAACTGTTAACACCAGGGATAGAAGCAAGTCACTGTCTTCTTGCTAACATACCACCCACAAACTCAGTCAGTATGGATAGACATGCTCTTCAACTGCCAGCAAACAGCTGCAAATCCAGCAATAGTGCCCTAATTTCCAGAATGATATGCATAACTACAAATACATAAAAAAAATGTCACAGCCACTACACTGGTTGTAGAAGGGATCCCACAAGTGTGAAAGCATCAGAGGTCAACATCCCAAAGTGGTGGCAGCTGCTTAAATGGCTTGCCCTGCAGAAGACCAATTTATTTATTGTATTTATTCATTTAACATTTATTTACCGGGAAGGTTGACATGGAACAAAGACAATTTTCAGCGGAGGCCTGGGGAGAAACACTCCAGACGTATGTCTTTAAATGTGGGAGGAAACCGGAGCACCCAGAGGAAACCCACAAGAACGCATGTAGACTCCGCACAAAAGGCACCCCAGCTGAGAATTGAACCAAAGAACCTCTTGCTGTGAGGCGACAATGCTACTGCTGCACCACTGCACCATCCAAACTAAGCAGTTAAATTCACCTTTCTGTATACCCTCAAAATCCTTAGCAGAATCTGGAGTTTGTACCCTGATGCCACTGGAATACAAGCACCCAATGAAGTACTTAATCAGTAACTTGCCCAGAGGATCCATATGAATAGACCAAGTGCTGTGGAAAGGAGCAACTCCTCAAGAGCATACAACAAGAAAGTGTGTCTCCTGACCAGGATGCAGAACATGGACAGATCACTAGCTTTGTCTACATAATGGCTCCTGTATTAGAACTATTGGTGTTCCAGTACCACAAGAAACCAAACATCAGGCCCCTGCAGCAACCACACTAATAGTATAGGCAAAGCTATACAGGCACTGGCAGCAACCTAGGCTCTGAACAGATGGGACAGGGTCTATACAGAGATGGAAATGATTAGACGGGATACAGTCTAACATGCAACCTGACCTCCTTCATGCTTTACTTTTTGAAGGAGATGGCAAAAACAGACCACAGCCTCAAATCTCTCAAGCCTTCTGGGGGGGTCTCCAAAGATGTCTGGTGACCTCATTTAACCTATGACTAAAGGGACCCTTTGAAAGTGAACACGCTAAATACTGGATGATAAACACAGTAAAACACAACAGAAATAACTGAAGTAGTAGCAGCAGTACTAGGCTGAACCAACTGTGGCCGCAAAGTATTCATTATACATTTGTTAACAGGGAAAGACCAACGAACACAAGAGTCCTTTTATAAGGGCTACACAGGAGCACTGCTTGGGCAAGTGCCTTGTTCAGAGTCACAATGCAGGCAAATTAACATGGAAGGAATTGAACCCTGTACCTCTTGGATATGGGAAGCAGCTCATCAAACAGTCTGAAATCTTAACCCTCTCTCTCCTGACTGCCAGACCTAAACAGTACTAGAAAGAAGCCCATCACAAATTATACTGAAAAGGATAAGTGGAGAACACTTGACCTCTATTAAGAGTTACAACATAAAAGTAGGAAAATCTACAGAGAAGCAGGGAAAATGTCAGGATTTTGTTTTTTTGTGGGTTTTTTTTAAGTCCTGAATACATCACTGAAAAGAGAAAAAATGAAATGTTCAAGACAGTACTTAAGAATAGGTATGACCCGAGGCAGCAAAGTGTCACAGGGGCAGCTACCTCACTGCTCTAGAGTTTAGTTTTCAGCCCTGACCTCAGCACATTGTAGATGTCAAGTTTGCAAGTATTTTCTCCATCCCAAAATACTACGGCCAACTGGGTACTCTAAACTGCACATGCATAAAGCATTTATCCTTGCCCTTGTGAACCTAGTCATGGTGTAAAATAATCCAGTACATACCAGTGCACTTCTCCAAGGTGGCCAAGTTCAATGCGAAGAAGGTAAAACCCAGGTCCAGCAACTCTACAGCCACAGAGTTCAAAACAGGTAAATACTGTGAACATACCAACTTCATCAATATGAGTTTGTAAAATTTTAATGCAAACTAACTTAACACAATGTGAAATATTGAAAAAAAACTAACACAAATTTAGAATGTCCAAGGAACTCGTGTCCAGTCATAAAAATGTTCACCTAAAAGGTGATTTAAGCAACATTTAAAAACAGTTTAAACCTCTAACACCAAAATACAAGCAATCAATGCAAGTACACCTGCGCACCCCACACACATACCACAAACTGAAATCTTGAGTAAAGCACAGCTTCCAATTCTACCTACACTTCACACTTTTACCTTTATATATTTAAAATGACAGCATCTTGAGGTAGTCCACGACACTCATTGTTAGGACACACTTCAGAAGTTACACAGGGAATGGCAGTCACCTGGCACAGTTTATTTACAATACTAGACTGTGGGATGGAGTCACACACGTTGACAAGGTATGCAGTGTTTTGAACTCATCCAGTACTTCAGTAACTTTTTTGAAGTCGATTAGGTTAATTAAGCATGATCGTCCTTTACGAATCCAAACTGAATTCATTCAAAGAAGCCCCTGCCACTCCACTTAGACTGGTGCTCTGACAGAGGGAGATCCTTGCACACTTTAGTGGGTAGCAAGACGGCTGCCTCCCTCCACCACCGCCTAAGTCATGGGACCCTCTGCAGACTGCTTGTTTACGCAGACCACACAGTGATGGACAGTACTTTATGTGAAGTTTCATGGTTTCTTTGTGGCTGCTTAATTATTTCAGATGGTTATACTGGTCTGACTTGCAAAGTATACGGACTGTTAAAATGTATTTTATCTTTAACAGGTATTTAATAACTGGCCCAATAAATGCACGGGTGCGGATATTTTATTCAATGCAAGTGTCTACAATGCTGGCTATCTGTCCAGTAAATGCAAATTACCATCCAAAAGAAATGCTTGAAACAAAAATCTGTATTCCATGAGAACTTTGCAAAGTTCCCCAAGCAGAGAACACACCCACATTATGCTGAACAACCGTCTACTCATAATAGGGAATACCGCTTGAAAAAACAGCAGTTATTGGCTTTCTTTTCACCATTATTAACCAGTTAAATGCTTATCCTTTCACCGCATGAATTCTGAACAAAAACAACAAGGGGACAGATTTTAGATACTGCCATATTAAACTTAAAAACATTACTACAATAACAACTGTGTGACTGTGCATTTTCTGAAGAATATGTAATCTAAAACTCAAGTGTCTGTCATTACTTAAAATCCTCAAGCCTCACAAATTTACTGAAAAAAAAAGAAAAACAGACCAAAAATAGCAGGCAAAAATCAGGAGATTCTGCATACTTCTGGACATTTGAGAGGTATCGGTATATGTTTTACCTAGAAGTGTTTCATCCATACACTACAATTATGTTTCACGTACTACTGAAGTACCTGATGTACTGTAGTGATTATGCTTTTGTTCATCCTCATTGCCATAACTACATTACTATTAAAATACACATACCACATTTATTTCCAAAGACAGACACATATCAACACTTTTGTTTAGTTTTCTTCCCTGGAGCTGTCTTACAGGATAGTGTTTATCCTTAGTGAGCAAGCCTAAAAGTTTAACAAGTCTTAAGTCTGGGTAGCCAAGCATGCTCACTGTGCTCAACTAAACACAGTTTTACTCCACAACGGGTATGAGAGACAGCAAGGTTTACAGAGACAAAACAGTGTGTATCTCACTAAATAATCAATCCCCCGACTAGTAACCTGCTTATTTTAGGCAATGGTTAACTAATTTCAAACATCTATTTTGTGCTGTAGACAATAAATGAAAATAAAAAATACATAACCTATTCAATCTGTACGGAAAGTAATGAGCTAAGTGTACAATTGTGAAATCTGTGACGGAGGCAGTAATAGAAGGCACGAAAGCTACACAATGCAAACTTGCCATGAACTTGTGCATGTAACAAACATGCCAACTGAATACATGGCAAGTACAAGTCCACACAGATGACAGAAATTATTACAACATTCTTGTAAATCTAGGCTACCACAAGCTAAAATTTCATTCCAATTAAAAATCAAACAGCAGAAATTTACTACTTAATTTTACATGAAGCAAAAGAGACTCAAAAACTACTAGTCACTAATATTTTTGCCATCCTGGGTTTAAAGTCTTAAATAGCGGTGAAAAAATATGATTGCACTCTTCCATTCTTAATAAACTGCCTCACAAAACTGCTCAAGACACTTAACACTTACCTACAGTCTTCTTCAGCTATATACAGATGTTCCTATTTCTGAAGGACAAACATGTACGTGTTTTATTTCCTTGTATTCTCTCTGATTAAACAAGACGTCAACTTCCAACACCTGAAGCAGGTGAACGCAAACACACGAAGAACACCAGTAAGGAAGAGGAGCCTACTTCCACTACCTAAGGACGGAAACTTCCACACAGGCATTCAGCTACGTCGCACAGATGCGGAAGGTACGTCGCTTGTCTCGTGAACACACAGCCCCAAGACCCGGAAGGGGTAATCTTTCCTGCGCGTGTGGGGGGCTGAAATTCTTCACGCAGAGTTTTCAGCATAAAAAAAAATCTGGACAAAAATAATGGGTGATATATTTTAAATATTGGTCTTATATAAATTTAGAAAGTTTTTAGAATAAAAGTTCTTGTGTTACCATGTATTTTCTGAAGGATATGAGGTCTGAAACTCACATGCCGCCTCCTATTATTTAGTGAATTCAGTACTCCCTGATTCGGCACAAAAAAAAAAAAAAAAATCCATCACAAATTTTATGAGGGACAAACCAAAAAATATGGGGCAAACAAACATCTGTACAATTGAGAGGTATGGGTTCACGTACCAAGTGTATGTTGTCGTAAGCAGCTTGAAGCAAAGCAAGATGCACCTTTATATTTGTATATAATGATTTACTTTCTCCTCAAAAAGTGGGACTCTAGTATGTTGTATAAAACGCTGCACATATGAGGCAGCCAGAGTAGGTTGACTATTCCCACCCTGTAGTGCAGGAATGTGTTGGCTGCACCATAAGAAGCAGTGGTCTATTGACGGGAGTAATAAACTCTTTCCCACTTTCAACTGTTCGTAGGTGTGTACTAGGCTAATGGCCCTGGTGCCTTTACAAGCCTAACCCATAGGATTACCCTGGTATCGTGTGTGTGATTAGTTTCTTTTTTGTTATCCTTTGATGTGAAGTTGTTCAATCTCGCCGTTCATTCTTAACTGATGGGTTCGGAGCCAATCCCTTGGCTCCGGTATGGCCACATGCAAAGCTCAAGGTATTCCAGTAGCTCAAGGCCAAGCCCCTTTCCCATGATGCACTGTGAATTACCTCTGATCTAGTTTGCCGCGGCAACTGATCGGTGGTTCCAGTGAAAGTTCGGGCCAGTAAACTTTAAAATTTTCTATTTCGTAGCTTTATTATATAGCATTAGTAGTTTTTTGAGATAGATAGTATAGATAATTGTCTCATATAGCTTCCATGCATTTCCCCTTCCCCTGTGTTTATATATTTGCACTTTAAATATTTGGCCTAGTTAGCTTTGAGCAGTGTGTTTAGATAGCATATTCTATAGTAGTTATAGTGCTAGTTAGAATTTAATTACCTTTCAGTGAACTCTATTAATTATTATTATTATTATAAGAGTGATGATCCGCTGTGGCAACCCCTAACCGGGAAAAGCCGAAAGAACAAGAAAAGAGTTTTTGGATACTATCTCAGGCTCGTGTGTGTGTGTGTGTGTGTGTTTAGAGCCTATTATTTTTCATACTAATATTTGATCTTGCGTGTGTTTAGATTAGTATCATGGCGATGATAAGGACAAACATCCTAAGTCCGGTTTTAAAAAATGTCCGGACTGTAACCAAAAATGTCAGTCACTGATGGGCATGTTACCTGTGTATATTGTTTGGGGGCAGTCCACTTACAAGAAACTTGTGCTATTTGCCATTCCTTTTCATCCAGGGTTTTGCTAGAGAGAAAAAGGAAATTAATGGACAGGGGTTTGATAAAACACCCTTTTCAAGAGGCATTGAGTGACCAGGATGTTACAAGCAAATCTTCTAAGTCCTCCAAGTCATCTGTCGAATCTAAGAACTCCAAACATTCAAAAAAATCTGATGATTCTGCAACATCGGTTCACAGGTTTCGGAGCCGACGGCCTTTTCTTTTCGGAGCCGGCCCACAGTCTTGGAGCCGGTATCCGAAGTGCCTCAGTCTCCATTACTCCAGTCAGCACCATCTGTTCATTCATCTATGTCATCTGTCAGCCTTTCAGATTTGGATATGGATCGATTGGTGCAGAAGCTTCTACAGGCACCAGGCCTTGCTAAATTGTTGCCGGCTCCAACCCAAGCAGCTTCGGAGCTGAAGACCACTACTCCTGCTTTGTCTACTCCTCCTCCGAGCCATACCGGTCCTTCAGAGCCTGAAGAATCAGACCTGTTGATCGGCTCCATCCACTCTGACATCCTCTGTGCTGACCGTGGATTCTAGGTGCCGACACTTTCCAGTCAGATCCGGAGAGGATAGTTGAATCAACTTGTTGGTGACGATTTTTCCCTCTTGGGGCTTCGGCTCGGATGAGCTTGGCTCCTACCTCCGGCTCGAGGAGACTCGTAGGAAGAGATTGTGCAAGAGGAGACACTTGGACTCCCCACAGGAGTCTTTAACATCTAATACTGACTTGGATGAGTCCGAAAGGTCCCCACAGTCCCCCTCTGAGGATATCTCCTTTGCTGAGATACTTGAGATCCTTAGGCAGAGCGGTGATTGGAAGTCCAAAAACCCTACTGAGGATGAGTCCGTTCTCCTGAAGGCTTTCAGGTCTCAACCCTCCACCTCTTGGGTGTCTTTGCCCTTCGATGAGCTCATGCAGTTGGTTTCTCGAAGGGTGTGTTAGTCACCAGATTCTACAGAGCCTGTCCCTAGGAGGCCTAACAAATTTATATCCGCCCCACTAGACAAAACATTCTTAGCCAAAGGAGTTCAAGTTGATGCCATGGTGGTGGCGGCGGCCACCAAAAAGGAAATGTCTGAGACTTCTTCGTTTATCCATCCTCCTAATAGAGAGTCTAAAATTATGGATAGATATGGGAAACGCATGTTCAGTTCAGTGACTCGCTCTCCGTTCACTGAACTACTTAAAGAGATCTCCTGAAGGAGTTGGGAAATACTCTTCAGGGTACAGTAGCTGCAGGAGTCTCGGATAAAGTTGCTGCCCAGCTTTCTACCCTAAATTCTATTGTCAACTCATCCATACGTCTCATATCCTATGCAGCTGATGGAACGAGTAGGGCAGCGGGTACAGGAATCGCTCTTAGAAGACATTCCTGGATGCACTTGTGTTCCTTCATGGAACCCTTCAAGTCATCCTTTGTGAACACTCCCTTTGATGACTCATCCCTTTTTGGGCCTAAAGTGAAGGAAACCTTGACCAGGTGTGAACAGGAGGGAAAGACTCTGTCTACTGTCGGAGTCCATTTTTCCACCCCTACCCGACCTTATCCCAGAGGTCAAAGGGGAGGAAAAATGTGGGTCCGAAAAGCCCAAGGAGCCTTTCAGGACACACGTGGTGAACCCCCCTCCAGGGGTAGAGGAGGGAGTAATAATGGAAAATGCTGCCCCCACGGCAGAGGGGATCCGCAACACCAGGGGGACAGAGATCACTTATCTGGGCAACCCTACCAGCACTGCTGAAAGGAGGCCCGACTGTCCTGCTCTGGAGGCAGTCGAGGGTCACTTATCTTTGTACCCAGACGCCTGTCTAAAAATAACAAAAGACAGCTGGGTACAAAGTATCTTTTCCAGATGGTACTTCATACCATTCGCCACACCCCCACCGACCATGAGGAGAATCCCGGACATTCCACCCAGTTGCAGGGAACAGGCAATTATAGAGGTCCGAAAGTTGCTAGAAAAAAAGTCATCCAGCCAGTCCCAGCAGGCCAAACAGAATCTGGAACTTACTCAAGATTCTTTTTGGTTCCAAAGAAAATGGGACTGGAGACCCATTTTGGACCTCAGCAGACTCCACCAATATGTAAAGAAAGAGAAGTTCCGAATGGTCACGCTTCAGTCTACACTTCCGTTCTTAGGGAAAGACAATTGGATGTGCTCGATAGATCTCAAGGATGGGTACTACCACATAAAGATGGCCAGGCCATCCAGAGATCACGTGCGTTTGCGGCTGGGAGCCAATCATTATCAGTTACGAGCCCTGTCCTTTGGTCTCACTACAGCCCCCAGAGTGTTCACCAAATGCATGGCAGTGGTCACGGCTCACTTGAGGCATCTAGGA
This sequence comes from Protopterus annectens, assembly GCF_019279795.1. Lineage (NCBI taxonomy): Eukaryota > Metazoa > Chordata > Ceratodontiformes > Protopteridae > Protopterus > Protopterus annectens. The sequence goes on from NC_056745.1 coordinate 1,447,907,688, forward strand.
TTCCAGGTATTTCCGTACCTATATGATTAGCTCCTTACCACCACCACCAGGCATCAACTGATTCAGGCAAGCGAGTACACTGTGTCAGTCTACAATCATCTAGGCATTACAGTCAACTTAGAAAAGTCTGCCTTGTTGCCATCGCAGCATATCGTTTTTATCGGGGCAGAGTTAGACACCTCAACCACCACTCTAAGGCTACCAATGGAAAGAGTCTTTCTTCTTCGTCAGCATGTCAGCACATTGGTATCAAAAGGCAGAGCACCAGCTTCAGAAGTTCTGAAAGTATTGGGTATGATGGCAGCAGCAATCCTAGCAATACCATTAGCAAGAATGCATATGCGCATTCTTCAATGGCTGTTGTTCATTCAATGGTCTTACCAGGAACTACCCATGGACCACACAATATTGATTACAAGCTCTTGCAAGAAAGACCTCCAGTGGTGGTTGACGTCTCTTCATGTCACCATAGGATGCCTCTTTGTTCTACCCCCTCCAGTAGCCATTGTGACCATGGATACTTCCCTGATAGGGTGGGGGGGCATTTTCAGGGAAAGACTGCCTAAGGCACATGTACTGATCAGGAGTCACATTTGCATATCAATGTCCTGGAGATGAGAGCAGTACATTTGGCGTTGCAATACTTCCAGGACTCTCTTCCTCTCTAGGAACGATTGCGATTCAGACAGACAGTGTGTCAGTAGTCTGGTATTTGAACAAACAAGGGGGAACCAGATCTTATACCCTTTGCCGAGAAGCTCTCAGAGTTTGGCAGTGGGCAGTTTCATCCCAGGGCTTTCTGTTGGCAATGCACATCCCGGGGAGATCCAATGTGATAGCAGACAAACTAAGCAGGGCAATCTTGTTGCCACATGAGTGGTCCCACAAGAAAGAGATTGAGGACAGGATTTTCTGCAAATGGGGCCAGCCTTGCTACGACCTTTCTGACAGTCACATCAACACAAGATGCAGAAACTACTTTGCCCTGATTCCCCCTCCAGGAGAAACCCAGAGGGATGCACTCGTACACGATTAGCCACTGGGTCTCCTCTATGCATTTCCACCAATACCATTGATACCCAAGGTTCTACAGAAAGCAAAATCCATGGGAAGGACCATCATTCTTATAGCCCCTCATTGGCCTCGGCAGATTTGGTTCCCATTCCTTCAACCTCATCTCTTGGAGGATCCCTGAATTCTGGACCCGGTTCCAGACCTCCTGACACACACATCGAGGGACCTTCATTCTTCTCTGCAGTCATTGAAGCTGACAGCTTGGCTGCTCCAGTTCTCCTCATAACCTTTCCAATGAGACAAAACAGATCCTTTTGTCTTCTCATAAGCTCTCCACTAGAAAATTATATCTTAGTAAGTGGAAGAGATTTTCCATATGGGCCTCTAAAAATAATATTGATCCTTACCAAGCCTCCATGACATCCATACTAGAATTCTTGACTATAATCTTTAACAAAGGAGCAGCAGCAGCAACAGTTCGGGTTCAGTTGCCTGCTATTTCTAATTTTCATCTTGGGGTTGACGGTTTAAATATCATGTCCCACAAGTTATCCAAAGCTTTTCTCAAAGGGACATTTCATATGAGTCCACCTGTGAAAGCTCCCTATTCTCCATGGAATCTAAATTTTATGCTTTCACGTATAAGTCTCCCTCTGTTTGAACCAGCATCATCTTGTGACCTCAAATATTTGTCGTGGAAAACCATTTTTCTGGTAGCTATTACTTCTGCCTGCAGAGAGATAAAGCCTGAAGCTCTGACAATCAGCCCTCCTTATTTGATTTTTCATGCTGACAGAGTATCACTTAGGACAAATCCTTCATTTTTGCCTAAAGTTTGTTCAGAAACCAATATTAATCAAGTTATTGAGTTACCAGTTTTCTTCCCTAATCATTCCAACAAGTTAGAGTATATGCTGCACCAACTTGATGTTCACAGACAGCTCAGATTTTATTTGGATAGAACAAAAGATTTCAGGAAATCAGGCGAGCTTTTTGTTTCATTCACTGAATCCAGAAAAGGTAGACCAGTGGCTAAAACAACTGTCTAAATGGTTATCTGATTGTATCACCTTTGCCTATTCAGCTGCTAATATGCCCTTGCAACACAAGATTAAAGCTCACTCAACCAGAGCAGTTTTTACATCCTCTGCATTTTCAGCCAAACTTCCCCTCGATAACATTTGTGCAGCAGCCACTTGGTCAAAACCTCATACCTTTATCACTCATTACAAAGTTGATAGAGCCTCCTTTGGGTCCACGGTCCTGAGAAATGTACTCCTGTGAGCCACCCGAGATTGGTGCTTGGGATGCTACCTATAGGTTCATAGGTTTATACTAGGCTATCTGCCCTAAGGCATTTATAAGCCTAGCCCAAATTATTTCGCCACCCCTTATATGAAAAAATACTGTGCCCATTAGTTTGTTGTGCCTCTGTCCAGCAGTGACCCAGAGATGATTCCCTCGATACCCCCTATCTCCCATCCACAGGTCTAGATTTCTCTTGAACAGAGTCAGCGAGGTGCTCTGCCTCACATGGACCGGGATTTTATTCCACAGCATAGGGAGTCTCTGAGTGATAAATCTATCCCTCCAGCACGTCCTATTTATATCCGTTAGTGGTTTTGGTGGATTTGGATTTTTGAGGTGGAGCATGTCCATTAATTCCGGGTTGGACATGGCCTTGTATGTCAGGCACATGTCACCTCTGAGCAGGCGGTATGCGACTGAATAGAGCTGGAGTTTCTTCAATCTGGCAGCATATGACAGATTTTGGAGTCCCTTTATCCTTTTGGTGAGGAACTTTTGGGGTCTCTCCAATTGCTGCAGATGTCGGGTGAGATACATCCCGAATGGGGCATTGTACTCGATCATTGGTCTGATAAGTGAAGAGTACAGGGGAACAATGACCTCACTAGATCTGGATGTGAATCCCTTCATGATCAGGTGGGCAATGTAGAAGGTCTTTCTAACCACTTTAGCAATGTGAGTGTCAAAAAGGCCACTGTCAACCTGGGTCCCCAGGTCCCTGATAACCTCTTCTGTGCTTAGTGGATTGCCACCTATATGGTAGCTTGGGGTTACCTTGTTTTTGGCCATGGCTCTGGCACCAGCTATCTGTTTCCGTGAGTCCCTTCTGAAGGATATCAGTGTCCGATGCACTTTCCACTATGGCTTCAGTTTGCAGTCATCTGCAAACTGTTGGCCTGTACTTCTGAGAGTAGATGCCAACAAATAGGGGGCCGACCGACGCCTGTGGGACACCACTACCCATCTTATCAGTTAAGAATGAATGGCGAGATTGAACAACTTCACATTAAGAAGTTATGTACTCACCATCACATTCCATGTGAGTTGTTCATCTCACCTTCATTTTTACATCCCTCCCTCCTACCCCTTCCTGACTGATAGTTGACCTAGATGTTGGTTTCATCCTGGTTGCTCAAATTCTTCTTCCCTTCTATAGGGGAATAACTATTATATATAGTTATAGTATACACAACAAACAAGATCTGAGGTAATTCACAGTGCATCATGGGATAGGGGCTTGGCCTTAAGCTACTGGAATACCTCAAGCTTTGCATGTGGCCATACCAGAGCTGAGGGATCAGCTCCGAACCCATCAGTTAAGAATGAAGGTGAGATGAACAACTCACATGGAACGTTATGGTGAGTACATAACTTCTTATTTGCAAGTCTTCAAATGGTGGAATTGAAGCAGACCATTAATGTGCTGTGTCTGTAACTCCTAGAGAAGGTGCCTGTAGACGTTTAGGGTTGTGAACAAGTACCTACTGATCTAGGTTCATATGTAGTTAGTTACTAGGCTATTGATCTGTGAGTATTTTCAGAAACCATTTTTTAGCCTTTATATTTTGGGTGTTAATAACTTGGAGACAGAACAACAATCTGATATCTCATTTTAAAGAGTAAAGGATTTGTGCGATTTTCCGGCGTCGTGGGCTTCTCTTTCATCTGGGTTTGCTGCCGGTGGAGTCCGTGAACTGCCATTTTTGTTTTGTTTAGTTTTCAGTGTTTTTTCTGTTCCCATTATATACAGCTAGCAAATCCAGCATTTCAAAAAGCTTGTTTTCCTCAGTCTAGCATTGTACCCAATTTTCACTTAAGTAATTTCCCCTTTCCCAAAAGGCCAGATAGAGTTAATGTCTAGAAAACATGTTCTACAAAGTCCTTATACATTTATGATGAGAAGTCATAAATATTTCATAAGTCAAGGCCAAAATTCCTTTTGCACATGAGGTAAGCATTTCTCTTCATATACTGACAGAGGTGGTGTGCTGGTTTGTAAATGAGGACTAAGATGCAGTGATATCTTGTGAAGTAGAAGGGAATTCTTGAGTATATTTTGTACCCAGTTGTCTCATTACAGTTCTGTGACTTTTTATAATGAACTGCCTTGGGGAAACTGGTATGTTTGGTATGTTTGTTGTGCAGAAAACAAATCCAGGGTGAAACAGGAGTCTAAAAGCTATGTGCACTAAGTCCTGATTACAGCAAGGTTAACCATAACACCAGTTAAAGTAAAATTTCTGTTACTATAATCCATGTTCTGATAAAGGTGGTATCCTGCTATGTAAATTGGGACTGATATGCAGTGAAATCCATTGGGGTAGAATGCCATTCTTGACTGTGCTTTGTATCCAAGTATCTTATAATTTCCTGATTTTTTTTCTTGTATTTTTATTGTGAATTGCCTTACAAGGAACGGACATAGGTAAGTAGCAAATTAAGTATTTCAAAGAGTTTCTGTTAGTGGGTTCCGCTCAATTCACTGAAAGTAGTTTTAGCAAAGTAATAGGACTGAAGTAACTACAGCTGTATATTAGTATAGAAGTTGTTATGGGGTTCATTACATTTTAAATGTCTGCATATTGTATCCTAGCACCTGTCAGTCTTTTTTTTTGTATATTGATTTTATTTTGTATCTTAGTATATTTTATTACAGCACACACACACTGCTTTTGTATGGTGCAAAGGATTAAAATTAAAGTTAACACATTCTCTTTTTTATGTCCAAAAAACTAGGTAATTTTGTGGATTACCTTGTAGCACAGAAGGTTATAAAAGCAGTTGTGTTATTGATTGTGTTGGTTTTGAGGAAGCCCTGTTTGTTATGAGGGATGAAAGTTTTAATCTCCTTTGTATTTTATTTTTGTGTGTTTTCAGCAGATGTGCCCTGCAACTAATATAATTTGGATACAAGAACCTTACTAAATATTATTTATGCATTGACCTGTTGCTTGGACTGTCTGAATGTTGTTGGAGTTTAGAAGTTTTTTCTTAACACAAGGTCACTGCATTTGGCTATTGGGTACTCTACTTTTGTCCCCATTATGGGTGATCTGTTCAAGTTCTGCTCACTGTGTAGAGTGTAATAACCTGTAATACTCCATTACTGAGCTGTCATTGCACGAGAAGTAAAAATCTTATAACACAACCTAGACCGAGGCGATTAAAGCTGTATGATAAAGATTTAAGAAGAATGCTTTCCTAAATTCCCTAGGGATATAATAGAATCCTTAGTCTTTTGTAGTTGACCACACACTGTTGTTGCTACTTTAAAGTTTTAATAAGGGAAACTATAATATAGGCTTTTATACAAGGTGCCAGATTAGTTGTGTCATGGGCTACCACCATCGGAAATTTTACATTGTCTCTTTTTTCCACTGGGGGGTGCTGTGTTTAACTTCTGTTCACTATGCAATTAATACCAAAGTTCTAGAAGAATTATGACCTTCCCAAGTTATGTAAAGAAACTTTGTAGTGTACGAGTCTTTAAACCTGAAATCAATAGCTTAAGTGTATTTTTATATAATAATCATGGAGATTAGTCTGATAAATTTGATGCAATATTTTGAATGGTCACAGATATGGTCCATTATTGCTAGATATTTCCAACTGTTTGCTTCACAACAGAATGTACATTTTGCTTGTTTTCACACTAAATAATTCACTGAGTCATATCCTCTCTCACATGAAATACTTGTTCTATCTTCATCCTAGTGTGCCATTTATTCTTCCACTGAATGGTGAATGCAGGCCTGTTCTTTCCCGGGTTATGATACAATCCCTATGGCCCATTCATTCCATGACAAAGGCAACAATCCAGTCACACCTTCCCCTCAGAGGTGAGAGCCTGCTGTGCTGATCGCTCAGGCCAGCATGCTGATCGCACATGCTTGCCCTAACTTTATTCACAGTAGGCAGCCTGCAGGCCCAAAGAAGTACACCTGTGCTTCTTTACGTACATCCCGGCTATGGGGCACATTGTTTACAGCACTAAGTTTACATGCTGCCCAGTAGATTTCACTTGATCTGTCCTGCTCCCCTGGGATGCATGTACCAGCAATGTCTGCTCACGCCCATTCTCCCCATCCAGCATAATTGGTGTGTTCTTATAAAGTAAGAAAAGTAATGCTCTTTCTGGAGAAAAAGGTGATATTTAGTGTCATTTTGTGTGTGACTACCAAGATGATATGCATAGTTTAGTTGTTCTGACAGACGTGCATAATTGCTGCTCAGTTTTCTGTTTTTTCTAAATGTTAAGCTGTGCAAAGCACAATAAAATTGGGACTATACAGAGGTCTTGTACTAAAAATTTCTTAAGAATAATTTGAAGAAGTAACATGATTGTCATTTCAATTAATGAGAAATTTAGGTTTGAACAAACTTTGGAAATAGGCAAGCTGTGACATTTACAACAATCAGTAAGTCAATCTAAAGCTGCCAAACATAAATACATAGTGTTGCAGTGCATAAAAGTTGTTTTTTGGATTTTTATATATATTGGATAAAAATACATATTTTTTATTAAAATTCATAATGTAGTTGCTCTTTTGCTTTTGTGGGTGAATTTGTCTAAAGGTGTTTTAATTATGTCAGTAATATTCCCCACAAATGTTGTGACCTATGTTTTGGAGCTAAAAGCTTTTATATGCAGACAGTGAAACGAGCCCGAAGCAGTTAGTAAGTTAAGGGTCAGTCCTATGGGGAAATGATCAGTAACTGGGGAGTTACTGAAGTTCCACCTTCCTGATATGCTGATAGCTCAAGTGGATCTGAAGAATTCACTGACCCTTCCTGAAAATATCAGAAGTTTTACTTAAAACACTCAAAGGAAACTTTCTTGTATAACCTTTTCCAGAAATTATTTAATCACTTTGACATATTTTATATATTTTCCACTTACTAGTTTTCCATATATTTTTCTACTCCTCAGTTGTTTCATTTTTTATCTAAATGTATTTGTACCATCTTGCATTCTTTTTCTTTCTCCTGTAAAATCATTTCTATTTTTCGTTTTGTTGTATGAGCCCCATATTTTCTCTACAATCTACACACATTGCATGGTACCACTTCTCTTTTCACCCAATTTTTCTGCCTATCCTCATACTGTTATATCATTTTACTATATTCTCATACTCTCTGATTTTTTTCATCTTCTGATATATACCTGGACTCTCTCAGAATAAAAATCTTGCTGTCATATCTACTCATTCTTGCAAAATTTGCTTTCATACTTTCTCAAATTATGTCCTGTTGAGCTTTGTATTTTGGCTGCCACTTCACTGGCATGTAGCCAAACTCCAGCAGAAGTCTTACAGTTTAACTCTCTCCTTTTCCTTTATTGACTTCGGTATCCTTTTATCCAAGTTATTGCACTTGTCTTCTTAGCATTAAATTTGACTATCTTTGTATGACTCCATTATTTTTCTTTTATCTTGTACTGTTTTCCATATCTTTCTTACACATTTCTGTAATCTCATGTCCCATGTTTCCTCTTTCTATTGTTATATTTTGCATCTCTATACCCTGCTTCCATATATGCATAGACTTTCTGTACTATTCATGCAGATATATAAACATGCAGTAAGCCTGTATAATTTAGCCTACATTCATCCTTTCTCTTAAGAGGTTCAGTCTTCAGCCCCAGAGTTGGTTTATTCTTCTCTAATGCCTACAATGTACAGTATATTTCAACATAACTTCTTGTTCCTATTAAGACTGCTTTAAAAAGCATGTCATAACTAGCTATCTGATAATCTTATTTCTAACAGTATTCTTATAGGTTCATTAGTAGTTGAATTCATTTTTCACTCCATAATAATTGTCTTTTTTATCATCTGGAATATACATTTTATGGACCTTCTCTATCATGGAAGATATAATCAGATGTATAATGCAGCAAGCAATATTTGGCAAGAACAGAAAGGTAGGAGAAAGGGGATCAGTCCTGGGCCCTCTCCTGTTTGGCATCTACTTTTCAGAAGTCCAGGCCAACATGGAGGGACTCTGGCTGACCAGGTGCGCAGACAACTGCAAGCTGGGAGCCATTAACTCCCCATGTGATGCAGAGTTTCTACAGAAAGGCCTCACTGAGCCCAATGACTGGTGTCGAAACCATGGCCTTAAGCTTAATGCCAAAAAATGCGTCATCATCCCCTTTGGGAAAAACTCAGTTCCCACTAATTTCCACATCGACGAGAGCCCACTGAAGACATTATAAGAGATCTGGGGACACAGGTTGACAGCAACCTCTCCTTCGACCACCACATTGCCACAGTGGTCAGAAAATCCTCCTATATGGCACATCTCATTACCAAGGGTTTTGCATCCAGGAAGAAAGAGGTCCTCATCTCTCTCTCTACTTTTCCCTCATTAGGCCAATCATCGAGTATAATGCCCCATTTGGCATGTACCTAATTAAACACATGTAACAGCAGGAAAGGCCACAAAAGTACCTCATGAAGAGGATCCTAGGCCTTAAACACATACCCTACATGGACAGACTCAAAGTCCAGCTATTCTCTGTTTCATATCGTCTACTAAGAGGCGATCCTTGCTTGACTTACAAAGCCATGTCTGACCCAGCTCTAGTAGAAATTCTACATCTAAAGAAATCCAAATCCCTCCACACCACATGCCCCAGAGACCTCAACCTCATTACCACAATCAGCAGAACATGCTCGAGGGACAGGTTTATAACCCATAGACTGCCCATGCTCAGGAATAGACTTCCCATACATGTCAAGCAGAGCACCTCACTGGCCCTCTTCAAGAGAAATCTTGATGTGTGGATGGGAAATAGAAAGTTCATCCCTGGGATCACTGCAGTGGCTGTACTTGATAGAGGCACTGGGAACTAATGTCGGGCAGCAAGATGCCAGGGCACTTCTATGGGCTAGGCTTGTAAAGGCTCCGGGCCCATTAGCCTAGTACACACCTATGAACCTATGAACAGATATGTTTGGACATTTACTTGTTTTCATAGCCTTATCCATCAGGAGCATGGGTGCCGAACTGTAGGTGAATTTACGGGTTCGCCTTCACTCTTCCAAATTAAGTTTGAATGGATTAAGAGAAGTACTTTGTTTTATGTCGCATGGAATATGGATCCATAACATATCTCTCAACTGTCCATATTTGTGCCTCATATTTTTGGTTGGTTCCTCATACAATGTGTAGGTTTCTGGTAAATTGTGGCAGATTGAAGTTTACTAAATAATGACATACATTTAAGTTTCAGAATTCATATCCATTGGGAAGATGAACTGTTTAAGTTTATATATATTTATTTTTTTTTTTGGAAAAATGTCCAAAGAAAACTACAATCCACTCTGCTACAGGCCCCATGAGGAGCTCAGTGTCTCTCCAACCTAACACAACTCTTAAGTATTCAACTGTGGTACCACCTTTATCATTCTTGTAAGAAAAGCGCAGTCCGGGTCTGAACTGTCTGCAGACAGCTAAAGTTAACTTTGAGTATGTGTCTACCTGTTTGAGCCAATATTCATTTTCCCCTGGAGAGCACTCTGCTTTGGCTTGTAAGCAACCCCCCCCCCCACACACACACACACACACACACACACACACACTCACTCATCTTCCACTTTCTCTGTTATTCCCTTCTGTTAGCAAATAGTATCCATAACTGATCAATACTGTGTGTTTGTTAATTTAAACTGAGACGACAGTAGCCTACTGATACAAGATTATCCTGTTTTTCCACCTGAGAAATGGTTAAGAAATGACTTACAGTTTCAGAGCAGTCCTTGGTCAATTGTGATTGTTTCTTAAACACAAACTTGTCTATGCTTTGGCTCATTAGCAGCAGTACAAAGAACTGCCTGCTCACACCCTTGTTCTCCCCTCCCCCTTCCCTGTTTATTACCTTAAGACAATCCCAAAGTTAATAAATATTACCTGTAGCAGGCACCATTTTTAAAACTACAACCACCCTTGTCACTATCATATGTTCATTTATCAGTTAACTCTGTTACCTGATTGTTTCCAGCTCCCTCATAAGAGCAACTAACAGGGTTTCTACCCGCTTCGCTCCCCACTCTGCCCCCTATTACCTCCCGCCCCCAGTGGTCCCACCTTTATTACACTCACAAACCCCTCCCATCTTTCCAATAGCTAACCACAGTGCTAACCCAACACTACCTCCTCCATCTTCCCACTATTATCACACCTCCTCAACTAACATGTACAAGCTTACCTTACCTATGCTCACTGCATGCACTCTCCGTCATTCCCCCACACAACCACTACCACTGTACTACTACTCACACGACCACTCATGTCTCACCCTCACTCAGCTCCCCTCCCACCAACTCAAGAACCATCCCTATATACCCCCCACATATTCTACCAACTATATTACTCAAACATAAAGCATCCCTACAACTTAACATAGTAACCCTCCCACCATACCTATTACCCACAGAGCACAATCATAAAGTTTCCCTTATAAATGAACACATTCAAAAACTGAGAACTAATAACCTCATGCATATCAAAACTAGCCCTAAGTGGAGACATCCACCCCAACCCTGGCCCTACCATCTCCAACCCTAATCCTCATAACCAGACTAGAAACCACAACTTCTCCCATATTACAGCCAATAGAAAGCCAAGTGACTTCCTTCTACTAAGCCTAAATATTAGAAGTATATCCAACAAAGTCCATGAACTCCATGCCACCATAGACTTGTACTCCCCAGATATAGTCATCCTGACAGAAACCTGGCTAAAACCTCACATTACCAGTGAGCAAATACTCCCTACAGGTTACGGCATACTAAGAGTAGACCAGCTAAACAAGAAAGGAGGCAGTGTAGCTATAATATTTAAACAGCATCTAAACATCCAGATCTTAAAATCATCAGCTCCACAAATAGGCAATGAAGAAATAATATATACCAACCTCAAAATAAACCAAAACAAAACCATCAACATAATTGGATGCTACTTCCCACCTGGCCAAAACCTCCTCAGCTGGTCTACCCACCATCTCTCCCAAGAAACTATCATTTTAGGTGATTTCAATACTGACTGGCAATCCTGTTCTAGCAACCATCCAACCCATCATGTAAACCTTCATGGCTTCACCCAACTAGTCCAGTCACCAACCAGGATAAATTAAAACTCCAGTAAGCACACTACCCTGGATTGGATACTAGTCAGTAAGAGCCCCCAGTCATATATAACAGGCTGCATATCAGATAGCCTCAGTGATCACTCCCCAACATTCCTACTCAAAAAATACCTATACCAAGCTAAACATGTCATCTACCATCAAATACGTAAAAAACTAAACTTTAACCTACTCACATTCATCTCATCCCTCAAAGAATGTAATTGCCATCCTCTAAAGTACCTCAGTCTTGATGACGCAGTTGAATTTTTTAATACTATCTTCCTGAGCATCTTTAATTACATGCCCCTATAAGACTTTCCAGAACCAAAGCACAACCCTCCCCATGGCTACAGAAAGCCACTAAGTCAGAAATGAAAACAGGGATAAAGCCTGGGAGGACTGGCGCAAAACCAAAACCCCCTCAACTAGACAGAAATTCCTAGAACTACGCAATAGAGTCAAAAAGCTAATAAAACAGGACAAATTCCAATACTACCAGTCTGCTCTATACTCCTCCCAACACAGTCCCAAACAATTCTGGTCCTCCATAAACTCCATCCTCCACCCAGGTAAAGTCAGTACCCCTCTTCCTAACATCCCTCACTTCTTGCTACCTCATTCAACACACACTTCACACAAACCATACTATCACTAGCTAAACAACACAACCCCCCCTCCCCTCCAACCCACACCTTCAACTAGTAATCTCCCCACTGCCTTCTCTTTTTCTCCTGTACCTACCTCCAACATAAAAAAATTCTTAACTAAACTTAAGCCCACCAAATTAGCAGCAGACAACCTCCCAAGTGAATACCTACAAATCGCAGCTGATGCTCTGGCCTACCTAGTATCCATCTTGATTAACCGATCTCTGTCAGAAAGTTACGTTCCCACACTGTGGAAAGTATCACATATAATTCCCCTCCACAAAGGCGGACCCTCCACAGAACTAACCAATTACTGCCCCATAGCTATTCTCTCTCCACTCTCCAAAATACTAGAGAGATGCATACACTCTCAGGTCTCAGACTACCTCCTTACTAACAGCCTCCTTTCCAATACTCAGCATGGTTTCCGACCATACCATAGCACCACCACTGTCTTACTCTCCTTTACTAACACTATCCTTCAGCATAAAATCAATGGCTATCTCTCCTCTGCTACTTTCCTAGACCTATCTAAAGCATTTGACATGGTCCCACACAAACAACTTATCTCTGTCCTCAATAACCTATCCTTCTCTCAATCAGTCACCAACTGGTTTCAGAGTTACCTGTCTGACCGCCAACAATCCGTTGTATGGCAGAATTACATATCTCCCCAACTACCTGTGTCCATAGGGGCTCCCCAAGGATCCATCCTTGGACTCCTACTCTTCTCTGTTTTCACCAATAATCTAGCCTCTGCCACCAAACATGGCACACTCATACAATATGCAGATGACTCAACCATCATCTGCTCAGCCCAGTCCCTACCCAAACTGCAAAAAGTCACACAGGAAGCCTTTTCCTCTGTTGAAACTTGGTTATCCGATGCCCAATTAATACTCAACCCAAACAAAACTAAACTACTCATCCTCCAACCCACCAAACATACTCAAAACAACTCTCACTTTAACATCACAGCAAAAGACAACACCACTATATACCCAACTGAATACACCAAATTTCTAGGAGTGGAAATAGACAATAAACTAAAATTTGACATTGACATATCCATGACCATAAAAAAGTCCACAAAAAACTAGGAGCGTGATACAGAAATAAGCAACTTCTCACCAAAGCAGCAAAGATTTCAATAACAAATTCCCACCTTATCTCCACCCTACTTTATGCCTCTCCAATATATACCAACCTAAGGCAATACGATCTAAACAAGCTAGAGACCTGCTACAACAAAATTGCCAAATTCACCACAGGGGCATCCTACCGTAGTCACCACTGTCTCTCACTAGCGGAACTGGGCTGGCTTGAACTCCCTGACCTCCTTCAATGGTATCAACTCTCACTTGCCCACAAACTAGTAAACCATCCACTAAATGTTCCATCCCTCCAGAATCTACTCCAACCCTATCGCACCACCAGACCACTAGGATCCAGCAACAAAAATCACTTGCAGATCACTAAAGCCAATAGCTCTGCTGGTGAAGCACTATTCTCTTGCACCATAGCCAAATTATGGAACTTCCTCCCACCCACAATTACCTCCGTACCATCATGCACCCACTTCAAAACTTTACTAAAAGCGCACCTAAAAACATGCTGGCTATGCCCTTGCAACTCCCACTCTAAAATCACCCACCCCATCCAACCACTACCTTTCTTTCCACTCCACTAACTACCTTGATTATAGCAAGCTCAGATGCTCATAAGCCTAGTACTTATTATACAGCAGGAACTTCTTATTGTAATATTTGTTAATGTCTGTTATGTACTTCACAGATAAAGATTCTAGTTGTCTACTGATGAACTATGTTCTTCATCTGTAAATATGTTGTAAGTAATTGCTATGTTATATTATTAATCGCTATGTAATCCAATGTAACTACTGTCTATTTTAACTGTGGAGCTTTTCTCCCTAGGCCTCCGCTGAAAATGGACCTATGTCCAGTCGGACACTCCCGGTCAACAAATATAAATGAATAATAAAAATATGAACAATATTTTACATTTGTGTCAATGTTGGGGCCATTGTCCAGATTTCTTGTGCTTAAAAGTTGACGGGTATGTTTTGTAGAAGTAATACTCCCTGGGAAGCATTCCCTCCAATATGTCCTATTTATACTGCAAAATAGACTGTCATCTGTTGAGGGACTGCTCACAATATTAGACTTGTGAGCATATAATAGATCTAACAGTATGGGGTCAGATGATGCTCTGTATAAGATAGAGGTTCTTCCTACTAGCCTATATGATGAGCAAGAAGAGGGACAATGCTTTGAGATGGTCTGTATAGTTTTTATGATTTAGGAGGAGGCCCTTGATTTTTTTTTCTTGTGAGAAGCTTGTGGTCATCCATTTGTGACAACTCTTTAGACAGGTGCATACCAAAAGGGACATTATATTAAATGGTAAGGCCTAATGAGAGCTGAGTACAGAGAAATTATTACATCCCTGGATCTCAATGCCATATCTTTAGATACATGCTGTACAGCAAAGAAGGACTTCCTTACAACAGTGGCTACATGGTGATTAAAGGACAGTTCGTTGTTGACCTAGGTTTCCAAATACCTGACTACAACATCAACTTTCTGAGGGGTATTTTCAGTGTGACCATTGCAAGGGAGGTAATGTTTGTTGAAGGATACATTTCTTGGCATTTAGTTTCAATCCGTGCTCTTGACATCAGATATTTGTTTGGGAATGGCCCCCTTGGAGGATTTGATGTCCTCTGGGGAATTTTAAGATAACAGACAATTTACAGTCATCTGCACAGTCATCTGCAAACTTGGTCAGTCACAAACCCTTAACATTTGTTTTGACTTCTAAATGTAACTGATGAAGTACAGGGTCCCAAGGATTGAACCCTGGGGCACACCACTAGTGACAGACCTTTTCAAAGAGTTAGAGCCACCCATCCTATCTTCTTGGCTTCTTTGCTGTCCAATGATTTGCATAAGAATTTTCATTTGGCATAGAGAGTTTATCCATGATACCTGAATATGGGATGGTGTCAAAACACTTTGGCAATATCTCGGTATGTGGTGTGCACTGATGTGCCCTAATCCATTATCTCTGAAATCTTTTTGAAGAAGTCAACCTTGTTAAGTAGTCGGCATCTGCCCTTGATGAAATAAACTAGTTTTGGTAGAAAGTTTGTAGGTTGCTTATATCATTATTAAAAAAAAAAAAATCAGTAATGACAGTCATACAGATAAGGCTGGTCAGGCTTATTGGTCTATTAATTACCTGGGTCCAGTGACAACCCACCTTTGTACAAGAGGATGACTGTTGCTGTCCTCCATTCAGCTAACCCAAAGTCTGCTTTGTGGCCAGTATTGAATAGCCCCCTGTAAAGGGTCTGATCATCATATTTCAGGCTGACCATTAAGCAGCCCAGTATGTTATTTGGCCTCATGGATGCAGTGTTCTTGCCCAATAATGCCTTGAGGACTTATTCTTGGGAAATTTGAGGAGGGGTATCAATACAGGTATGGAATTTTGGACTATGGGGGGGTGAAGTTAGAGTTCAATTTGACTTGTAGTAGATTGGATCTATCATGTGGGTTTCAGTATATAACATCATTTACTATTTGCTTTGCACAGTGGTCAGCATTGTTTCTGAGGTCTGGGTGATTTTCCTTTGCTTGTGTGGTCATTTCCTTACCCTCATATCTGGCCTTGGTTGATTTGATCAGGGCCTGGAGTTCCCTGTTTAGTTTAGTAAGAGTATTTTTAGCACCTTGCAAGTTAAGTTTATATTTGCGTGCAATGATTTTTTTCTTTTATCATAAAGTCTTTTCAAATTAGGGTTTAACCATAGGCAATTATTCTTATTGCATGGTATTTATTTCAGGGGAGTGCAGATGTTTCTGTGCAGCTTTTTAGATATGTATAGGTTTCTGCATCTACAGTGGGATTATCAGATTTGAAGAGTCTGTTGAATTTGGTCAGGTCATTACTCAGATGTTCATCGTGCATACAGCTGCAGTCATAACAGATGGGTTCTCCTGCCGTCAGGCGGGTCCTCTGTCGGCCGAATTCCAAAGTCTAGGTCCGGCGTCGGTTGTCGTCGCTTCTTCCCTGACGTCAGTGCGACAGGGGTATAAAAGAACCAGCCAACGCCATTTTCTCCAGTCTTTCTTGCCGCGAAGCAGTTCGCAAGTGCCGGTCGGCCAGCTCCTGAGATTACGAAAATTTGGAAACCAGTCTTCTTAAAAGCTAAGTATCCTGTTGGGGAAACTTTTCTTGCCTCAGACCGATGTCAGAAAAAGTTAATAATTGTATTTCTTGTGGGAAGCAAATACCGCATAAGGATTTCCATTCCCTCTGTATACCTTGTTTAGGCCCAGACCACGCGGTCTGTCGCTTTTGTGCTACATTCAACAAACGCACTATTAAGCCGCAGCATTTTTTTGAGAAAGCATTTAACTATACTATGTCGCCGGATACTTTGTCTAAAACGCAAAGACAAGGACCGACACTCTAGGTCCCTCTACCGACACCACGCCAAAGTCAACTACACGTGGTCCAGTTCTCAGCGCACATCTTTGGCGGTGTCTCCTGTACCGCCTCCTCGCCCACACCCCGACTACAGATACCTAAGCCAGTCTTGGCGTTGAAACACAGAATGTGGACAGGTCCACCTCCACTCAAGGTGTCTTCAGACCTTCGTCTTCTTTCTCCATCAAGGCTTTCACCAAGTCTAAAGCAACCATGCACCCTAAGAGACCAGCTACACAGGGCCCATCTCCAGGCCCCATGCCTAAGAAACAGATGCTTAAAATGGCTGAGGATTTAATTACTCTAATCAGAGGTTCTCAGCCACCTCCGGACAAAAGGCCCAGAGTGGAGGAAGATTCCCCCTCCTCTGATCAGGGATCCATTATTTCAGAACACTTTGATGATCAGGAACAGTCTTACTCCCCTTTTGAAGACTCTGATGCAGAGGAGTCTATTCCTTCTGTATCCCCCCCTGAGGATTACTCATTTGGGGAAACTTTGCATACCTTAAGGGAACACTTCCACTGGGAAGGCCAGGATTACTCAGATTCCAAGAAAAGGCTCAGGGAATTTCTTTTGTTACCCCAGCACAGGCCTCTGGCTATACCTCCTGTCTTGAACATCCTAGCTGATGTTTACTCGGCCTGCCTTAACCCGGACTCTCTACCTCCAGCTCCAGTTAAGCCTGACAGGTACTACAGGGTTCCTGACTCACACCAATTTCTATACAAAAGCCATGCTGCTGACCTAGAAACCATCTCACAGGGGCCCAAGGGAGTTAAGGCCTCCATTGCCAAAATCCATTGCCTTCGAGAGATTCCAGATCCTTAGAAAGGTGGGAAAAAAGGTATATACCTCGGCTACCTTATCCATGAGGGCCTTAAACTGTCAGTTTCATATGCTAAAATGCCAGCAGTTTCTGTTATCTCAATTGAAAAGTAAAATGTCACAACCTGAACAACCAGACTTGAAGGAGTTGCAGGATTTGATGCATAGTGCAGAACAAGTGGGTAAACATACCTTACAATGTGGTTTTGATGCTCTAGAGGCCTCATGTAGAGCTGCTGTTACAGGCTCAGTCATACGTAGGCATGCCTGGCTCAAGGAACAAGCCTTGCCTGACCATGTTAAAGCTAAATTACTAGCTTCAAAAGAATGTACTATTTGGGGCAAATGCTGAGGACTGAAAATGGAGGAAAAGGCTAAATCAATGCAAACTGTGAAAGAATTTCTGCAGGTTCATCCCCCACGTTTTAGTAGAAATTGGCCTTCCAAAAACTGGTCCTTTCCTGCCACAGACAGACCCCAAAGAGGCAGAGACAGGCGAAAGAGGGGCAGAGGACAATCCCAAGGATCGTATAGAGGCAGACAATGGCAAGCTCTTACACAAAGAGGTGGTGAGGACAACTCGCAATCTTTCAGAAAGCAAACTCAATGACTTTCCCCTTTGCATGCCAACCAGGTCTCAAATGGCAGCCCCCTTAGGAGGAAAGCTGGCACTATTCTCAAAAAATTGGCATGTTGTCACAAAGGACAAATGGATCCTGGACATTATAAACAGAGGCTACAAATTCCATTTTCATACCCTTCCAAAAATGAGAGGCATGCCAAACCTGCCACACAATCAAAGGGCAGAGGCACAAAAGCAAATTTCAGATCTTATAAACATGAAAGCTATTCAAGATGTACCTACACACGAACAAGGTCAAGGTTTTTATTCCAGGCTATTTCTGGTGCCAAGGAAGGGAAAAGATTGGAGACCTATTTTGGATCTTTCCATCCTGAACACATTCCTACCAAAATTCAAGATGCTCACTCTACAGCAACTTCTTCCCATGCTGGGTAAGGAGTCTTGGCTGGTAACATTGGACCTCAAGGAGGCATACCTGCATGTCCCAATCAGACAAAATTGCAGAAGATACCTCAGATTTCTTGCAGGTTCAACCCATTATCAATTCTCTATATTGCCCTTTGGCTTATCTACTGCGCCCAGAGTATTCACGAAATGCCTGGCATCAGTAATTGCCTACTGCAGAATTCAAGGGATACAAATATACCCTTATTTGGACGACTGCCTGATCCAAGCGGACAGCAAGCACATTCTTCTGAAACATCTGGCTTATGTAATAATGTTATTAAACTCTCTGGGATACACAGTCAACAAAGAGAAATCAAGGTTAATACCCTCTCGGAAGATAATTTTCCTGGGTGCCAATTTGGACACAAACACCCAGATGGCCTACCTCACGCCAGAGAAGCAGGGGCAACTAATTCAATATCTCAGAACGCTGGCAAATTGCACCAGGCTGACTGCAAGGAAAATCCTGCAGGCTCTGGGATTCATGGCATCTTGCATCTTACTAATCCCATGTGCATAGCTGCATATGAGAAAACTACAATGGTACCTAAAAAACATATGGTCTCAACACAGCCACAGTTTGGAAACAATAATACCACTAATTCCATGTCTGCAAAAGGAATTTCTGTGGTGGGCTCAAGCATGTCAAACAAACGCAGGTCTTCCATTCAGCAAGCCTCAAGCAAATCAAGTCATCACAACAGGCATTCAGGGCAAATGGTCCCAAAAAGAAAAGCACCTTCACATCAATCAAAAAGAAATGCTAGCAGTAATAAATGCTATTATAGCTTTCAAGGACCTTCTACAACCAGGTCAACTATTGATAAGAACGGACAACACCACAGTTATGTGGTACATAAACAAGCAGGGAGGAACACATTATTATCCCCTATGCAGACTGGCCATGTCACTTTGGAACATGGCCATGGACTTACAAATGGAACTACAAGCACAGTACTTGCCAGGCAAGGAAAACACGCTGGCAGACAACCTAAGCAGGAATATGACAGATCCACACAAATGGAAGTTGCATCCAAAAGTTTTTACAGAAATAATCCAAGAATGGGGAAGGCCAGACATAGATCTCTTTGCCTCCCACAAAAATCATCAATTGACAAATTGACAAAATTCTGCTCAAGGATCTTCCATCCAAAGGCCTGGAGAGTGGACGCTCTCTCTTTCAGTTGGACATCAATGACAGTTTATGCCTTACCGCCTCTTCCTCTGCGGCCCAAAGTCCTATTGAAGACCAGAGCAGACAGACCAAAGATGATCCTCATTGCTCCGGACTGGCCAAGGCAACACTGGTACCCACTCCTGAGGAGCCTGACGCATTCCCCACCATGGACCCTGCCTCTAATGCCTCTTCTTCTGACTCAGCACAGCTTCAAAACTCTTCACAGTCAGTTAAAAACACTCAGTCTAGCCGCATGGAAGATTCCTTAGCATCACAGCAGGCCCTACTCTCCAAGGAGGTGCAGGATGTCATTTTGGAGGCCAGAAGGCCATCAACTAGAAAGCTTACTCCAAAATGGAAACGTTTTGTGTCTGGAATGAGAAAGGGGCCAGAACCCTGGAAAACTGAATTTACCTCAAATACTACAATATTTGGCTGAACTGCTAAGCAGTGGACTTTCGTTCTCCTCCATCAAAATCCACGCCTCAGCCATTTCTGCAGAATACAACACTGATCCACCTTTATTCTCTCACCCTCTATTAAGACAGTTCCTCAGAGGGGCTAAGAATTTAAGACCTCCAAGGAAACAACCAATACCTGCTTGGGATCTTAATTTCATTCTGGAAAAACTGACTTTGCCTCCTTTTGAGCCAGCTGCCTCATCAGATTTGCAATATTTGTCCTGGAAAACAGCTTTCCTTCTGGCTATCACTTCAGCTCGTAGAGTTTCAGAACTACAGGCTCTCATGGCTGTCCAGCCTTTTATCATCTTCCATCAGGACAGAGTTTCCTTACGAACCAACCCGTCCTTTATGCCTAAAGTGGTATCCAGGGTAGCTTTAAATCAGGCCATACATTTACCTACTTTTTATCCTAATCCTCAAAACAAAGGGGAGAGATTACTACAGTCCTTGGACATCCACAGGCAACTGCGTTATTATTTGGACAGAACAAAACCTTTCAGAAAGTCAGACCAGCTCTTTGTGGCCGGAGCTCAAGGAAAGCCAATTTCCAAACAGACAATCTCAAAATGGATAGCCCACTGCAGCTATTCCTTTCATGGCAAAACTGTTCTTACAGGCATTAGAACTCATTCCACCAGGGCCACAGCCACCTCTGCAGCCTTCCTCAGAGGAGTTCCTACCAAGGATATTTTGGAAGCAGCCACTTGGAGTTCTGTGCATACCTTCTCCAAGCACTACAACCTACCATTATACTCCAAATCTAGAGCAGGCTTTGCCACTGCAGTCTTGCAGGGCATTTTGGCTCCTCCTAGTTCCACCTAGTGCCGACCGAGGACCCGCCTGACGGCAGGAGAACCCATCTGTTATGACTGCAGCTGTATTAGCACTCGAACATCTACATTTATGGTAGGTACAAAACTGTACTTTTTAGTAGATTATACTTGGTATAATACCTGAATCCCAAGATACTGAATGATAGTTCCTGCTACAGTCTTACAGTGAATGTATCAGATTTCTGGTTCCATTTGACCAGAGATGAATTGACAGTTGGTGGGGAGCAAAACTGTTATCCTTCTGGCTGTATCGCAGTTTTCTATTGAACAGTCTCTCCATCCCCCCTCAAATTATATCAAAGTCCTTCCATATTTCCTTACCTTGACTGTCCCCTTTACAATCTTTACTGATTGCCTTTTTTGTTTTGCAAAGTAACAGTGCAGCCCACTCCGTTCAGCCCTCCCTACGCTCAGGCTTTACTTTACCTCCCTACCCAGCCCCCAATTCACACCCACCCTCACTATCTCTGCATTTATACTCTCACAATCACATCAGTTTCTTTAAGCAGCTCCTCCACTTTCTGCCCACACATCTCACTGTCACACCCTAGCTCCTACTGCTCACCACACCTCTTCCCCTCAGTACTCCTTACTCTATCAAACTTTATCTTTGATTCACCACTTTTTCTCTCTCACACAGCCTTCCCATTCTTCTGTTTTTCCCCTCCCAGTCCTTTCTATTCCTTCTCCCTCTCTCACCTCCCCCTCCAGCTTCTCTTCTACTTTCAAGCCTTATTCTTTTTCCTCCCACTGCCTGTCTTCCTTATCGACTTTCCTGCACCCCTTAACCTCCTTCCTTTTTTCCTAACATGATCTCTGTATATCTCCTTACCCTTTCACTTCTCCTACTAACTTTGTTTACTTGTTACAAAACTAATATATAGTTTATCTAGTCTAATAGTATACTAATATGGACAAACCCTACCATATCTTACTAACACCCTATTTGTTTAACTTACCCACCATTTCCATGCACAAATTCAAACTCCTCATCATCAACCTCCTTCCACACAAAACTAAGTTCAAACATCTCACTAGCAAATTTATATTCCACTCACTATATAGTTTCTACAAAAATATTTTACTGTGTGAAGACATGCACCCTAAACCTGATATCAACACCCTCCCCCATCTTGACCCCAACCCCTTATCCCCTAATAACTCAATTTCAGGACCACCCACCAAGAGTCTTACTATCTTATCTATACATATTTGTAGTTGCCTTAACAAAATCTCTGAATTTCATGCTTGGATTGCCCACCACTTACCCAGTATAGTAGTACTTACAGAATCCTGTCTCAAACCACATGTCACAGACACTGATATGCATCCACCAGGTCACAACATCATCTGCACTGATAGACTACACAAAAAAGCTGGTGGCATAGCTATACTTGACTCCAACCACTAGCTAAATCTCTCCCTAACTTTCGCCCTGCAGAACTAACACTAGTCAACTGTAAACTAGACAACTACAAATCACTTTGCCTCATTAGTATTTATATTAGCCCTGGGAATAACATCCCTTCTGTAGAATATATACTCTCTTTCATCTCCAACAATATCTCCAATGATACTATTATCTTAGGTGATGTCAGTATCGACTGCAACCCTAACCACTGACTACCCTATATGTATCCTAAATCTCCATGGATTCACTCAACTAATTTCCACCTGCACCTGCTACAATAAATCCTCCAACACAGATACCATTTTTGATTTTATCTTTGTTTTTAATCCCAGCTTATATAACAACCCTAAAACACTCCCAGACACTATCAGTGACCACCTCCCAGTCTCTGTACAAGAACTTTCCTTACATCCAGTCAGACAGCATAAATACATGGAATGCTGCAGTCTCACCATCTTCAACACAGAAGAGTTCAATAATATACTTAGCTCTATAAACTGTTCCTTCTTCCGAAGCCAAGCACTAGAGGATGCAGTTCTGAACTTTAACCATATATTTCTGGACACTCTTGACTCTCTTGCTTCTCTCAGGAAAAAGAGAGTCAAAGCTCGCCATACACCATGGTTCTCCCATTCTACCCAAACCCTTATCCATAACAGAGATACAGCTTGGCAAATCTGGCTTAAATCCAAATTCCTCAATCACCTTCAGACCTGCAAACAACTTCGTAACTGTACAAAAAGGACAAGTCAACATGGATAAAAAGAACTTCTATCTACAACCTCAAACACTCCATTGAAATAACCCCCCAAAAATTCTGAATACCATAAATAAAATCCTGACCCTCGGGTCTCCAGGGAAGCCAAACCCATTCCCAAACCTTTCTCCCTCTGAAACTGCCATCTATTCAACTACCAGCTCATTGATTCCATTAACAAATTAACGCAAAACTTCTCCAACCCTTACCCCACATCACCACCCTCACTCCCTGACAACATACCCACTTTCTCTCTTAAACCAGCTGCTGCCACCTACATAAAATCTTTCCTTACCAGACTTAAATCTGACTCCCCCTCAGTGGATAGTCTCCCTCCTCACTTCATCAGATGTGCTGCTGCTCCATTGCCTTTGCTGTTTCCATCATAACTAACGACTCGCTTCAAGAAGCATCAGTCCTGTCTATCTGGAAACAATTTTACATCATTCCACTTCACAAAGGTGAACAAGCTATACAACTCACTACCTGACTGAGAAATACTGACACTAGCAGCATCCTGCATGATATACAACAACTACAGATGGCAACCAATCACAGACCATGCTTTGGTTTTAAGAAGAATTGAAGTTTGAAGCAGTTGTTATGTTAGTTTTAAATTTTCAATTTTAAGAGTAGCTGACAATAATATACATGGGGGTGATAATGATTTTACCGAAAAGGAAGAATTTAATTGGATTTTTGCGTAGAGGCACATATTTTGCCTGGTTTGAATGGATATTTATCTTTAAAGCCTTTATTGAAAGAGAAACACAAACAAGCCTAATTGTTATCATGTGACCCACTTTGATATTATATAATTTCAGTTTCCCTATATTACTCTAGCATGTCCAAAGGTCAGTCAATGGTTTCCTCTCCAGTCCAGCTGGTGAATCTGGGAATTTTGAGGCAATGTTACAACTGTCTCATGTACACGGACAACCCTCTCCTCCTCCAAACAGGTTCAAATATATGTGAGAGATGCAACTATTTAGCCAAACTGGAGGCTGAGCTCTCTCATCTCAAAACTGGTGTAACCAGTCAGGAGGAGAAGGTAACCTCACACAACACAATTCCTGTATCACATAGTCCCACCACATCAGCGAACCAAACACATACATACACAAAAACATACTCGGAGGCTCTAAATAAAAATCTACCTAAGCAACAGAGACCTCCAAAGCAGACATCCAAGCAAACGCTACCTCAAAACAAAACACGCACAACACATAGCCCACAAAGTCAGTGTGCCAAGCAGCCGCAGCCCTTAAGGCTGAATAACACACCTGATACTCTTGTAATAGGTGACTCTATTGTCAGACACACTGACGTCCCACTCACCAGGCTGAATAAAGAGAAGGTCACAGTGAGCTGCCTGGTGCTAGGATCCGCCACATAATGCAAGCACTCAGGTCACTCCAAAGCAAATACAAATATGACTCCGTCATTGTACATGCTGGTGTAAATGACCTGAGACGTACCTCCCTGGACTACATGAAAAGAGACATAGAGGAGCTCTCTGATCATGTAGTCCAGGCTGGTATGACCCTGACCTTGAGCAGCATCTTACCCTCACCTAGAATGATGCCACAGTACAAAGACAAAATGATCGATTTTAACAATTGGCTAAAATTTTGGTATCATTCAAAGGGGATCCAGTGTCTGTCAGCCTGGGATGACATGCTCGACAAGCCACGTTGCTTCGCTAGGGACGGCTTGCACCTGTCACCACTCGGCTTTCGGATATTGGCAAAGGCTGTTGCCACCCCCATAGTGCCTTTTTTAGGCAAGGCTCAAAAGTCAAACCCACCCCCATAGACAGCACAAGGAACAAGAAACCAAGGGTAATGCTGCTAAATGCCAGAAGTCTTAACCTCAAGATGCACGCACTCTCCTCAGTATGGAGAACATCAATATCTGTGCAGTGACAGAAACCTGGTTCAAGGCTCCAGAGAACACCCCAGCACTACCAGGCTATACCTCATATCATGCTTTTCAGCCCCAAAACCCGGACTGAACCACAAAAGGAGGGGGAGTTTCCATATTTATCAAGGATATCCACACCTCCAGGTTAGTGGCATTGCACGAAGTATCAGAGACCATCCATGTGCAACTAACAGTGGGCAAGACTGCTTTTCAGTTTATAGCATCCTACAGACCACCTTCTCAAAGTCAGGAATCCCACTCGGCTTTCCTGAAAACATTGGAGAACATGAAGATCTCTCCGAACACCATTATATTGGGCGACTTCAACTACCCAAACATTGACTGGGAGCACTACTCAAGCCCCAGCACCTTAGCCCAAAGGTTCCTGGAAATTATAAACTCAAATGCTATGGAACAACTAGTCACCACTCCCACAAGAGGGGACAACATACTAGACCTGATCATTACCAACATGGGGACTCTATGCTCCACACCAGAAGTATATCCCTCATTGGTAAGATCAGACCATAAATTAATCTCACTGGATGTCCACATCCCGACCCCACCCCCAGCCCAGAAAACCACAGTGAAAAACTTCTCAAAAGCAAACTTCTCACTTCTCAGAACTGAAGTGGAATCCTTCAAGGCCCCAGGGCCAGTGGAAACTATGGCCCAAAGTGCAGAATCCTATATAAACGCATTCTACGGACATCTCCAGGAATGCATGGATCATGCTATCCCAAACAAAACCAAGACCCAATCATCCAAAGGCAGGCGTCCAGTCTGGTGGACCCCTGCCATAAATAAACTGTACAACAGAAGGAGGAAGCCACTACATTATAGAGCAAAATCCCTAATATGGAAGGCATCTCTGATCAGTACTAGCAAAAAATTACGATCCCTCATAAAATCCTCCAAGGCCAGCTTCGAGAGAAAAATTGCACAGGACACCAAAGACAATCATAAGGCTTTTTTCAGTTCTGTTAGAAACCTGGGATGCAACTCCCAGACTTGTTCTGAGTTGATTCTAAACGACAAAAAATACACTGAACCCACAGACATTGCCAATATCCTGGCAGTCAGGTTCAGTGCAAACTTCTCCACCCCCTCCCCCCCAAAAGAGCAAGTATCTATCCCAGCAGAGGGATGCCTCCCAAACATCTCTGATGCTCAGGTGAAGGCTGCCCTCTCCAAAGCAAAAAACTCTGCTTCCATGGGACCAGATGGCATCCCAGGTTGCGTCCTACATGAACTCCAAGAGGAACTAATCCCTCAAATAAAACAGCTATACAATCTCAGCCTCACTACAGGATATGTGCCCACAGAATGGCGTACAGCAACAGTGGTCCCACTCCACAAAGGTGGAGTCTCTACGGACCCTGGAAACTATCGCCCCATAAGCCTGACTAGCTTAGTCTGCAAGGCTATGGAGAGGATCATCATGGAGCTCATAAACAAAGACATTGGGGACCTACAGACACTAGATCCTACCCAGTTCGGCTTTGTCAAGGGCAGATCCTGCCTTTTGAACCTGGTTGACTTCTTCGAAACAGTCACCAAAGCCATAGATGAAGGGAAGGTAGTCCATACAGCCTATCTGGACCTTGCAAAGGCATTTGACACAATACCCCACTTGGGCATCATAGATAAGCTATCCAGCTTAAATATAAACCCCTATGTCACAAGATGGGTCGCAAACTGGCTCAAAGACAGAACCCACAGAGTGAGAGTTGCTGGAGCCATGTCAGACTCGAAACCAGTCACAAGTGGCGAACCACAGGGTCTGTTCTGGGACCACTCTGGTTCGGTATATACTTTTCTGAGGTACAGGCAAACGTGCGAGGACTATGGCTCACCAAGTTCGCAGATGACTGCAAACTGGGCACCATAATCAACTCTCCAGCTGACACAAACATCCTTCAAAAAGATCTCACAGAGACAGATAAATGGTGCCAGCGCCATGGTCTAAAGCTAAATGCCAAAAAATGTATAGTCATACCCTTTGGCAAAAACAATGTGCCCACAAATTACCACATAGGCGGAAACCCATTAAGTACAGAGAAAGTTATTAGGGACCTGGGGACCCAAGTTGATAGCAATCTCTCCTTTGAAAACCACATTGCCAAAGTGGTTAGAAAGACCTTCTACATAGCCCACCTCATCACGAAGGGTTTCACATCTAGATCAAGAGAGGTAATCGTGCCCCTTTATTCATCCCTCATCAGGCCCATCATAGAATGCAATGCCCCTTTTGGGATGTACCTTACCCGACACCTGCAGCAATTAGAAAGACCCCAAAAGTATCTCACCAAGAGGATCAAGGGTCTCAAACAGATGCCATATGCAACTCCAGCTCTACTCAGTTGCATACCGCCTACTTTGAGGCGATCTATGCCTGACATACAAAGCTATGTCAAATCCAGAATTAATGGACATGCTCCACCTCAGTAAATCTAAATCCCTTAGAGCCACATGCTCGAGGGACTTGAACCTCAGCACAGAAATAAATAGAACTTGCTGGATGGACAGGTTCATAACCCAGAGGCTCCCTTCGCTCTGGAATAGAATTCCAGTTCATGTGAGGCAGAGCACCTCACTGAATCTCTTCAAGAAGAATCTCGATAGGTAGATGGGGGATCGTAGGTTTGTCCCTGGGATTACTCCCGTGTCACTATTAGACAGAGGCACAGTAAACTAAACCTTAAAGGGCACAGTATACTCAAATCAAGGGGTGGCGTAAGCCATACAGAATCGGGCTAGGCTTATAATTGCCTCAGGGCAGATAGCCTAGTATGAACCTATGAACCTATAAATAGTAGATGTTATTTTTTTGTATTTTTGTTTGATATGCCTGCAGAAGCCTTGTTTAAGTCAAAGTTTTTACTAGCGGTTTTAAAAGTTGTTTGAGTCTAATAAACCTCTTCATTACCAGCTGCTCGTGGTTCCAGTGACTTCTATTTTACTTGTTTAAACAAAAAAAAACTTATTCTCAACCCCCCAAAAAAACTGCTCCTATTCCTTCCAAATTCTCTATCTCGCCAAACATCATCCTTTACCATTACTTTTCTTGATAACACCCCGATAGTAGTAATGACACATTCTAAACTCTTGGGCATTATCATCGATGATCAACTAAAATTTGACCTTCATGTCCAAACTGCATCAAAAAACTCACCAAAAACTG
The DNA here is from genome assembly GCF_019279795.1 of Protopterus annectens. Classification (NCBI taxonomy): domain Eukaryota; kingdom Metazoa; phylum Chordata; order Ceratodontiformes; family Protopteridae; genus Protopterus; species Protopterus annectens. The sequence continues at coordinate 1,447,935,912 of NC_056745.1, forward strand.
GGGATGTGTTACAGAGCAAATAAATTCCTCAATAATGACTCTAAACTTGATGTTGCTAATGCTTACCCCACAATTTATGCCTCTCCTATCATAATCAATCTACACTCCGCTCTTAAAACAAAGGTAGAGCTCTGCTACAACAAAATTTACTAGATTTGTTGCTAACCAAATTTATAACTCTCACCAATGTATATCCCTACAAATCCTCAACTGGTTTGAGCTACCTCACTATCTCCTCCTCTCACAATGTCTCTGTCACTCCATAATAAATAAACCTACCTCCTGTGCTTCCATTGCTCCACTCCTCATTTCATGTACACCCATCCTCTCAGTCTGTAGCTCTGACCAACTTCTGTTTGAAATCTACAAACCTAAAAATTACCTAGGTCATTCTCTGTACAGCTATACTGTTGCTCTAGCCTGGAACAAAATACATCTAACCATCCAATCCATCCCAAAAAGACTCAGCTTCTAGAAAGCCTTTCAAGAAAATCTAATTAACTCCTGGTTTTGGCTCTGTCTAGAACCTCCTAACCTACCACCCACCTACCCCACCTCTCTACCTCTAATTTCCACTCTCTGATCCCCCACTCTACCCACTATCACACTTCTGTGTGATGGTCTTCCCCATAGTCACTCCTAATCTTCCCTCCCATCCCCCAGCAAGTCATCCTCTCACTTCCATGTCCCTCTACTCTTCCCATTTACTCACACCCTTTTTCTCCTTCTCCACTTCCTACATCCTTTTTGTCTTCTTCTCAACTCCTTTCATCTACTTGTACAACAACTTGACAGATAGTTCAGCTCTTCCTTGAAACCTTTTCTGCTGCTACACATTATTACTAAACCTCGCAATTCTCCCTGATAACTTTCCCTGTCTTCTTATTTCGCTACTAATTCTCGTATTTGTACTCACACCATGTTTTTAACATTACTATGTTTAATCTGTATTTGCTTGCAGATTATGGAAATTTTTAAAAAATATTGTCATTATTTTTATATTTTTATTGTTTTATCGGTTATAGTTCTTGTTTTGCTGGAGCTTTTCTCCCCAGGCCTCTGCTGAAAAAGGGCTCATGCCCAGTTGGACCTATCCTGGTTAACAAATGTCAAAATAAATAAATAAATAGTTTTAGTAAAGGCGTGGACCAGGATTTTACCACCCCTGGTGGAGTGCAGACTGACTGGTCCAGAAATCATCTAATGAAGTTAAATTATACATGTAGAAGTGTATATATAAAATGGTAGTGTAAGGTAACCTTACTCCTAATGAGATAAATTACCATGCCCATATGATATAGCTGGTGCCATGCTCATATGATACAGCTGGTAATTAGGTTGGTACAGTGGTTAGGATTGCTGTCTTAACTTGGTAATGTGGTTAATTTCCTATCTGGGGTGCATTCTGTATGGAGTTTGTATGTCTGAACTAGTTCATTTTCAAGATGGGGTGTCTTTTATACAGAGTCTACATGTCCGGCTATACAGGATTTCGCCAAGTGTTTCGGTTAACTCCCTCATCAGTAGACATGCTGATGTGATTGATTGAATGCCATCCAAATCTGATTGTTGTGTATTATGTGAGTGTGCAGGTTTATCCTATGCTGGAGTTGACATTCCATCCAGGGTTGACTCCACACATTTGTCTTGCTAATCTACCAAGATAGTTTCTGGCTCTCTGAAGTTAAAACAAAGGCAATAGTTGTAAATCATGTAGCCACAAACAAGTTGGTTCAGCAATATCCATATTTATGGGGACATGATACAATGAAGTACTTAGGATTATGGATTAAAAAGAATTCTGGTGTGGCAACTAAGGATATGTGGTAAGAGACTAAAAAGTTAATACAAAAACTGAACAACTGGAAACTCTGTTATATGGATATGGATGGCAAGATACAAGCAGCTTTATTTAGTTTTATATACACAGGTAAGGCATATTTTTATCAACCAGATGAAAAGTTGTGGATAATTAATAAAGAGCTGAAGGATTTTATCTGGGGGGGGGGTGGCAAGGGTCTAATGGAATAAGCTGATTCTTCGATTTGAACAAGACGGTTTAGGATTGCCCAATTTGAAGGAGTATTTCACAGCTACTCAGTTAAGTCTCCTATACATAGCACAAGCAGAAAAGTGTAATTCACATTGGTAAAGGATGATGATGAATCATGGGGGAAACTCGAGAAACAAGGAGAGACTGGGATTTTGGATGCAGATCCTTAAGGACAATAACAATAACCATACAGAATTTTATATTCACAAAGTAGCAGAAAGTATTCTAAGAACTAAGCCAGCACGGGAATGGAGAAAGGAGATTCTGCTGATAGAGATGACTGCAATTAGTGATACAGACAATAGGCAAGAGGGGGCTGGAATGTATTGTAAAAACCTGCAAAAGAACTAAGGTAATCGGAGGAAATAATTAGAGAGGGAAATGTAATAGAATGGGAAGAGGCCAAGAATTTATTTGGACTGCAGCTAGAGATTGCCTTCCCTATCAAGGATTGATATCAAAGTATAGGCAAAGAGAAATAAATAGGGGGATCCTAAGTGAAAGACCAGCACTGGTAAAGTTTTTAGTAGAGTCTAGAACAGAAGCTGTTGTCAAAAAAGGAATAATTAGTACAGCATACAAAATATTATATGATAACTCTAAAAATCTATCAGAGGAGGTTAGAAAAGGATTGGTAAGAGAGATTGGATAAGCAATACACAAAGAAATAAGGGGGTATATGTATGTTTTCCAAATATGCAACAAAGTGTAGAATATTTAGGATAGTTGCTTGGATGTGTTTACATAGATATTTTTATACTCCAAGTAGACTCCAAAATAATTTTTCCTCAGGTAGACAGCAAATGGTGGAGGTATGATAGGGAAGAAAGAGGTAACTGGGGACATATTTTCTGGGAGTGTGATGAGCTGGCAGACTTTAAGAATTCTCTGCAGACTGCTCTATCAGAGATACTGAATGAGCAAATTGGTGTAACTAAGGAAATTATTTTTTTTTTACTATGATACAGAATTAAATAATAAAAAACGATCACAGGAAGCACAATAATATGGTAAGTGCTTTCACAATGTTAAAATTGCTTCATCAGACCAAGCAGAGATACAAACATCCGCATTATATAAAAAGTTTCAGCCAATCACAGAGCATCAAACCAAACACACCCACCCAGCACAATTAAAACATTTATAGGACAAGCAAACCTCAAGGCAGAATAATATATTGATATATACTTCATAAAAATACCAGGAGGTGTCTCACATAAACTATTTTTTCCTCAGCCCTCGTGTCTCATAGAAACTACTTTTTCCTCAGCCCCCGAGATTTTTAAATGGGTTTCAAAGAAACATGTTCATTAAGCCCAGGATCCATTAGACATTAGAATGTATTAATTCTTATTTATTTTGTTCAGTCATTTTAATGAGCACTGGTTCACCTGAGTTTGGTAGTTTGTACAGTTGGATTATGATACAGAATTGGAATTGTCTAGACATAGTATGTCCTTGCTGAGTCTAATTTTGGTGGCTGCCAAAAAAAAAAAACAATTGCTAGAAAATGGAAATCAAAGTTTAAACCAACTTTACTAAAAGTAGTGAACATAGTAACAGAGGTAAAACAACTGGAATTGAGATCTTTAGAAAAGGGTAGGGGGAAATTACATAGAAAAAAATGGGAATTGTAGGAACAGTATATGCAGATGAGGAACAAGGTTTAATTGAAGGAAGGATTTGAGCTATGACTGGATAGATTATAAGTGATGTATAATGTTTGCACCTAAAATTATGTCAATATGGTTCGTGATGTATAATATTTGCAACTAAAATTGTATAAACATGGTTTGTTTTCATTTCTATAAATGTATGATTGCCTATGTCATGTGATAATTTAATAAAGATATATAAAAAAAGTTTCTGGCTGTCCTTTGTCTCCCTTTTCCTCTTTTTCATGTTATTATCCAGTTGCCCTTCCTGCATACAGGAGAAGGGCAGATACCCTCCCTGTCCCTAGCCTAAGCAGAGAGTATCCTGGCAGTGCAAGGTTTTGGTGCCTTCCACATCTTTAGACCAATAGCTGCACAGACAAAGACTAAATGTGGAGGTTCTTGATATACATCGGTAACAAGTATACCTCTAGGTTGGTTAAACTGGATGACACACTGGAGTTTTCCTCATGTGAGGGTCACCATAGATAAAATTCTATACCATATCCTAACAATTTATAGGTCACACTCTATGTCCCATGAAACTCATAGTGCATAGTTAAATCTACAGGAGCCACTCACCATCCGACCTAACACCTTACTTCAGTGGCATTTTAATTACCCTTCTATAGACTGGGAATCCTACACAGCCCCAAATCTGCAGGCACAAAGATTCCTGGACTTCATAAATAGTAAACACCCTTAAGCACTACACCCTTAAGCAATTAGTGCATTTGCCCACTAGAGGTTCCAACATACTGGACCTCTTACTGATAAATATGGAAGAATGTTGCACCACCCCCAATGTAAAATCTTCCCTGGTAAGGTCCGAACATAAAGCGGTCTCCTTCAAAAATCAAAATCAACTTGGTAACCCATGTAAACCTAGTAACAGGAGCTATTGCAAGGCAAAAACTACCTTTAATTAAGCAATAGTTTGTCAAAATTCAATGCTCCTCCAAACTTTAAGAATACGTCAATGGCTGCATAGGCTCGTAGATGTATACTAGGCTAATGACTACTAGGGCACTTATAATCCTAACCATGCAACCCAATTGTGACATACAAATTTAATTTATATAGGGGGTGATTTACTAACTATGTCTGTCCATCAGAAACATAGGAGCTTGACCACGGCGAATTATCAATTGCCCATCCATGAGTCCAAATTTCATTTAAACAGTGATAGGGAAGAACTCTGTTTCACATGGAATGGGAGCGGAGGAACTCTGTTTCACATGGAATGGGGAGCCTGTTCCAGAGAATAGGAACTTTGTACTTTTCTGTTCTGTTCCATCTGATTACATTTTTTAGTTTGTTCTGGGACCTTAGTCTCATATTTTAATTAGCAATGATGGGAAGACTGTGTTTCTGTATTATTTTGCACTTCCGTTTCCACAATTAGAATTACTTGTAAAAGCTGTCCGTTTGTATTTTAAACCCTGCTTGGCCATAGTGCCATAGTTTAATTCTTAGTTATAGCAGAACTGTGCACTACTACTTCCAGAGTTGTGCCTTTAATCATTTTATCAGTACATTTTTTCCATAAGCAGCATTACTGGTAAATGTCTGCATTTTGGGGGCCTTAAATGGTACTAGAAGTTCAGTATTGGATAATTATCTCTGCTCTAGTTTGTGCTTTAGTGCTTTTATATTCTGCTTATCATTTAACTGCTTGCATTCTGTGTTTGCCCCATCTTCCACTAGCACACTAAGCTAAAGTTTCAGAAAGAGCTATGGTGGGGCGGAGCCTAGATGGTCAACTGAGAGCAGTGAATTTTGAAAGCTCCATAAACTAGTATAATAATATAGGAAAATGTTATTATTTTCAAGTTTAAAATGCCAGAAATCTATAGATAAACTACTAAACTACATAAATATCAATTTTGGTATAGATATACAAAAATGTTCCTGTCAAGTAACTCACAGATATATTGAGTCAGTGAATATGAACAACTCAAGGAATTCTCATCCAGATGCTGCTTTGAAAAAAGAACTGCAATTGATGACATCTACCTTACAGGAACTATCATTGAAGATGGATGGTTTTAAAAATGACTTAGAAAACCTCAAATTAAATTCTCAAAAACAGACTGATACTCTTAAGGAACTATTACAGCAACACCATACAAAAATAACAAATATAGAGACTTCTGATGACTTACTGGTTAACTGCTGTGACTATAGGGTCCTGGGTTCAAGACCTGCAAGGGCTGTTCATTTCCTAGTACCTACTTATGAACCTATATGATTGGATGGGAAATAGGAAATTCACTTCAGGGATTACTTCTGTGTCTCTGCTCGACAGGGGCACAGGTCAATAATTTTCTTGTGTGGCGAAAGCTAGGGTACCTTTTTGGCTAGGCTTATATAGGCCCTAGGGCCAGTAGCCTAGTACCTACCTATGAACTTCTCTAAATGACATTGAAGGGAGTCTCAAAGAGGAAGAATTCCAAAAAGAATTTCTGCTTAAACAGAATACATGGCTGCTTAACAAAATAGATGACTTAGAAAACAGGGAAAGTAGAAACAACATAAGGATCTTTGGTCTGCCCAAAACACTGAAGGAAAATACATTATTTCATTCTTTACCTGGATTCCTGAATTTTTAGACCTGAAAGAGGGACTTTCATTTGGAATTGAAAGGGCACATAGGGCACTGAGGAAACCTTCTAACTCAACAAATACTCCACTAAGATCCATAGTTCTAAACATTTCTTTCATTTCTGGACAAGGAACTAATATTAAAATCTGCTTGGATGAAATCACCCTTAAAATACAATCAAAGCCTGATAAAGTTTGACAATGATTATTCTTCCAGAATACTAGAACAAAGGAAAAAAGTCTGGCCAATAATAAAACTGTTAAAACAAAACAACATTAGAGCACAACTGGCCTTTCCAGCAAAGATAAAAATACTTTTGTCGATGAGATGAGGACCTTTAATGACTTAGAAGAAGCTACTATATTCATCAAAAACAACAACATAGTGTCTATCCCAGAAGAAATGCAATGGATGGCCCCTACTCTTAAAAGAATAAAATAAACAAATCCTTGGACTGATGCTAGAAAGAAGAAACAAAAAACTGATTCCAAGATGGCTGTCCCAAAAAAATAACTTACAACTACATCTCTCAAAGTATCAACTAATATGGTACATCACTTGTCATCTGTTTTTATTTTAAAAAGGAAGGTTTCTTAAACAACTGAGAAACAGTAATGATTTATTCAGAATGTTCAGAGAGTCCATTAATTCTTTACAAACAAAGGTAGGTCAAGATGGGTTACTATTTATATTATATATAAGCCAAAGCAACACATAATACAAACCTAAAAGTTTCTCTTCCCCTACTTGAACTCAGTGAATATTTATCTTGTTCATTTTTCATTGATTTTACTTATAATAATTTAAGTAATTAACTAATTCAGCATGGTACCATTCATCAGAGTTCAGACTCAAATGTAACAAATTAACATCGTATATAATAGCAGTAACAGTAGAGTGTTTTGAAAAACAAATGCTGTCATGGAGACTAATGCCTTCTTCAGTTAAAGTATGATTTAGAAATGTCATGTATATCCTGGTTAAATAATAGTAGCAAGCTCATAGTACAAATGTCATCATTATTCTGTCTAAATATAGTTAATATCAATGATGGCAGGTATCATAGCTTTGAGTGCTGTTTGATCAATCCTGATATGGTGTGCGTGGATGCAGCTGTGTCTGGCAGCTAGTACAAATGTCATTATTATTCTGTCTAAGCATAGTCACTATCAATTATGCAGGTATCATAGCTTTGAGTGCTGTTTGATCAATCCTGATATGGTGTGCGTGGATGCAGCTGTGTCTGGTAGCTAGTACAAATGTCATTATTATTCTGTCTAAACATAGTTAATATCAATTATGGCAAGTATCATAGCTTCGAGAGCTGTTTGATTAAGCCTGACATTGGTGTGTGTGTGGCTGCAACTTTGTCTGGCAGCTGTTGTATGTTGCTGTTTTCATCTCATGGGAAGATATGGGTTGCGGCTTGTGCTTGAGGTTTACCGATGCTTGTGTATTAGGAAGAGACATTTGGTGTTTTAGCCTGAATCCAGGGGAAGGGGTGGATAAAACTGTGATTTGGGATATTTTGGCAGAGAATAGTTTGTTTATACATCTGCTGAGTGAGAGGTGGGAAGTCTGGAAGAATGTGCTATCTCTTGCTGTGTGGGTTTTTTTTATTATCTGTTTGCGCTCCGTTGTTTTCCTGGCTGCTGCCTCACTGAAAAGGAGGGAATTTAAGCTTGAAGTTGCAGTGAAGTGAAGGTTTGTTTCAGGTGCATCGCGAGCCTCTAGTATGCGGTACACAGACACACTAACAGAAACCGATGCTCCTAGGTTGCTATGGTAATGGAGACAGAGTGACGATAATTCTTAATGGCTCTGAGGAGCCTCCAAGATGATTCTTGGCAATGAAGTTTTTGGTTTTAAAAAATATATATATATAATAAAAGGGCTGTTTTAAACCACATGTACACATATTGATGGTTTCTCAACACTTTGTTTAGCTCATTAAGTTGATTCTTGATAAAAAAAATAAATAAATAATAAGCGCAATTTTATATTTAAAATTAATTTTGGTCCAAACACATTAAGGACTTGCATAAGAGTGGAAGTCTGAGTTATTGTGAAAGACTAAGAGCACTTGGTCTTGTGCAATACCCTTTGCAGTGGTCTGGGAGGTGAGCTTGCTTGGACGTGTTGGGCATATGGGGATAGCTGAGTCTAGTGGTGTTTGGGGTTGCCAGGAAGTGCTAGAGAGTCATCAGATTTCCTTCTTGGAAATATCTGTGGGAGTGGAAGTTGTGTTGAGTGGTTCACTGGCAGAGTGGCCACTGCATGGAACAGGCTGTAAAATGGAACAGGACAAATATTGGTTTGGATTTTTTAAGAACAGCCTGGAAGCACACCACATGAACTAGTGAGTGGTATTCTGGCAAAACTGGATGGGTATTGTTGCCCGTGCTTGAAGTACTGATATGTGTGTATGTAAGGATGGAAATATACTCATAACAAATAAGAAACTAGAAGGGTCTCATAATTTAAAGTCAATGGACTGTATAAACATGCTTGGAAGGAGCTAATAATAAGAATAATCATTACAGCTTGTGGTCTCCCAAATAACTAAGCAACAGCAAAAAAAAAAAAACACAATAGTTATGCAATGTATGATTTTAGTAAATCTAGACATAAAATATATAATTGTCATATAAGATAAAGCAGTCTGCTGAATTTAGATATTAAAGACAGGATTTAATAACATGGGCTTGTGTATAATAACACTACTGTCTTAACTTGTCATAAATGACATACACTATATTGAACATTAAGGGGAAGCATGATGATTTTTTCACATAAGTAAATGTGCATAACAAGTCATATATTTGCTTTAACTTGAATTGTGGTTTTGTAACCCATCTTGACCATACATAATGCTTAAGCCGTTACCAAGGTAACTAATCTTTTATACATTCAGTTTGTAACAATATAAGAATCAAAGGAATAGATGTTTATGAACAATACAATTCTAAAGTAATGCTATTTACTGATGGCATATTACTAACATTATCTAATACAAAATAGACATTAGAAGAAATAGAATTATTAATTGACAAATTTCACATGACTTCAGGACTCCATTTCAATATATCAAAATCAAAATTTTTATTTTTAAATAAAAAAAAAAGAACTGCAGAGTAAGGGGGTCACATCATAGGGAAACAAAAAAATCTACCTTTAAGTATCAAGGAATTGAGTTATGCAAGGATAATACTGAATTAGTCTCAAAAACTACAATAATATCGTCAATACAATTAAAATATCTGTGGAAAATGGAACAAAATAATATTAATATTTGAAGATAGACTACAGTTAATAAAAATGGTTTTACTGCCCAAGATCCTATATATATAGCCTTGGCAATACAACTGTTACCAGAAAATAATATACTTAAAGAAATAAATTCATGCTTAATAAAATTTCTATGGTTTCCCAAAATATCAGACCATGGAAACAGGGAGGATTAAACTTTCCTGATATAGAAACATATATAAAATCATCAATATCTAAAATAATCTCAGATTGGATAAGTCCAAATTAATCTGCAAATTGGAAAGAATTACTAACTGTAATATCAATAAATGAATTTGATTTACAAAAAAAACTTAAATAACAGGTAAAAACAATTTACCATAGTACATATTATCTATTAGTATGCAGTATAGAATAACTAAACCTACTAAAACTCATATAATTAATTATTACATTGATTCATTTAGGAACATTATTAATGCAAATATAGATTTAAAAATCTGGTTTGATCTTTTAACATCATTTATAGTCACAAAAAACTTTCCACATAAAATATATAGAGAAATGATTAATTCCTGGGAGCAGAAAGGATTTGTTTTTTTGGCTCCAATGTATCAAAGAATTAAAAGTTTTAGATATACAAGTAATAAAAACAACATACAAAATTCCACAACAGGACTGGCTAACTGTACAGAGTATTCTGTCATATTAGTAAGATTTAAATAGAATAATTAACAATTTTTCATTTAAAGAAGTACCTACATTTACGAAATACATATATGAAATCATATATAATGACTTTGACATGGGAAACAGTATTTCAAAATTTTACAAAATATTGATAAACTATAAAACAACACCCAAAACCTCATACTGGAAATATATAACAAAAGGACACTCAATACAATTAACTGAAGATATTAAAACAAATATCTTTTTATCAATAAAATATACATCCTTTACACAATACTGGAAAATTTTTAATTGAAAATGCTTGCACAGAGCATTCTTCACCCGAGACAGAATCAGTAAAATTAGTTCTCCTATAAAAGGAATATTTTGGAGATGTGAGCAAGTACACAGTGCAGATTGGAACCACATTTTCTTTTGATCGTGTTAAAATTAAGACATTTTGGAATGGTATTAATAACTTACTACAAGTTTTATTTAATGAATCATTTTATTTTACTAAAGCTCTTGTATAATTAAATGTGAACGAAGGTCCTCATTTGAAAAGGCCAAACATGTATCTAGTATTTATTTATTTTTATTTATTTTACATTTGTTGACTGGGCTAGACCAACTGGATATATGTCCATTTTCAGCAGAGGCCCGGGGAGAAAAGCTCCACTAACAGTTGCTAGAAATATAGATACAGTACATTTTTAAGGCTAGGCAATACAAGTTATTTAGGTGATAGCTAAACAATTAATCAACAAAAGTTTTACAAGACAAAATGTTAAAAATATATACAAGAGGTATAGACACATACTATACTATAGAGAGCTTGCTAAGAAAGGACAAACTACTATAGTACCTTCTACGATACTCTAAGCTAGTACCTAACTTTATTAGCTGATAGCTAATACATTCAGAGGTTAGTAAGAAGGAGTGCATAGCATAGCAGTAGTGAGATAAGTTTAGAATAAGTATGAAGGAAGGAAGTGATTAATCTGGGTTGGAGCATGGACATAGCCAGTTATTTTTAAGGTATTATTTGAGTTGCTTCTTGAAGAGTGGTGTAGAGGAAAGAGATGACAGTTCTCTTGGGAGCAGGTTCCAAGTTTTCCCCACGGTGTTGGAAAACAGAGATTCCCCAGCGTTATTGTAGGACTTGCGTACTGATACTTGCAGTTTTTTTGCTGAGCATAGGGTAGGTAGATTTATGTAGGGGGTAACCAGGCTAGTGAGTATAGGTGTGTTACTAGGATGGTAGAGTATCTTGCGCGTGATAGTAAGTTGGTAAAAGAGAAGTTGATTATGGAGTTCCAGCCAACCCAGTAAGAGAAGTTGATTATGGAGTTCCAGCCAACCCAGGTGTTTTAGATTGTGACAATGGTGGGTTCTAAATGGGGAACTTGTGGCAAATCTGGCAATGTTGTTGTAAAAGTTTGTAAGTTTGTTGAGGTTGCTTTTGGAAAGATTGGTATAAAATGGGGAGGCATAGAGGAGGGTAGAGATAAGATGGGTGTGGGCAATAGTAGTTCTAGCTGTAGGAGTAAGGAAGGATTTAATCCTATAAAGTGAGCCTAGCTTTCTGTTCACTGATTTTATTGTGTTGTTTATGTGTATGTCAAAGGTCAGATTGTTATCAGTTGTTACTGCTAAGAGTTTAGTAGTTGGGTCAGGAGATAAAGCAGTGCCATTACTGGATAACACTAAGAAGTCTATTTGTGTGGACTTTTTGTAGGATTAAAGAGCAATAATTTGTTTTTTGGGGGGTTCAGGAGTAGGCAGCACTGTAGGAACCAGTCTTCCACAATGTTCAGTACCTTTTGGGTGTGGGACTGGAGTTCTGATAAACGATCATTTTAAACAAAAACGTAATTGTTTGGAGCGTTAATGGTTTCTTGTTGATGGATTTGATTTATATTAAAGTATGTTAACCCACCTATCTGCGAGCTTTATTGTGCACCTTCAGGGATCCAGTTTTCAGTTTATTAGTCGTATTTTGGACCTTTTGGCACTTTTTGTTGGACTAATTAAGGTGGATGACAGACTTGGTTTAACAGGGGGTAGAGAATTTGCTAGTGATTGGATAGCCTCAGTAAAGAAGGTATTAAAGGCATTGGCAATATGCTTAGGATTGTTACTGGTGGTATCAGATGGGGTTGGTGTTTTGCTGTGACCTGGGTGTAGGAGTTTGTTTATGCCTGACCAGAATTTTTGTGGTTTCTGTTTGTGGGTCTGCTGGAGTTCAAAGTAGAATTTTTGTTTGTCAGTAATTATAGATCTTTTAGCAGCATTTCTCAATTGTTTAAATTCTAGATGATCTGTTGGGTTTTTGGAAGATCTCCATTTAGCCCAGATTTTGTTTCTAATTGAAATTTTCAATCTGGTTTCATTTGTAAGCCACGGAGCAGATTTAGTCTTAATTCTGCATATGGTAGTCTAGAATTTGTTATTAAAGTATGACACTGCTTCCTCTAGTTGGAGGTGTTTCAGTGGTGACCAGTCACATGCTTTAAGTTCAGTCTGGAAGCATTCTAGGTTAAAATTTTTATTGGATCGAGTAGATCTAAAGAAATTAGAGTTGGGGATATTGAGTCTTTGTCTGATGACATAGGTCAGTGAATGGTCACTGAGGTCATCAGGAAGAGTGCCTGCTTTATATATAGAGGGGTAATTGTTAACCACGATCCAGTCTAGGGTGCTGTCTTTGTTATTAGGTTTATTGATTCTAGTGGGGCAGATAATGATTTGGGAAAATTGGTATAGGTTAATATGGGTAGCAGGCTTGGGTGAGCTACAAGTAGTCCAGTCTATATTGAAGTCACCCAGCACTATTGTTTCTTGTGGTAGGTAAGTAGAGAGCCAGCAAAGTAAATTTTCAAGAGTATTAATGTTGTTTCCAGGAGGGAGGTATGAGCAAATTAAATAGATGGATTTGAAGGTGTTTGTTTGAAGTTTAGCAGAAAGGATTTCAGCATTATTGCCAGTAGGGAGCTGCACATTGAAAGAAGTGATGTGTAGCCATGACTTGTAAAGAATGGCTACTCCCCCACCTTTTTTGGTTTTGGACTTTACTTGCAGTTTCAAGGAAGTGTATAACAAGAAGATGGAATACAAACACAATACCAATTTTGGAAGACTTCTACAGCCTACTTAAGATCACAGCATTATTGGAAATTAAAATTAAAGAACTAAGAATTTATCCAAAGCCATTTATCAACAACCCTTGGGGAAATGTCTTATCGTTGATTGACACTATACAATAATTGATCAGACACTCTGATAATGGATTGGGCATACATATAAAGTAACTGTATACATTAAGATATGTTATAGTGTCAGGCTGTTCTAAATAGTGTACATAGTTATTGAAGATGTTATGTATAAATACTATGGAATTCATTCAAATGTATTTGAAAAATAAATAAAAAAAAATTTTGAGGAAAAAAAAGAGCTACACTGTTGCCTTTATTTGATTGGCTGCCTCTGTAGTTAGCCTATTTCCAGCGTAGAGCTATCCCAACCCAGTGTCTTTTCTACAAGACTTGGAGAGGTATGGAACTGTGAGTAACTAGATTTTCATCAAAAATCAATGTGAATTAAATTATTTTAATTATTTCAATTCTGCTTCAATATTATGTCAGGTGTATCGTGATCTGTTTGGCGATACAGCTTTGTATGTTTCTGCTCTGATCTGTCTTCTCCATTTTTAAATTTGTTCTGGGACTTTACTCTTGTTTTTTTAATTAGCATTTGTGATAAGATTACATTTCAGCATTATTCTGCAGTTCTATTTCCACAAGTAGAATTATTTGTAAAAGCTATCCATTTGTATTTTAAATTTTGCTGGGCAATAGTCTTGCAGTTTAATTCACAATCTTAGCAGAACTGTGGTACTACTACAACTACTACTGCCAGATTTGTGCCCTTTAGTCATTTATTACTGCATGGTCTGGAGCCCTAAACTGTAGTAGAAGTTCAGTAGTGAGAGAATCGTCTTCACTCCAGTTTGTGCTTCAGTGCTTTTTTATCCTGTGTATCATTTACCTGCTTGAATTCTGTGTCTGCCCCATCCCCCACTAACACATTAAACTAAAGCTTTGGAAAGAGCTTTGACAGCAATCCAGTAACACCACTCCATCATAGTCACATAACTCAGTGAGTGACCAGGCTGCAGACTGCAAACCTTCCACTCTAACTAAGTCTGAACATCCAGATAGAAATTTCCTAGTAATGTATTGATTCCATTGGTATTAACACTGACTCTACACACACTAGGCTGAACAAAGACAGTGGAACAGCTGTGTTTCCAGTGCCAAGATATGTCACTTCATGAGGATCTTACAGTTCCTCAAATAGGAGAAATATGACTGTAATGATGGATCATGTAGAAACAAATGACCTTAAGATATGTAGACAAACCAAACATTCTGGGCCTTGATGTGCATGTGCATGTGTTAGATCATAGGTGTTCATAGGTGTGTACCAGGCTAATGGCCCTGGGGCCTTTACAAGCCTAGCCATGGGATTACCCTGGCATAGTGACACCCGACCTTAGTTCCCAGTGCCTCTGTCGAGTAGAGCCACTGGTGTTATTCCTGGGGTGAATTTTCTGTTTCCTATCCATTCATCAAGATTTCTCTTGAAGAGGGTCAGCGAGGTGCTCTGCTTGACATGTATGGGAAGTCTGTTCCATAGCATGGGCAGTCTCTGGGTTATGAACCTGTCCCTCCAGCATGTTCTGTTAATTGTGGTAATGAGGCGGAGGACTCTGGAGTGTGTGGTGCAGAGGGATTGGGATTTCCTTAGATGTAGCATTTCTAACAGAGCTGGGTCAGACATGGCTTTGTAAGTCAAGCAGAGATCGCCTCTAAGTAGGCAATATGAGACAGAGAATAGTTGGAGTTTTTGAGTCTGTCCATATAGGACAAGTGTTTAAGGCTTAGGATCCTCTTTGTGAGGTACTTTTGTGGCCTCTGCAGTTGTTGTAGGTGTCTAGTGAGGTAAATGCCAAATGGGGCATTGTACTCGATGATTGGCCTAATGAGGGAAGAGTAGAGGGAGACAATGACCTCTTTCTTCCTGGATGCAAAACCCTGAATAATGACATGTGCCACATAGAAGGACTTTCTGATCACAATGGCAGTGTGGTGATCAAAAGAGAGGTTGCTGTCAACCTGTGTTCCCAGATCTTTTATAACGTTTCCTGTGTTCGGTGGACTACCATCAATGTGGTAATTTATGGGAATTGGGTTTTTCCCAAAGGGGATGACAACATTTTTTGGCACTGAGCTTAAGACAATGGTTCTGACACCAGTCGTTGGTCACAGTGAGGCCATTTTGTAGGATGTCAACATCACTTGGGGAGTTAATAATAGCTCTCAACTTGCAATTGTCTATGAACTTTGTCAGCCAGAGTCCCTTCATGTTGGCCTGGACTTCAGAGAAGTAGATTCCAAACAGGAGAGGACCCAGGACCGAACCCTGTGGGACTCCACTCATGACTAATCGGCAGTCTGACTTGGAGTCAGCTACTTTCACACTGTGGTTCTATCTGTAAGCTGGTTTGCAACCCACCTAGTGATATAGGGGTTGATGCCAAGCTTAGTGAGTTTTTCTATGATTCCTGAGTGGGGAATGGTATCAGTTAAGACTCTGGCCATGAGTGGAATCTTACTCTCTCTGAGAATGGTGCACAGATAGAAAGAACATAAGTGACGCTAACAATGGATGAAGTAGCTGGTGTTATTCAAGGGGGCTCCAGTGTATACCTGCCGAGGATGAGATGATCAACAGACCAGCTTGCTTCACCAAGGGTGGCCTGTACTTTTTGTTCCACAAATCCCATATACTGGCCATAACACTTACCACAAAGTCTGTATTTTGAACATTTCAGTGTAACAAACACACTTATGGGTAATTCCAGTCCAGACTGCATTGGGGTTGCTGTGCTGAATGTCACAAGTCTTAATAATAAATTGCCAAATCTCTAGGTTCTTTGCAGCTTGAACACATCCATGTCTGTGTTGTAACAGGAGCTCAGTTTCAGTGCAAAGACAGTGCTTCCTCTTTTTCAGTTTCAGTGCATATCGTGCATTCAGGCCTGCTAGAAACTGCAGAGGACTATCAATATTTTAAGACCCAGTTATTGCTAGACGCATTGCCTAAGGTGCACCAGTCTAGCTGAACTTTAAATTACCTTAATTCATAGCTTGCCATACATCACCTTCCATGTCCCAGTGGACAATGAAAGATATTTAAATGTTCTTATTGCACTGCCCATCAATAATACCTTCTTGATGGTTGATTTAAACCAGGCATGGGCAAACTACGGCCCGGGGGCCACATGCGGCCCGTTAAACGTTTTGATTCGGCCCGCCAAACTTGAAAAAATTTAATAAATTAACCTGGTTAATGTTTTATTTCCCCTGCAATTCTGATGTTTCCTCACTAGATGGCACACTCTAGATATATTGGCTTTGTTGAGGTGAAGCGTAGGCCTATTACTTCACGTTTGCACTTTACCCTTTGACCCACCGCCCCTCTATGAAGATGAGCGGACCCAAGAAAAGGAAAGTGGACAGAGAATGTCGAGTGTTCAATAAGGAGTGGACAACTAAATATTTTTTCACTGAACACCGATCATCTGCTGTTTGCCTGATATGCCAAGAAACTATGGCGGTTTTTAAAGAGTATAATATTAGCCGTCACTTTGCCACAAAGCACGGTAATTATGCTAGCAAGCTCTCAACAAAAGAACGGGAAGCTGCTGCTGAGAAGGTGGCAGCTAATTTGAAGGCTCAGTAAAGTTTTTTTCACCGTCAAACTGCCATTCAAGATTCAAGTACCAAGGCCAGTTTTATGCTTTCATTCAAAATAGCAAAGGCCAGCAAACCACTGTCTGAGGGCGAGTTTTTAAAAGAATGTATGGTAGAGACAGCAGGTATTTTGTGCCCGGAGACCAAAGACAAATTTGAGAAAATCAGTTTATCACGGCGGACAGTGACTCGCCGTATGGAACTAATAGATGAAGATATCACCAGCAGATTAAACAAAAAGGCGAAGTCATTCACTTTTTATTCTTTAGCACTGGATGAAAGCAACGATGTCAAAGACACTGCTCAGCTCCTCATTTTTATCCGAGGAATCAACTAAACTTTTGAAATAACAGAGGAGTTTTTGACAATGGAGTCTCTGAAATACAAACACGGGGAGAGGGCTTGTTTGAACGGGTGTCTGCTGCCATCGAAAACATGAAGCTTCCCTGGTGTAAGCTTGTTAACTTCACCACAGATGGATCTCCGAATTTAATGGGAAAAAACGTTGGCCTGCTGAGGAGAATCCAGAATAAAATGAAAGATGAAAACCCTGACCAGGATGTCATTTTCCTCCACTGCATCATCCACCAGGAATATCTATGTAAATCGGTGTTACAGCTGAATCATGTTGTGAATCCTGTGGTGAAACTAGTCAACTTCATATGCGCACGGGGACTTCAGCACCGTCAGTTCATTGCATTCCTGGAGGAAACTGATGCGGATCACCAGGACCTGCTTTATCACTCCCGTGTCCGCTGGTTGAGTTTGGGCAAAGTGTTTCAACGAGTGTGGGAGCTCAAAGAGGATATTGGCGTGTTTTTGGAGTGGCAGGGGAAGACTGATGAATTTCCTGAGCTGAGCAACAAGAGCTGGATGTGTGAATTTGCGTTTGCTACGGACGTATTTTCACACTTGAATGAGCTCAACGTGAAACTGCAGGGGAAGGAGCAGTTTGTGCATGACATGTACACAAACGTGAAAGCCTTCAAATCCAAGCTGGCTTTATTCTCCAGGCAGATTTTGAACAAGTCATTCACTCATTTTCCTAGACTAGCCACGCTGAAAGAGGCCGGAGCAAAAGTAAAGAAATACAGTGAGTCACTGGATGCACTGCACGGAGAATTCTGCCGTTGGTTTTTGGATTTCGACAAAATTGACAAGTCACTTCAATTGGTGGCCTTTCCTCTGTCACAAGACCCTGAAACAGCTCCAGAGGAGCTTCAGCTCGAACTGATCGACCTTCAGTCCGATCCTGCCTTAAAAGAGAAGTTCAGCTCTCTGAAACTAAATGACTTCTATGCTTCATTCAATGATGCCGCATTTCCAAATCTAAGGTGAAAAGCGCAGATGATGTTGGCTTTGTTCGGCTCTACCTTCGTGTGTGAACAGACCTTCAGCATCATGAACATCAACAAAGCCAGCCACAGATCCAAGTTAACAGACCTACACCTCAGATCCATCCTGAGAATCGCCACAACAAAACTAACTCCAGACTTTGATGCGCTGGCTAAAAAAGGAGACCAACAACACTGCTCCCATTAAAATGTGTGTGTCTCCGTGATACGCACGTTGTTAAAATAAACAGTGCGTGCAGATCAAATATAACGCTTCACAGACTGGCTTGCTGCAACTGTTTCGTCCT
Source organism: Protopterus annectens (assembly GCF_019279795.1). Lineage (NCBI taxonomy): Eukaryota > Metazoa > Chordata > Ceratodontiformes > Protopteridae > Protopterus > Protopterus annectens. The sequence goes on from NC_056745.1 coordinate 1,447,954,606, forward strand.
TGCACTGGTCGTTGTTGACTTTTGGCACCAGGGAAACAAATTGAATAAAAGGAACAGGACAAGTACATCTGCATCTCCTACCGGTTTTGAAAAAAAAAGACAGTCAGGAGGAGAGTGATGGTGATATCCTGAAGGATAACAGAACTTTCAGTGCTTTAAAATAAAATGGTCATTTATTTGATTTTCAGTGTTTAAAGACTCATTTCGAAGTCAGAGATTTTATTGTAATGCTTTTCTTCATTTTCATTGGAAATTAAAGCACATGTTTTCTCCATATCCCAAGATGTGTATTTTTCCCCCAATGAGGTGATGTTTTCAAAGCATGCCATCTATCTGCTCCTGTTCCGGCCCCTTTGTCAAATGTTAGAACTCAATGTGGCCCACAAATCAAAAAGTTTGCCCACCCCTGATTTAAACTATCCACTGAGTAACTGGAGCACCTATACCAGAAAGGCTGGGTATGCCCAGATGTTCCTAGACTTGGAAAATGCTGTCTCCATTGCACAAATAGTTAACCAGGCCAGTGAAATTCAAAATCTTCTTGACCTCATTTCCCTATTACTGCATGCACTTGCATTATCTTTGGTTAAATCCAATTACAAATCATGAATCTTCTTATTTTGTCATCTAAACACACTGTAATGAACAACAACTGCAGCAGGTGTCACCCCAGAAAGCAAAACAGTTGATAGTGGCATTTCTCGGGGCACAGTATTGGGACCCTTTCTGTTCAGTATCTACTTCTCTGCAAACCACCAACCCAGACATGTGAGTAAACGTGCCAGTGACTCACTCACTCAACATCCCAAACCGTGTTACTACAGTAAGTGTTAAACAATACAATCAATGTTATGTTAGAAAATGGCTTAATTTAAATGCAGAGAAGCAGAATACTGTCACCTTTGATAAGCAAATCTTGACAGAAGATTACATTATAGACAGCACTTCATTTCAGAATGATACAGGCATTGGATATCTTGACACCTTTGAAAAGGACTCTTTATCCTTTCACCATAATGTAGCAGCAGTAATCACAAACACCCTGTTAATAATTAAAGGTGTCTTTTACAAGTTAAAAGAAATTATCATTCATTTGTATAAGATCGAACAGGTAAGTATTGAGTTGTCCGTGTATAGTACAATAGAAACGTTACTTGCTACTTTCTGCATGTCATTGATAAATACATTAAAGATTAATTGTCTTTGGCTGGAGCCCTGAAGCAGGCAAACTGTGACTGATTAATAGCAGGAATAAGTACCACATCAGTGTACTGACTGAATTAGTATCTTAATTAATTTTTGAAACAGGGTGCTCTTTATTTACTAAGATCAAGCTTTGCTTGCCATGCAAGCATCAAATGATGATGGCAGTATACATTCATTTGATTCGCCGGTGGAAGGTCGACCGGAATACGGTCGAAAGCAGTGCAGCAAAAACTCAATAATGCGAATGTAATTGTTGCAAAACACAAAATACCCCCCCCCCCTTTTTGAACCATGGTAGCGTTTGTTTAGGTGGTAGAGCGGTCGGAAATGTCACATTCGGTGTTTTGTATGACATTCTAATCATTCACCACTGAGAAATTCGACAATTAAACTCATTATACCCAATCAAGCGATATTAGCTCAATCAAATGAATGTATTCCGATGATGGCAAACATTATTGAAAGTCAAGGAAGGGCGAGGATGCAAGTCGCCTCAGATGCCTTACCATATTGACTGTGTCTGTTAGGGGATAGCAAAGCAGTTTCAGTGCTGTATCATGGGAAGAAATCATGTTTTTGGTGGGGTGGTCAAATGATGAAGAACTTGTGTATGTATGCATTTCTTGATTATCTTTGATAATGTTGATAAGATGTCAATTGGATGAAAGTTCAAGTGAGCTACCTCTTTTATTTAGGGGAATTATTTAAGATTTGTTTTCATATCTCAGGTATGTGATCTTCTTTTATTGATCTGTTAAGTGAAGCCACTTGATAAACAGCTCAGTATGCTGCTATACAGAGTTCTTCAACTGGAAGATTGTCTGGACCCTAGGGAAGTGGTTCTACTTTTTAACAAGTCTTTGATGTAATCAGTATAGAGAGTATGTAAGTTAAAAGAGAAAAAAATATTCTTGCCCGATTTAAGCTCTCTATATCTATACCCAGTCCCTCTTGATGTCTTATAGGTCCCCAAAACAAATTTCACCACAGACATAAGGACTTCAGTCTCCATCAGTAAATAAATAAGACACACTGGAGGGGCAGATTTATTACTGAACACTTCCCCCACCTCTGAAAGAAAACCTTAACAAATGGATGGGTGTCCATAAATTCATCGTGGTCCTAAACTGTTTCCCACCTGGAGGTAGTTGGTGCCCTATGTAGTGGCAATAGGCTTGATGCCCAAAAATTCATCCTGGTCCTAAACTGTTTCCCACCTGGAGGTAGTTGGTGCCCTATGTAGTGGCAATAGGCTTGATGATTATGTTCCATGAGCTGACTTTGCCATGGAAACTCTCTATGAGTCTATATAATTCTCTAAATAATCATAAACTCAGTTATTCTAAACATTGACAAATGCAAATTATCCTTAAATGTCTCTAGCCATTTGCCCTTAACCTTAAGGTGCCAAATAACTTGCTTTTTATCACATTAATTGTGAACCTGTTCAGTCTACTGGTAATCATTTCTAGTGCAGACTAAGCTGAGGTCTTTTGAATTTCTGCAGACCATATGAAAGAGACCAAAGTACGGTCTTGTTTCTAAGCCATATGTCGCAGTATTACCTGGATATCTCAGTATAACACATATTTTTGCCATCACAGAAACCTGGCTTAAGCCTAACATTAAAGATTCTGAACTACTCCCTCCAGGCTACAGTGTTGTCAGAGCTGATAGGCCCCATAAGAAAGCAGGAGTGGTAGCATTAATTTATCCAAGTTCCCACAATCTCTCTCCCTATTCCCACAGCATCCCAAAAATTCTAAAATACCAAAATAGTACTATCACTGCTAAAGCTTAACAATAAAAACAACTGTGTTTTATTACTGTCTGTATCCGACCTGGAAATAGTAGAACAACTTAAGAAATCCTGTTCTAAACAACTAGTTATATACCTTATGAAAAAAATCATGTTAGAAGATGTAAATATTGACTGGCAAATCCTTACATCAGACTTTTTCCTTTGCTAGTACAAACCTTTATGGTACACACAACTTATCAAAACACACACTAGATTTAATAATACCAGCAGAAAAGATGCATTTCTAGACTGGATACTGGTCTCTGACCCTAGTAAATTTAAAACCTCTGAAACCTATCCAAACTCACCTAGCAACCACTTTCCAGCTTATACCCATACAAATGTCACTCAACAAACTAACACTCACCAACTTAAAACAGCATAAAACCTAAATTCAATATAGACTCCATTAATACATTGATAGCCTTTGTCTGTCCTAAAAACTCTTATACTCGACAAAGCGGTCAATACTTTAATGCCTTATTCTTAAATAGTTTAAGTAGCCACACTCCACTGTGCTAAAAAGAGTGAAAATTAACCATGCACCATGGCTCACTACTCAGACAAAAACTACAGTGTCTAACAGAGCAACACTTAGGAAGAATTGCCTAAATTTAAAACTCCCTGTAAACTTCAACTTTATAGAAAATTGTGCAATCTGAGTAAAGAACAAGTTATCCTAGTTAAAAAAACAACAATGTCATAGACGTCTACAACTTCGCCATAAAAATGACCCCCAACAATTCCGGACATCAATATGTTACCTGTTTCATTCAGGCTCAGACAAGGAGCCTAACCCTTCTCATAATAGCTGTCCACTGAAATTGTAACCTTATTTAATACCTACTTCATAGACAGTATTGCCTCCCTACCTAAAAACTCTTCACACCCATTCAGTGCTTCTGCCACCCCCTCAATTACACCAAACTCTACTAATTCAGCACACAAGTTAGACCAAACACAACATTCTCCACACTCCAGACACACTACCACTTCCTTAACCTCCCCAGCATCCTCATCTGAACCCAGTTTGTGCTGTATATCCATTGCTAGCAACTTCCACTTAGGACCTGTCTCCACATCAATAATTAAAAAAAAAAAAAAAACTTCTACTTAAACTCAAACCTTGCTCCACTGCAGCTGACAGTCTCCCACCTGCATGCTTAAAGATAGCTGCCAAATGCCATAGCATACACAGTCTCTATCCTTTTCAATAGATCAATAGCTTAATCCTACATACCCTCACTATGGGAAAAAAAACTTTATTATCCCCTTCATAAAGGTGGCTTCTTGGATGACATTTCTACCTTTAGGCCTATTGCAATATTATCACTTCTCTCAAAAATTCTTGAAAGATGTATTCATGAGCAACTCCTCCACTATCTTCTATAAGAGTGGCTCTTAACATCTACCCAGCAGGGCTTCTGCCCAGCAGGCAGTACAGCTTCTGCCCTCCTATCATTCAGTGACACTACACACAAATATATGGACTCAGGCAGATTTGTTCCTCCTTATTCCTTCACCTGTCAAAAGCCTATGATACAGTTTCTCACCTTAAACCCCTATATATACTGCCCTGACTTGAACTATCCCCTTCTTCATTACTGTGGTTCAATAGCTACTTAACTGACAAGCTCCAGTCTGTAAAAAGGGAGCATGCTCTCTCTCCATACCTGCACGTCTCCACTGTTATGCCACAGCACTCTATTCTTGGTCCCCTCCACTTTAATATCTTTATCAATGACCTCCGTATCTTCGTAGTGCCAGCATCTCTTATACAATATGCTGATGATTTTACTTGTATGAGCATATGATAACTTGCCTCAACTCCTCCATATCACGCAAGAAGCTTTTTCCTTAGTTGAGAAATGGCTCCATAATCCCCAGCTACTACTCCACCTTAAAAGTTACTGCTATTTTTCCCCAAATCACATATGCGTGATAAAGCAAATTCAAAATATGTTGACTAAACACAACTGAAATTGAAGGAGTCTTCCATACAAAACTTCTTAGAGTGGTTAAGATGATAACCTTAAATTTGACCTGAGTGTTCAAAATAACATAAAAACACTCACAAACAAATTAGGAAAGCTCTACATGCATAAAGACATCCCTGTTTCTCAGACAAAAAAATCAAATATATTTTTCATAGGCTATATTAACTAGCTATCTCTGTTCCAGAGAGTATACTTAAGTGTGTTTAATGTCATCTCTATGAACTGCAACTTGTGAATACATTATTTATTGACAATGTTCTTTATCAGCTTGTTGGAGCCATCCAAATATTTGTACTGTGTATGTATAGGTTCACACTGTATGAACTGAAGCTGAATTTTTGCCTAGTTTATATTTCATTCTTCTGGGTTAGGCTTTGTAATAACTTTATTTAACTGTAACTACATTATGTCAGTGTGGAGCTTTTGTCCCCAGGCCTGTACTGAAAATGGGATATTATCCCAGAAATAAATATATATGTACATTTTATATATATATATATATATATATATATATATATATATATATATATATATATATATATATATATATATATATGTAGACACACACACACACACATATATATATGTATCAGATATATGAACAATTCCTCTTTATGGTGCTTTACTTCATTCTTAAACTGATGCCACGTCAGCAACAGCTCCTCGTGGTCCTGCAGAGTGGTGCTAGCAGCAGAGAACTGAAAAAGCGACTACTTTCCAGATTTAAGTATATTTTTTGCTGTTTCTACCTGTGCGACCTTCTTTTCTTGCTGTAAACAAAGTTTAAACTGCTATTTTAACTGTTTTGAGCATTTTTATTACCTGCACTTGTTAGTTTTGTTTGTTTAATTTTACTGTTGAGGCTGCCCACTCAAGTGCGCTAGCCTGTGTATTTAATATACTGCTGTTTCCCTGCATTTTTCTGTAGTTTTCTTACAGAAAAAAATAAAAATATATCCTTGTTTTCCTGCCTTTCCTGACTGGAATAGTCCAGTATACAGGCTTTGCTGTATTCTGATCTTTGGGATAGTTCCTGTGTTGCCCATTGCCTTACTTGGATAGAAGGAAGTTTCTTTGCTCACCAGTGGAAGTGGGGAGCCTTGAGCAGCCTATCTGTCCCTGAAGGAGTGACCTCAGCACAAGATCTAGTAGTAATTGGTTGTTTTGGACAATTTCTAGCTCTTTTGAAGTTCCCTGTATAAAAATCCGCCTCTGAGCATTTTTTTCGACTATACTACTCAGCAACAGCTCCTCGTGGTCCTGCAGAGTGATGCTAGCAGCAGAGAACTGAAAAAGTGACTACTTTCCAGATTTAAGTACATTTTTGCTGTTTCTACCTGTGCGACCTTCTTTTCTTGCTGTAAACGAAGTTTAAACTGCTATTTTATCTGTTTTGAGCATTTTTATTACCTGCACTTAAGTTAAAGTTTTGTTTGTTTAATTTTACTGTTGAGGCTGCCCACTCAAGTGCGCTAGCCTCTGCATTTTAATATACTGCTGTTTCCCTGCATTATTCTGTAGTTTTCTTAAAAAATAAAATAAAATAAATATCCTTGTTTTCCTGCCTTTCCTTGACTAGAATAGTCCAGTATACAGGCTTTGCTGTATTCTGGTCTTTGGGATAGTTCCTGTGTTGCCCATTGCCATACTTGGATAGAAGGACGTTTCTTTGCTCACCAGTGGGAGTGGGGAGCCTTGAGCAGCCTATCTGTCCCTGAAGGAGTGACCTCAGCACAAGATCTAGTAGTAATTGGTCGTTTTGGACCATTTCTAGCTCTTTTGAAGTTCCCTGTATAAAAATCCACGTTTGCGCGGCTTTGCACGATTGTGCGCATAGCGCAGCGCCGGTTAAACAAGTTTAAACTATTTCTGGCTCTGCCAAGTCTGCTCTTCAGTTTTTCCCTTAAAACTGCTCTACCTTCAATAAAATCAGTCTATTCTCTATCTAAAAAGCCCAGCACTTGATCCTAAAGCATTTTTACACAGGTAAAGCACTCTTGAACAAAATAAAGCACTACATCCGCCTACAATCCCCTTGAGTACCCATTTCCCTTTAGGTCCTTTCTGACTCAGTACTCAGCAATCCCTTACACTATTCTAGCATGTCGAGAGGTCAATTACTGGCGTCCTCTCCAGTTCAGCTGGTGAATCTGGGAATCTTGAGGCAATGTTATAACTGCCTCATGTACACAGACAACCCTCTCCTCCTCCCAACAAATACAAATATATGTGAGAGATGCAACTATATAGCCAAACTGGAGGCTGAGCTCTCTCGACTCAGTACTGGCAAGACCAGCCAGGAGGAGAAGGTAACCACACACACCACAAACCCAGTCTCGCATAGACCAAACACAACTGCAATCCAAACACATAAACCCACAAAGACATACTCGGAGGCTCTAATTAAAAATCTACCAAAACAACAGAGGCCTCCAAAGCAGACATCCAAGAAACCACTAGCTCAAAACATAGCACATGCAACACATATTTCTCAAAGTCAGTGTGCCAAACAGTCACAGCCCTTAAGGCCAAACAACATGCCTGATACACTTGTAATAGGTGACTCTATAGTCAGACATACTGACGTCCCGCTCACCAGACTGAACAAGGAAAAGGTTACAGTAAGCTGCCTGTCGGGCGCTAGAATCCGCCACATAACACAAGCACTCAAATCACTCCAAAGCAAGTACCAATATGACTCAGTCATTGTCCATGCCGGCGTGAATGACCTGAGACATACCTCCCTGGACTACATGAAAAAAGACATAGAGGAGCACTCTAATTATGTTGCCCAGGCTGGTATGACCCTGACCCTGAGCAGCATCTTACCCTCACCAAGAATGATGCCACAGTACAAAGACAAAATGATCAGCTTTAATAATTGGCTCAATTACTGGTGTCATTCTAGGGGGATCCAATGTCTGTCTGCTTGGGAATACATGCTTGACAAGCCACGCTGCTTCACAAGGGATGGCTTGCACCTGTCACCCCTAGGCTTCCGGATATTGGCAAAGGCTCTTGCCACCCCCATAGTGCCTTTTTTAGGCAAGGCTCAAAAAACAAACCCACCTCCCTAGAAAACACAAGTGGAAAAAAACTAAGGGTAATGCTGCTCATCGCCAGAAGTCTAAGCCTCAAGATGCAGGCTCTCGAAGCCCTCCTCAGTATGGAGAGCATCGATGTCTGTGCAGTGACTGAAACCTGATTCAAGGCTCCTGAGAGCACCCCAGCACTACCAGGTTATAACTCGTATCATGCTTTTCGGCCCCAAAACTTGGACCGAACCACAAAGGGAGGGGGAGTGTCCATATTCATCAAAGACACTCACACCTCCAGGATAGTGGCAATGCATGAAGCATCGGAGACCATCCATGTGCAACTAACCGTAGGCATAACGGCCCTACAGTTTGTAGCATGCTACAGACCACCCTCTCAAACTCAGGAACCCCACTCAGCCTCCCTGAAGACACTGGAGAGTATGAATGTCTCTCCAAATACCATCATATTGGGAGACTCCAACTACCCAAACATAGACTGGGAGCATTACTCAAGCCCCAACACCCTAGACCAAAGGTTCCTAGAATTCATAAACTCAAATGCGATGGAACAACTAGTCACCACTCCCACAAGAGGAGATAATATACTAGATCTGATCATCACAAACATGGGGACACAATGCTCCACACTGGAAGTATACCCCTCACTGGTGAGATCAGACCATAAACTAATCTCACTGGAAATCCACATCCCGCCCCCACCCCCAGCACAAAAGACCACAGTGAGGAACTTCTCAAAAGCTGACTTCACACTTCTTAAGACTGAAGTGGTATCCTTCAAGGCCTCTGGGCCAGTGGAAACCACAGCCCACACCGCTGAATCCTTTATAAACGCCTTCTATGGACACCTTCAAGAATGCATGGATCATGCAATCCCAAATAAAACCAAGACCCTTTCCCATAAAGGCAGGCGTCCTGTCTGGTGGACCCCAGCCATAAACAAACTTTACAACAGGAGGAGGAAGCTACTACAGGACAGAGCAAAATCCCAAAAAGGGAAGGCATCTCTGATCAGTACTAGCAAAAAACTACGATCACTCATAAAATCATCCAAGGCCAACTTTGAGAGAAAAATCACAAAAGACACTAAAGATAATCACAAGGCCTTCTTTAGCTATGTTAGAAACCTGGGTGGAAACTCCCAGATATGCTCAGAGTTAGTTCAAAATGACAAAAAATACACTGAACCCACAGATATTGCCAACATACTGGCAGACAGGTTCAGTGCAAATCCCCCCCCCAAAAGGAGAAATATCTATCCCAGCTGAATGTAGCCTCCCTGACATCATAGATGTCCAGGTGAGAGCCGCCCTCTCCAAAGCTAAAAACACAGCATCAATGGGACCAGACGGTGTCCCAGGTTACGTGCTACATGAACTCCAAGAGGAACTAAACTCGCACATAAGGCTGCTGTTTAATCTTAGCCTTACTACAGGATACGTACCCAAAGAATGGTGTACAGCAACAGTGGTTCCACTCCACAAAGGAGGTGCTTCTACGGACCCTGGAAATTACCGCCCCATAAGCTTGACGAGCCTGGTCTGCAAAGCTATGGAGAGGATCATTATGGAACTCATAAACAAATACATTGGTGACCTACAGACACTTGATCCTACCCAATTCGGCTTTGTTAAGGGCAGATCCTGCCTTTTGAACCTGGTCGACTTTTTTGAAACAGTTACTAAGGCCATTGATGAGGGTAAGGCAGTTCACACAGCCTACCTTGACCTTGCAAAAGCCTTCGGCACAATACCCCACTCGGGCATCATAGACAAGCTCACCAGCTTAAATGTAAACCCATATGTCATAAGATGGGTTGCAAACTGGCTAAAGGACAGAACCCACAAGGTCAGAATTGCTGGAGCCATGTCAGACTCTAAGCCAGTCACAAGTGGTGTCCCACAGGGCTCGGTCCTGGGACCCCTCTTGTTCGGCATTTATTTCTCAGAAGTACAAGCAAACATAGGAGGATTGTGGCTGACAAAGTTTGCAATTGACTGCAAGCTGGGCACCATAATCGATACTCCAGCGGACACTAGCATCCTTCAGAAAGGCCTCACAGAAACGGATAACTGGTGCCAGAGCCATGGCCTTAAATTGAACGCCAAAAAATGTATAGTTATACCCTTTGGGAAAAACAAAGTACCCACAAATTACCACATAGGTGGTAATCCATTAATTACGGAAAAAGTAATCAGGGACCTAGGGACCCAAGTTGACAGTGACCTCTCATTTGACACCCACATTGCCAAGGTGGTTAGGAAGACCTTCTATATTGCCCACCTTATCATGAAAGGATTCACATCTAGATCAAGAGAGGTCATTGTGCCCCTATACTCTTCCCTTATCAGACCCATGATTGAGTACAATGCCCCATTTGGTATGTACCTTACCCGGCACCTGCAGCAGTTAGAAAGACCCCAGAAGTACCTCACCAAGAGGATCAAGGGTCTCAAACATATGTCATATGCTGCCAGATTGAAGAAACTCCAGCTCTATTCAGTTGCATACCGCCTACTCAGAGGAGATCTATGCCTGACGTACAAGGCATTCTCCACCTAAAAAAATCCAAATCCACCAGAGCCACGAGAGCGAGAGACTTGAACCTCAACACAGAAATAAATAGGACATGCTGGAGGGACAGATTCATAACCCAGAGGCTCCCTACACTCTGGAACAGAATCCCAGTCCATGTTAGGCAGAGCCCCTCACTGACTCTCTTCAAGAGAAATCTTGACGAGTGGATGGGAGATCGTAGGTTTACCCCGGGGGTCATCTCTGTGTCACTTCTAGACAGAGGCACAGTAAACTAAACCCTAAATGGGCACAGTATTATCATTCCAGGGGGTGGCGGAAGCCACACACACTCTGGCTAGGCTTATAAATGCCCTAGGGCAGATAGCCTAGTATGAACCTATGAACCTGGAATACCTGTTTGCTGTTATGATGTTCTGAAAGAAGTTAAATGTCAGGTTCACATCATCTTCTCTTGATATAGGAGTTGTAAATCACATGTCTGCATGCACTGCAACAAAAGAAATGCAATTGCAAATGGTAGCACAATTGTGATTTATTATCACCTAGACTTCCATTAAATGCATCTCTTAATATTGTCAGAGGATGACCCCCCCCCCCATTGTGTGAGCCATCGCCTGTTAAGAAAAAATGTTATGTGTGTACTCTAATCTCCAGATGAATGTCTTCAAACTTGTAGAACAGCACTACAAATGATAAATTGCAGCATGTTTGTTATGTCACTCACAAAAGAATCACCTCTGTCTTCTACTCGAATAATTCTGTCACATTCATAATGTCATCATCCATGTCCTGATATGGGACAAGCATATATGTCCAATATGCCTGCAATTATACCAACAGTCTGTAATATTTTTGATTATTCTAAATCTTCTTTTTGAATTCAGGTATGTTGTGACGTCCTTTAATAATAGTTAAGAATCTCTTGCAGCTTTCTACCACCCTCTCAGTGTACTGCTGCCTTACTCAGTTATTGGATTCATAACTCTTATTAACAGCAATGGGTTTCTCTTCTGAAGTCCTGTTCATTCTAGCAGAAATTCATCCCATGACACCTGGAATGTGAGTATCAGGTTGTCCCTAATTTATTTTGATATTGTGAATAGAATTTTAAATCACTCAGTATAGTACAGATGCTCTGAGCCCTTAACTTTTCTTGTGAGTAATTTATGGCTAGGTAAAGGGAGGGATTTAATACTGTGCATTAAAGGAAAGGTTTTTTTTTTTTTTTTTTTTTTTGTAAGGTTGAGGTTAAGGGCAGGTTTAGGGTTAGCAGACACCATCCTTGGTTGTGTAAAAGATTCGAACTGTCAATTTGTGGAAGTTGGCACACATAAAACACTCGTGATATTGAATTGTGGTCTCAGTTAAAGCATAAATATAAACATTTTCTTGACATTACTACACATATTCTGAAAATGAAAACATATTGCCTATGTTATCATGGTTAAACAATAAAGGAAAATAATCATTCTAGCTACTGTTATGACAAATGATACATTACCTAATACTGAGATTGATACAGGGATAAAAGTTTTGATTATTTCTGAGAAACATTTTGCTTAATATTTCCAAAATGAGCATCACAAGCACCGAGAGTTAAAACACCTGCTGGAGAAAGTGTGAGGCTACGTAACTCGTATTATGACTACAACACACTATGAAAATCAAGGGGTACATTTGCCATTAATTATGACAGGAGATGGTCTTGCTTTCTGTGCGAGGAATTGGCTGTAGGTTCTTTTGTTAAACTAGAAACATAAATTTGTTAGAAAACTTTGTTCCACTAATTTGTCTTTCGGCTTTTCCCAGTTAGGGGTCGCCAAAGCGGAACTCCGGTCCGCTAATGATTGACAGTTGGTTTTTATGGTGTCGAGTTGCCAGCCCGACACCCAACCTTCAACAAAGGCATGTCCATTCAACGCATGTCTTTCGAACGCCCACTTGACCGCGGGGAGGACATGCAGACTCCACACAGAAGGCACTCCCAACCCATGCCGAGAATCGAATGGGAGATCCTCTTGCTGTGAGGCAACAACGCTACCACTGCACCACAATGGAAAAAGAAGGATAATTCAATTTGATTGTGTAGTGATTACCAGTTGACTGTAAATTAAACTATTAGTAAAGAAACATATCCTTTTCTTAGAGTAAAGGAGTTAATGCTATGTTAATGTGTGTTCTTGAAAACTGATACAGCACTTGCTTGTCTAGTATTGCTTGATGTTTCTAAGAAACACTTAACTAGAAACATGCTAAGCAGTCTATTTGTATATCACTGAGTACCATTCAGAGTAAGTTCTTCACTCCTCATTTGTGTACATCGATGATTTATTAGTCAGCGAGAAGACGGAGAGGAATCTCTTTTAAAGTTTTTTTTGTCTACTCCTTCTAGCATGTCGAGGGATCAGTTGCTAGTGTCCTCTCCTGCTCAGTGAACCTGAATATATTGAGGGCAATGTACAATTGCCTCATGTACCCACACCTCTCTCCTCTCTCCCCACAAAACATCAAAAGAATACATGAGCGAGAGATAAACTGCCAAACTGACTCTGAGCTCTCCTCTCTTTACACAAGACAGCACCAGAAGGTTAGAGAAGGTTACACACACACTACCCAGTCAGTCATGTCACAAGTACAATTTACACCTCATACACAACAACACAACACACAAAAGACATACAAAGCTCTGAAAAAAAGCAAAACAAACCAGGCCACCGCCAGACAGACCACCAACCACACACCCCACCTACACCCACACACATAGACCTCACAGTCAGAGTGTCAACAGTCAACAGCCAGTCAGGAAGGCCAAACACAATGCCAGACACACATAGGTGACTCCATACCCCAGACATCTCACACAGACACACTGTCCACCAGACTGGAGAAGGTCACAGTAAGCTGTAAGCTGCCTGTCGCCAGCCGAGGCCCTAGAATCCTAGCACTCTCTCCAACTCAGGTCTCTCAACAGCAGGTACAAATATGTCGCGCTCTGTAAATACGACTCTGACGACGACCTTGGACTACATGAAAAAAGAGACACAAAGAGACTCTCTGATTATGTGTAGTGACAGCAGGTGACCCTGACCTTGAGACCTATCCTACCTTCACAACCTTCACCAAGAATGATGCCACAATACAGAGATAAGATGATCAGCTAACAAACAATTCAAACAAATGGGTGTGTCATTCAAAGGGACTGGTGTCTGTCTGAAGGGGACATGACATGACAAGCCACCCGCCTGGACATGCACCTGTCACACCTGGTGTCACCTATATTGGCAATATTGGCAAAGGCTCTTGCCAACCCTTTGAGCCTTTTTCAAGGCAGCCCTCAAACTAACACTAACACAAAACTAAAGAAAAAAAAAGAAAAAAAATGGGCCAATGCTGCTCAATGCCAGAAGTCTAATCTCAAAAATGGAGCCACGGACCTCGTGTCTATGAAGTGGCGATCGATGTTGTGCAAGGACCTGAACCATCTGAGAGGCTCAAGGCTCATGGAAGCGCTATCAGGTTTTACCCTGCCATCAGAATCCCGGCAATAAAATCAGATTCGGGAAGGACCAGAGTACCCATATATCCCAACACCACAATCACAAGACTGGTGGCAACGACGATGCATGACCATCCACAGGTGCAATTAACCATAGGCAAGACTGCTCTAGGCATGTAGCATGTTACAGGCACAGTCACCAACTCCCAGGAACCTCATGCCACCTTCCCTTCCTGAAAACACTAGAGGATAAATGTATCACCAAACACCATCATACTAGGTGACTTTCAATTTTCCCTAATATGGACTGGGAACACTACTGCCCAAACACCCCCCAAAAAAAAGTTCCTATCCATAAACTCAAAAATGCCATGGAACAAGTCCCTACATCCCACAAGAGGAGATAACACATACAGTCTCATCATCACGAACAACAACATGCACAATTCAGCACACAACACTGTACTGAGATCAGACCTATGCTAACGGATGCTGGAGGTCTAATCTCCCAGGGTCCTCATCCCACCCCCCCTGGAAATAAAAAGACCAAGACAAAGAACTTCTTCAAAAATGTGGAGACTTTACACTTCTAGAGTGGTCTGATTTGAGTAAGGAAAACCCGGAACAGTACTCAAGCCGCTGTACAAATGCCTTCTACCAGCACCTGCAGGACTGCATGGATAAGGCAATCCCAAGCAAAACAAAGACTCTTTGTACCAAAGCAAGCCAAGCGTCCAGGTGGACCCCAGCCATAAACAAACTCTACAACAAAAGGAGGAAGCTACTACAAGATAGAGCAAAATCCTTAAAGGTAAGACACCCTTGATCACTATAAGTAAAAACTAAGAGCTCTCATAAAATCATCCAAAGCAAATTTCGAGAGAAAAATAGCTAAAGACTCAAAAGACAATCATAAGGCCTTCTTTGTATATTAGAAGAAACCTGGGAGGAAAACTCCAGATGCTAGAGCACTAGTTCAAATGATGAAGATTACTGATCCCCTACAGAACATGCCAACATACTGGCTGACAGGTTCAGTGCAACCCCCCCCCCCCAGAGAGAGATATCTATGCCAAACAATTTGCCCCCCCCCATCACCAGCGCCCAAGAGAACTGCTCTCTCCTCTCTCAAAAAAAAACACAGCATCCATGGGACCTGATGGTGTCCCCGGCTGTGTGCTCCATGAACTCAATGAGGAATTAAACCCACAGCTAGGACAGCTGTTTAATCAAAATACCTCCTCGGGCATTGCCCAGGGGGGCGACACTGCAACTGTGGTGCAGGCTCACTTCACCGCATTGTGCCTCCACCCCCGAAATTTATTAGGCCAGCCGCTTCCAAAGCCCGGAGAGGTCAAGCCATGGAGAGGATCATAATGGACCTCATAACATAAACGGACGCGAGACTTGCAGTTTGAAACCAACCCAGTTTGGCTTTGTCAAAGGCAGATCATGCCTTTTAAGCTTGAGTCCGCTTTTAAAGCCATTGATGGGGAAAGGCAATGAGGAAGTGCCTACACCCCGCAGCCGAGCGAGCCCTGCCTTTGATGAATACCCACTTGAGAATTAAAACCACAGCTAGGACAGCTGTTTAATCAAAGTCTTACCTCTCTGCACTGTATACCCAGGGGTGGCGACTGCAACTGTGGTACCAAACTCACAAAGCCAATCCCACCCTGGAACTTGAAATTATGAAGCCGACAGCTTGACTTATCTTGTAGTGTGTTTCATGGAGATAATGGACCTCATAAGCCAAAATAAAGACATTTGCAATCTCTCTCAGATCTTTAATCCAACCTTTGGCTATTTTGTCAAAGTGCAGATCATGCCTTTTTTAAACCTAAATATTCAAACATAAACAGTCACCAGCCATTTGATAGAAAGGTAACCATAGCCTAATTTCTCGATTCATACTCTAGGGCTTGAAAACTCATCAGCTTAACAAGATGGGTTGCAAACTGGCTGAGTGACAGAACCCACAGGGTCAGAGTTGCTGGCGCCATGTCCAGACTCAAAGCTCACCACAAGTGGTGTCCCACAGGTCAGTCCCCTGGCCACTCTGTTTTTGCATCTACTTTTCGAGTACAACAAGCAAACACAGGAGGGTTATGGCTGACAAAGTTTGCAGATGACTACAAACTGGCGAGTATAGTAGAAACACATCTGACACAGATATCCTTCAGAAGGGTCTCACAGAAACGGATAACTGGTGCCAGAGCCATGGCCTAAAGTTAAATGCCAAAATGCATAGTCATACCCTTCGGAAAAACAAAAGGTTACCCTAGCTGCACCAAATAGGTGGCAATCCACTGAGCACAAGAAAGGGTTATCACCTGGGGGACCCAGGTTGATAGTAGTCTGTCATTCGACACCCATGTAGCTAAAGTAGTTAGGAAGACCTTCTACATTGCCCACCTTATCATGAAGGGATTCTCATCTAGATCAAGGAGGTCATCGTCCTCCCTTTACTCATCACTCATCAGACCAATGATTGAGTACAATGCCCCATTCGGAATGTATCTGACCCGACACTTGCAGCAGCTGGAGAGGCCACAAAGTTCCTCACCAAAAGGATAAAGGGTCTCAAAAATCTGTCCTATGCTGCCCGACTGAAAGAACTCCAGCTCTATTCAGTTGCTCAGAGGTGACCTTTGCCTAACATACAAGGCCATGTCAAACCCAGATTTGATGAATATGCTTCACCTCAAAAATCTAGATCCATCAGAGCCACAAGGGCGGAGAGACTTAAACCTGACACTATTAATTAGGCGGGCGTGCTGGAGGGATAGATTCATCACCCAAAGACTCCCTATGCTGTGGAACAAAATCCCGGTACATGGTGAGGAGAGCACCTCGCTGGCCTTGTTCAAGAGAAATCTTGACCAATGGATGGGAGATACCCATATACCCCAGGATTACCTCAGTGTCACTGCTCAACAGAGGCACAGCAAAATAATGGGTATAGTTCCCCATACTAAAGGGGGCGCGTAAAGCCAAAAAGCGATGCTAGGGGCTTTGTAAATGCCCTCGGGCAGATAGCCTAGTATGAACCTATGAACCTATGAACCTAAGTGCCGCAGTAGTGTACAAAATGTACTGCAAGAGAGTGCATGGTGTGGTCTGAAAGTAAAAAAAAAAATCAAAATGTGAGTTTGGTGAGTCTCAGTCTGAATAGTTGGGGCATGTGTTGAACAAAAACAGGATGTCTGTTGTAGCTGATAATGGAAAGGGAATCCATAATGCCCACCTCCACCCTCCTCCACTTGTGTGAATGAGTTGCAAGCGATTCTTGTAATGTAGCTGCTATGGCAAATTTGTTATCCAATAAGACTATGATACTGCCATTCTTCTCCAAATTATTAAAAGAACAAATTCCATGGCAGTGAATACCAGGAACAAAACACATTTAAGATATTTAAAGGACTACTCGCATATAACTAATTGCTTGTGTGGTGCATCGTTTTATGATATTGAAGCTATAACTCAAATATTTATACCTTCAGATGAGGAGAGCCTGATTGCTTATAATTGACAAACACTTTTGCTAAGAAGAAGCATTCTAAAATCTAGAAAAAAAAATTTGCTTTAATTTTTTTGAATAAGGGCAACTTATCCATCACAACTTATGCAACATAAAGTTAACACAGTTGACAGCTTGCATTTCGGAATGAGTAGTGATATTACCAGCCTAGAATTACCAGATTGAGTACAGAGTGGCAGAAGACTATTGAAGTGCAGACGTGCACTAAGGAATATCCTTGCCTGAATCTACTGATGAGGTAACCCAATAATTTTCAAGAAATTCCAATGAAAGCTAAAATGCTAGTATGCATCACAAAAAATAAATAATTTTCATGTCCAAGTTAACTTTCAGGTAATTTCACAGAGACTGCATTCTGATATTGCTGGTCTGCTCAATTCAGGGTTGTGTTGACTGCATATCTGAAAAAAAACTGAAACCTATGAAAATGGTGCTGCTTGCTGCTTATGGTTTACCAGAACATATTGTTATGAGTAATAATTCTTAGATTGCATCAGAATCATTTCTTCATTTTTAAACAAAATGGAGGTATCCATTCGACTAGAGCATCAGAACATCAGTTACAAAAGGCTTAGTAGAAAAGTATATCTAGACATTTACAGATGAAAAAAATATATTGTCAAATACAGTTTTAGGTGTGGAAATAACTTTTTATTATTTCTATTACAGTTTTAGAATTATACTTAACTGTACTACAGGTAAGTCACCTGCAGAATTACCCACTGAAAAACATATATTTTGGATGTTTTCTATGAGTCAGATATAGAGGCAACCCTTCTCCCCATGCACATATTGCATATAAGGCCTTTTCCATGACTTCTGTCTCCCCTGGTCTAAACCAGCAGGTTCTAGGTTTGCCACTATGACAAGCACCAACTACATTTTAGCCATATCTAGTTAACACTGTCTTCAATTCCTACATCATGTGCCAGACTCGAGCTGTGCATTTTAATTCCTACCCTTTTCCATCAAAATTTAAGTGCAACAGAGCTAGTGATGCAGGGCTTTAGAACCACCACTAGTACCAGTTACTATGCAAAGGGCAATTATCCTTAAGCATGTACAATAAATGTGCACCACTATTATGAGTTAAAGTCAAGCACTGCAATATGCAAGTGAGCTTTATACTGTACAGCTACAGTTCAAAAGTATAATTACTGGATTTCCAGGATTTCACCCACCTCAGACTACACCCGGTGCTTTCCAGTCCAGTCCTGCTAGAAGTAATTAAAACTCAGCCAAAAATAATTTTGCATACACACACCCACAATGTTTTCCAGGACAGAAGGTAAACAGTACCTTTCCAACACCAATGTCCTCCCTTCTCTTGTTCATAGTAAGCTGCCTCCAGTTCATCAAAACCAAAAAAATCAAAACACACGTTATTGCTTACCCTTAAAATATTCCAACCTTTAAATATTAGCAATTAACTCTGAGCAGTAACCTTTTAATAGGTGGACAGCATAAGTACATAAACTAATAAATAAACCATTAACCACAAGCATTCAGAGTTGAATAACAGAATTCTTCACCATAAATACTAGATTGGAAAATAGTACTTGAACTCTGTAAGTGTATTTATTTTAGTAAGTTTCCTGATCCTCTTGGTGACCACCTCCCAGCATATATAATATTAGGTTTATTATCTACCAAACCAAACAACATTCTTCCAAAGTGATTCATAATATATCAAAATTTAATACTGCCACATTTATACCCTCCTTTAAATTCTATAACCTTTCAATCCTTAAAGCTTTACATTTACATGAGGCTGTTCAGGAATTTAATACAATATTCCTAAATACTTTCAACTGTTATGCACAATTAAGAATGAATAGAATAAAAGCTAATAGTTTTCCTTAGCTAAATAAAAGTACTAAAGTACTCATGCAATACAGAAACAAAACATGGTTGAAAGATAACACGTTAAAACTTTCAAAAAGCAATATTATTTTACAAAAAAAGGTTAACTCCAAAAAATATATATATATATCTTGTAACCATCTCCAAATCTCAAAAACACCCATAGAAACAAACCAAAGAAATTATGGTCTTATATCTGATACATATTACACCCTGAAATTTAAAGCCAGCCAAACCCTTCTCCCAGCTCCTCTGAAATAGAATTAGCCTCCCACTTCAACTCGTACTGCATAGACAGTACAACAAACCTGTTGATGGTGACTCCTTCCATAATCCAAAATACACATCATACCCATGCTACTAACTCACCTACTTTCACTTAACAGTCTAGCTCAACTTCCTCTATAAAACTCTTATCCAAACATCACAACCCAGCTCACCATCTGCTTATAACTTACCAGCAGAATACCTCAAAACTGCAGCTGAAGCTGTAGCCTACCTCATCATTGTGTTTATAAACAGGTGAACACAACAGTCGTGTTTCATCCCTCTTGGAAAAAGCCATACATTATTTCACTCCACAAAGGCAGTAATTCAACTGAACAACTAAACTTTAGAACTATAACTCTATTGTCCACTCTGTCTAAAGTTCTGGAAATGTATTCATAAGCAACCACTCCTCTGTCTCTTGTCCATTAACAGCACCATACTCCCACACAACATGGTCTTTATCCATTAACAGCACCTCACTCCCACACAACACAGCCTTTGTCCATTAATAGCACCTCACTCTCTTACAACATGGCCTTTGTCAATTAACATCACCTCACTTCCTCACAGTGCTGTATTTGTCCATTAATAGCACCTCACTCCCACACAACATGGCCTTTGTCCATTAACAACACCTCACTCCCACACAACACAGTGTTTGTCCATTAATAGAACCTCACTCCCACACAACATGGCCTTTGTCCATTAACAGCACCTCACTCCCACACAACATGGTGTTTGTCCATTAATAGCACCTCACTCCCACACAACATGACATTTGTCCATTAACAGCACTTCACTCCCACATAACACAGGCTTTCTCCATTAACAGCACCTCACTGCCACACAACATGGCCAGTGTCCAGTAATAGAACCTCATTCCCACACAACACAGCCTTTGTCCATTAACAGCACCTCACTCCTACACAACACAGCCTTTGTCAATTAACAGCACCTCACTGCCAGACATCATAGCCAGTATCCATTAACATCACCTCACTCCCACACAACATGGCAAGTGTCCATTAACAGCACTGCACTCCCACACAACATGGCAAGTGTCCATTAACAGCACCTCACTCCCACACAACATGGCCTTTGTCCATTAACAGCACTGCACTCCCACACAACATAACCTTTGTCCATTAACAGCACCTCACTCCCACACAACACTGCCTTTGTCCATTAACAGCACCATACAGTGTACTACCACACAACATGACCTTTGTCCATTAACAGCACCTCACTCCCAAACGACATAGCCTTTCTCCATTAACAGCACCTCACTCCCACACATCACAGCCTTTGTCCATTAACAGCTCCACACTCCCACACAACACAGCCGTTGTCCATTAACAGCACTGCACTCCCACACAACATGGCCTTTGTCCATTTACAGCAAAACACTCCCACACAGCATGACCTTTTTCCATTGACAGCACCTCACTCCCACACAGCATGGCCTTTGTCCATTAACAGCACTGCACTCCCACACAACACGGCCTTTGTCCATTAACAGCACCTCACTCCCACACAACACGGCCTTTGTCCATTAACAGCACCTCACTCCCACACAACATGGCCTTTGTCCATTTACACCAAAACACTCCCACACAACATGGTCTTTTTCCATTGACAGCACCTCACTCCCACACAACATGGCCTTTGTCCATTAACAGCACCATACAGTGTACTACCACACATGGCCTTTGTACATTAACAGCACCTCACGCCCACACGACATGGCCTTTGTCCATTAAAAGCAGCATACTCCAACACAACATGGGCTTTCTCCTTTAACAGCACCTCACTCCCACACAACACAGCTTTTGTCCTGGTCACAGCACAACCTCTGCCCTGCTAACCTCCACAAACACAACCAACAAAGCCAGGTAAGCAATAAACCTGTTGCCTTTTTATTCCTTGACTTGTCTAAAGCCTTCAGCACTATCTCACATATCAGCCTGCTGCAACAAATGTCTTATCCAAGCCTATCCCAGACTATACTCTGTGGTGTTTCCATAACTATTTGTCCAATAGACATCAGTCTGTAACTTTCTCTCCCTTATTACCAATTACTCTCTTGGCACACCAGTGCTTTGTTCTTTGCCCCCTACTCTTTAAACTTTGCATAACAATTTGTATACTTCCTTAATCCATACATGGACGATTCAGCCCTGTTTGTTTTGCAGACATCCTAAGCCATCTTCATTAAATCACAAGTAAGCTTTTAGCTCCATAAAAAGTGTTTCTGCAAAGCACATCTACTGTTAAACACCCCACCCCCAAAAAAACTCAGTTACTCCTTTTTTTCCCTATACCCCCCACACAATACAAAATCAATTTTAAAATTACCTTCTTCAATAATGTAGTAATGGAAGTGGTTTCATGAACTTAACTATTACAGATATTAATACATGTCAACCTGAAATTTGATCTACATGTTCAATGTACAACTAATAAAAAAAAATTCACCAAAAACCAGGAATGTTATAATGAGCTAAAAACCTTCTTACTATCACCACAAAACAACCTTGGCTACTAAATACTTACCACTCTTACGTAGAGCAACAATCCTCATTAATCTTCAGATTACATTAAGAATTATACTAGAACAAAGTTACAATATTTTAAATTTGTTTACCGGAATAGCCCAACTGGACACATGTCCATTTTCAGCGGTGGCCCGGGGAGAAAAGCTCCACATGAATAAGACAGTAATATAAATAACATTTATACAATAAAAATTTAAACAGAGTGGCATTTATACAGGGGAAAAAATCTGTACAAGAAAAGTGGCACTAATTACATAACAGTTATGTAGGATGTATTATTTACACATAGTAAATAGGTAAATAAAATTGCAAAATTTCCTGCTAACAAACCCTATAATACCCACCACTGCTCCACCATAAACAATTGCATTACTTTGAGTTGCCCTATCATCTCACATATAACTAGCTACTTGTGATTCATATAACATAATATATAAGGCTTCAGAAAAAACAGCAGTAGGCAATATTCTCTAAAACTACTATCCCAACAGTTAATTAACTACACTCACATGATAAAAAAGCTGTTTTCCACAAACAAACATGAGCAATCTGCATGAAATGCCCTGTACTCCAGCTGTGTTGGCAGATCCTGGAACTCAGTCCTACTTGCCCTGAGGTCTATATCTAACCTCTACATATTTAAATCTACACTAAAAGAATTTGTAGTTGATTCCTGGATTTTTGGATTTTTTTTTTTTGGTGTACATGTGACTAAACACTTTCTATACTTTGGCCCAGTGTCATCAGCTAACGCCATAAACAAAATCTATGACATCCAGTTAACATGATTTAGACATGCTTGTGTTCCTTTTTGAAAATTTTGTAAAGATTTACCCAATTTTATTTTACTACTCTCCAGTGAAGCACCATCAGCTCATATGTATATAGATACAGATATATAAGTACAGATATAGATAAAGATATAAACATAGAATAGATAGTGATATTCATGTATTACTAGTCTCCACTCATACTCTCACTTCTGTGTTTATTTAATTTAATGTATCTGTTATTTTATTAGTACTTCGTTGTCTATAGTCCTCTGTCAGTTTCTCTGTTACATTCTCTATAACGTCCTGTTTACATACCATCGTCTTTTATCTTCCCAAAGCCTAATTTGCTTGTAAGCTCCTTCCCTCATCTTTCCTACAGCTTCAAACATCTTATTCAATCTACCCAATATGTTTCCTGCTGCTATTTGGTTATTATGTCTTCGCCAGTAAATAATTATCTTTATTTTCCTTCCTATAATATCATTATTTTAAATTTCCTGTAGCAATTGTAATATAATGGTGTTACTTATTCATCTAACATATTACTATACCTGTGATTGTCTTAACATTTTCTTTACTGGAGCTCTTTTCCCCTAGATTTCTGTGGAAAATAGGTAGTAGTGCCCAATCAGACTTTCCTGGTAAACAATCAGTCAATCAATCAATCAAGCAAGCAATCAACCAGTGAATAAATAAATAAAGTTAAATCACTTTCTTTCCAAATAAATGGGCACAGTGGTTTAACAATAAAAGGTTCAAATAATCCGATAATGTTCAGACTATAACATGTAAACCAAAACTGTCTGCTTCTGGCTCAAACATATACAGCGTCCTTATTTTCACTTTTAACAACAAAGCAGAATATTTAAGAGTCCTTACAGACAGCATAATACAGTCTTGTATATGTCTCTAAAGGTATAATGATAAAATACCAAACAGACAAACTGACACTGTACAACTGTATTTGTACTAAACTGTATTACTGCCGACCAAACAGTGCTCTCAAGGTTCTATCAGTTCAGCATAACATGGATGATTTAAATTCTTGCTCTTCCTTTTAATGTCTGTGCATGTCTCTGCACCAAATAGAAAATATCCAAAATAATGCAAACAGTTCTTGGTTTATATAGTCTTTTAGTTCTGCTTTCTTGACACTTTTAATGCGTCTGTGGCTCATGCTTTTTCCCCACCATTTTCTGTTTTTCCTTACTAGTTTCTGTTTTCTTGTCTCTTGTTTTTCCTCTTTCACAAACCACCATGTCCTCATTTCTGTCAATTATTGCCTTTTAAATACTTTAGTCATCACTCAGTAACTCAAAATTGCTTATGTTTCTTTATCATTTTTCACAGGATGCCATCCGTTACTAACTTTTTAAGCCCATAGCCACATGTTGCTAGCTAAGCATATATTTTTAATTTGTATTGCTGGCCTGGATGCTAAGCAAATATTTTTACTTTGTTTACTGCATATTTTACACACTATTATATTGCTGGGCTGGACATGTTTGTCTTGCAGCTGCCTAGTACATTAGATTCTGCACATAACACATTTAAATCCATACACTTTCATGCAGTGTTTTAATACATTTAAACCTGGGGGAAATATTTATTTTATATAATATCTATCAATAACATTAGCTGTAGTTAACTATAATGAGTTTTTATTAACTTCAGCAGAATTATAGCTTTGTTCAAGGTATGTGTTAGGGTGATTACGAAAGCATAAATCCACTTATATTTCAGACAACAGGATCTCATAATGGTTAAGGTTCGGAAATATTTCTGACTCTGAGGACTGGATTGCATTGCATTTAGGCAACCTAAAGTATCAGTTACTGTGAGACAATCTAATTTGTGGGCTAGACTGTTAGAGGCCACACCTTCATCCCACTCAGTGTTCTGCAGCACATAGGTTCATAGGTTCATAGGTTCATACTAGGCTATCTGCCCGAGGGCATTTATAAGCCTAGCCCATCGTTTTGTGGCTTACGCCACCCCTTTAGTATGGGGAACTATACCCATTATTTTGCTGTGCCTCTGTCGAGCAGTGACACTGAGGTAATCCCTGGGGTATATCTGCGATCTCCCATCCATTGGTCAAGATTTCTCTTGAACAAGGCCAGCGAGGTGCTCTGCCTCACATGTACCGGGATTTTGTTCCACAGCATAGGGAGTCTTTGGGTGATGAATCTATCCCTCCAGCACGTCCTATTAATAGCCGTGTCGAGGTTTAAGTCTCCCGCCCTTGTGGCTCTGATGGATCTAGATTTTTTTGAGGTGAAGCATATTCATCAAATCTGGGTTTGACATGGCCTTGTATGTTAGGCAAAGGTCACCTCTGAGCAAGCTGTAAGCGACTGAATAGAGCTGGAGTTCTTTCAGTCGGGCAGCATAGGACAGATTTTTGAGACCCTTTATCCTTTTGGTGAGGAACTTTTGTGGCCTCTCCAGCTGCTGTAAATGTCGGGTCAGATACATTCCGAATGGGGCATTGTACTCAATCATTGGTCTGATGAGTGATGAGTAAAGGGAGACTATGACCTCCCTTGATCTAGATGAGAATCCCTTCATGATAAGGTGGGCAATGTAGAAGGTCTTCCTAACTACTTTAGCTACATGGGTGTCGAATGACAGACTACTATCAACCTGGGTCCCCAGGTCCCTGATAACTTCTTCTGTGCTCAGTGGATTGCCACCTATTTGGTAGCTAGGGGTAACCTTGTTTTTACCGAAGGGTATGACTATGCATTTTTGGCATTTAACTTTAGGCCGTGGCTCTGGCACCAGTTATCCATTTCTGTGAGACCCTTCTGAAGGATATCTGTGTCAGATGTGTTTTCTACTATGGCCCAGTTTGCAGTCATCTGCAAACTTTGTCAGCCATAACCCTCCTGTGTTTGCTTGTACTTGGAAAAGTAGATGCCAAACAAGAGTGGGCCCAGGACTGAGCCCTGTGGGACACCACTTGTGACAGGCTTTGAGTCTGACATGGCGCCAGCAACTCTGACCCTGTGGGTTCTGTCACTCAGCCAGTTTGCAACCCATCTTGTGATGTATGGGTTAACATTTAAGCTGATGAGTTTTTCAATGATACCCGAGTGGGGTATTGTATCGAAGGCCTTAGCCAGATCGAGGTAGGCTGTATGGACTGCCTTTCCCTCATCAATGGCTTTGGTGACTGTTTCAAAAAGTCAACCAAGTTTAAAAGGCATGATCTGCCTTTGACAAAGCCAAACTGGGTTGGATCCAAAGTCTGCAAATTCCTATGTCTTTATTTATGATGTCCATTATGATCCTCTCCATGGCTTTGCAGATAAGGCTTGTCAAGCTAATGGGCTGGTAATTTCCAGGGTCTGTGGAGGCACCGCCTTTGTGAAGTGGGACCACAGTTGCAGTGCGCCACTCCTGGAGTACGTATCCAGAGGTAAGACTTTGATTAAACAGCTGTCCTAGCTGTGGGTTTTATTCCTCATTGAGTTCGTGGAGCACACAGCCGGGGACACCATCAGGTCCCATGGATGCTGTGTTTTTGCTTTGGAGAGAGCAGTTCTCACTTGGGCTGGAGATGTTTGGGGGCTGCACTCGTTTGGTATAGATATCTCTCCTTTTGGGGAGGGGAGAAGTTTGCACTGAACCTGTCAGCCAGTATGTTGGCAATGTCTGTAGGATCAGTAATCTTCACATCATTTTGAACTAGTTCTGAGCATATCTGGGAGTTTCCTCCTAGGTTTCTAACATAGCTAAAGAAGGCCTTATGATTGTCTTTTGAGTCTTTAGCTATTTTTCTCTCGAAATTTGCTTTGGATGATTTTATGAGAGCTCTTAGTTTTTACTTATAGTGATCAAGGGTGTCTTACCTTTTAAGGATTTTGCTCTATCTTGTAGTAGCTTCCTCCTTTTGTTGTAGAGTTTGTTTATGGGTGGGGTCCACCAGACTGGACGCTTGCCTTTGGTACAAAGAGTCTTTGTTTTGCTTGGGATTGCCTTATCCATGCAGTCCTGCAGGTGCTGGTAGAAGGCATTTGTAAGTGATTCAGCGGCTTGAGTATTGTTTTCCACTGCTCGGGGCCTGAAAGGAGACCACACTAGTCTTTAGAAGTGTGAAGTCGGCTTTTGAGAAGTTCTTTACTGTGGTCTTTTTATTTCAGGTGGGGTGGGATGAGGACCTCCACCGAGATTAGTTTGTGATCTCCTCTCACCAGTGAGGGGTATCCTTCGGCTGTTGAACATTGTGCTGCCATGTTCGTGATGATGAGATCAAGTATGTTATCTCCTCTTGTGGGGATGGTGACTAGTTGTTCCATGGCATTTGAGTTTATGAATTCCAGGAACTTTTGGGCTAGGGTGTTTGGGCTTGAGTAGTGTTCCCAGTCTATATTAGGGTAATTGAAGTCACCTAGTATGATGGTGTTTGGTGATACATTTATCCCCTCTAGTGTTTTCAGGAAGGCCATGTGAGTTTCCTGAGTTTGTGAGGGTGGCCTGTAACATGCTACAATTTTCAGAGCAGTCTTGCCTATGGTTAATTGCACCTGGATGTCTCCGATGCATCGTGCATTGCCACCAGTCTTGAGGTGTGGGTGTCCTTGATGAATATGGATACCCCCCCTCCTTTCTTGGTATTGTCCGGATTTTGGGGCCGGAACGCATGATATGAGGTAAAATCTGATAGCGCTGGGGTGCTCTCAGGAGCCTTGAACCAGGTTTCTGTCACAGCACAGACATCGATGTTCTCCATACTGAGAAGGGCCTCGAGTGCGTGCATTTTGAGATTTAGACTTCTGGCATTGAGCAGCATTACCCTTAGTTTTTTCCCGTCTTTGTGTTCTAGGATCGTAGGTCTAGAATTTGAGCCTTGCCCAAAAAAGGCACTATGGGGTGGCAAGAGCCTTTGCCAATATCCGGAATCCCAGGGTGACAGGTGCAAGCCGTCCCTTGCGAAGCAGCGTGGCTTGTCCAGCATGTCATCCCAGGCAGACAGATACTGGATCCCCTTTGAATGACACCATTGTTTAAGCCAATTGTTAAAGCTGATCATCTTATCTCTGTATTGTGGCATCATTCTTGGTGAAGGTAGGATACTGCTCAAGGTCAGGGTCATACCTGCCTGGGCTACATAATCAGAGAGCTCCTCAATGTCTCTTTTCATGTAGTCCAAGGAGGTACGTCTCAGGTCGTTTACACCAGCGTGGACAATGACTGAGTCATATTTGTACCTGCTGTTGAGAGACCTGAGTGCTTGCGTTATGTGGCGGATTCTAGCGCCCGACAGGCAGCTTACTGTGACCTTCTCCTTACTCAGTCTGGTGAGCGGGACGTCAGTGTGTCTGACTATGGAGTCACCAATGACTAGTGTGTCTGGCATTGTGTTTGGCCTTAAGGGCTGTGACTGTTTGACACTCTGACTGTGAGGTCTATGTGTTGCGGGTGTTGTGTTCTGAGGTGGTGGTTGTTTGGGTGTCTGCTTTGGTGGCCTCTGCTGTTTTGGTAGATTTTTGATCAGAGCCTCCGAGTATGTCTTTGTGTGTTTATGTGTATGATTTGAGGTTGTAATGGTACTATGTGAGACTGGGTCTATAGTGTGTGTGGTAACCTTCTCCTCCTGACTGGTCTTGCCAGTCCTATGTTGAGAGAGCTCAGCCTCCAGTTTGGCCGTATAGTTGCATCTCTCGCATGTATTTGTGTTTTGTGGGAGGAGGAGAGGGTTGTCTGTGTACATGAGGCAATTGAAACATTGCCTCAATATTCCCAGGTTCACCAGCTGAGCAGGAGAGGACACTAGCAACTGATCCCTCGACATGCTAGAAGGATAGACGAAAAACTTTAAAAAAAGATTCCGGGGGACGTGGGTGACCGAGAAATGGGGGGTTGCCTTTTTGGGGTACTATCTATGACAAGAGTGCCGTATCAAGGTAATAAGTACTGTAGGAGCAAGTGCTAGGTTTAATAGATAGAGAATAGTCTACTTGGAGTCAAGTAGAGATGATCTTTTTAGTTATAGGATACGCTGATTTGATCAGTAGTATAGTTCGAGGAAGGTAGTTTTAAGGGAAAATTTGAAGAGTGGACTTTAGGTAGCCCGAATAGTTTAAACCTGCTTATACCAGGGGGCTGGAAAAAGCTAGAAACTGGCCCAAAACGACCAATAAACTACTAGTTACTGGCTGCAACCTCACAAAACTGGACAAAAGGCAGCTCAATGCTTCCCACTCCCACTGGTAAGCAAGGTAACTTCCTTTCCCCCAAATAAGGCAAGGAAACAGTACACAGGAACTACAACCAAAGCCCAGGAATCAGCAACTCTGAAACTGGACTAAACTAGTAAAGCAGGAAAAACAAGAGATATTTTTTCTTTTTTTTTTTTTTTCACAAAACAGGCAGAAACAGGTACAGCAAACGCTTATAAATGCTATGAATCAGCTACTACAGCTTACACAGAAGAATTTGCTACAAATACAGTCAAATAGTAACAAACAAGGATTCTAAGTGCAATATTAAGTTAAATGCAGTAAAAACAGCTTCAATGTAACAGAAAGGCAGGCGAAATACAGTCGCTAGGTATTCAGATGTGGAAAGCAACAAAAATATACTTAGTATCAAGAAAAGTCGCTTATTCAGCTCTCTGCATCCTGGATTACTCTGCTGGCCCACGTGGATCGATACGTACATTGTGTACATTTATTTACAGTTTGTTAACCAGGGTACACAACTGATCCGTTTTAGTCTCACCCCAGAATGTGAGTACACATCAAGTAGAAAAAATAAAAATAATTTATATAATAAAACATCACAACAAATACAAAGAGGCAGTTAATATACAAAAGAGAATATGATTTAAAATGGTAGTCAGCAAAACCACTGTGCACAATATTTCCATCAGCTACAGTAGTGATATGTTACGAACTTACAGAGAGATGCTATTGTGAAAATGATAGGCAATATGTATAGAATGTACAGTGTAATTAAGTTAGAATGTGAGTTTGTTCATGCACCACTTGTGGACTGTTCGGTATTAAATCCAGCATACCTAAATAAAATTGCACAAAATCAGATTTTTCTTCGTTAAGTAGTTGAAATACAAGTGATTGAATCACATAACAGAATATAAATTTGTAAATATAGCAAACATTAGAGGTAAAAGTCTTGAAGCTACAGTCCCCTAGTTTTGACATATACTGCACTGTAAATAAAATAAGTTGAAAATGTGTCAAAAGTAAATTATATTTAAGATGTAATAAAAATAAATGCATTATATTTGTCATGTTTTTTTGCAGGAATGCAAGCCCCTCTGCACCTTTCCTATCAGAGCAGTGCTCCATTCCCTCATTATTTAATTATTCTAAGTGAGATCATTCCAGACCAGAGAAAATGTAATGTATAAAAAAGCTACAAAATATACTACTCTTTCTCTGAAGTGCTATGATCTTGGGAAAAATTAAGCCCAGGAGGTATAGGTGGCCCAGACTATAAGCTAAGGAGAGGGTGGGAGGGGTTGCCTCCTGCCAAACACGATCATTTTGTGGTATTGTTGAGTATTAAAGCAGCAGCTACTCACTTTGTGAAGCAGTTGTCACAAACGCATTTGCAGTTTATAGTTAACTCTTGCTGAAGCAATTGAATGTTTCATTCCCCTGCTTTATTGCCTCTGTTTTGAAGAAAAATAGCATAGGGTCCCTATCAGAAGTGAGAGACCTGCTCACCTATGCCTCCCATATCCCATCTACTTCTACTCACTGACACCAATATCACAGTACCATAGTAAAGGTGGAATACTCATAAATACTATAATTTTGTATGTATTTTCTCACATTTATATTTCCAATTCTAGTCTTCCAAAGTTTGTTTTATAATATAAGATAAATAAGAGAGCCTGTCAGTCACATATGATTCTTCTGGTAAAATTTTCAGCACACATTTCACAGAAAGAAATGTGGAATACATATTGGACCTTGTAGCCCTTTTTTGATTATATTGTTTCAGTGCAGATGAATTAAATGAATTGAACAGTGGTATGTAGATGCAGGTATCACTAAGCATGTCATATGTACAGCAGAGACACCTTTACAACTTACCTGTCTCTTAGAACTAGACATATATATACTTCAGCTGAATATACAGCTAAGTACCTCTTTTTTCTGCAGTTTTCAGTTTGATAGTTTTGATTTGATATAACAGGATTTAAAGTACTTCTTTTGAAATTCATGATACTCAAGAAGTTACTTCTTGATTATATAAGGGAATCATCTGGCATATTTCATCAACAATTGCACTTAAAACCTGAAGTGAAGCACAAATAAAAGGTTTTATTACCATTTACTATATACATCAATATGGTCCACACACTTTATGGAAGTCCTTTTACAACTATAAAAGTTATGTGCATACTAGGGACCAATTGTAGACTGAGACTCAGTGGTAGGAAGGGTTAGACCACCTTTAGTAATAACTAAAATTATCTTCTGTGGATTGCAGTATGATAAAACAACATGTGAAGGCTTTATGGCGTTGTTATCAAATGCAAACTGCGTGGCTTCTTCTTGAGCAAATCACATCTACAGAGTTTGTGCCACTAACACTATGCTTTATTTTGCCTTAAACCACCAATATAAGCAAGGAACAATGCACTGTAGTATACACCGCAGACAGATAAGTCTGAATACTCTAGTGGCATATGTATCATCATGCTGTTACACTGTTGTGCTAGTCTGCTTAAATGTGTGATAAACTGAGAGGCTGCCAGCCCAGCTTGATAAAATTTTGTAAATAATTTTATGTCATTGTAAATATTAATATGATCAACATGCTTGTTTGAAAAATGTAAGAAAACTGTGTTATGTGCTGAACTTCAAAAATGTAACCACAGTGCACCCTGTTGGAAGAAAGCTGATAAGTAAAGAATTTTACAACTGTTTGTGATCTCAAGCTTGGAGGCAGGATGTCTGTAGCTGGAAATTCTTTCTATTGTCCACTAGGTATCGCATGTAAAGTTTCTTTTATTGCTGTGGCTTCCTGGCAGGTGCAGATCAAAAAGAAATGTTAAATTTTGAGTCTCTGTTAGTCTGGAAACTAAATCAGAGAAGTGACAAGAATGATGTAATCTGAGATAACTCAGCAGTAATGCGTATTATCAATTTAAGGACTATTGCAGAAAGAAAGTATAGCATTTTGTATTTATTTCTGAACCTGAACACATCATCATCTCACCAGCACTTTGCCTTGCTCTGTAAGTAAAGTTATTTAGAACATAGTTTCTCTTAGAGATAGATAGGAATATAGCCAGATTAGTGTAGCTGTTTTCTATATTTATGTGAGACTATCCTACAGTGTTGTTTTTAAATATTTCCTGATTTCTGAACTCTATAGTGTCACTGTGTTGAATCAATGAGTATTGTCTTGTGTTTTTATTATTTATTATTAAATATTTTTAAACCTTTTAACTGTAGCTTTATGCTCTTAGGGTACTTGCACATATTTGGTGATACTGTATAAGCCACTCCAAAGTAACCTTCAAGTTTCAATCATACTTGCAAATTGGATAACAGTAACATTAAAGGTAGAATTAGACACCATTTGGTAAGGCCCTTTATAGTAGCTGATAACAGTGGTTGGTAGCAGTCAGTACTACCATATAGTCTGGGCGGAACGGGGCATAGCTGGAGAACCTGTGCCAGCCTTCTCCAGGAGTGTCTGTTTGTTTCTATATGACTCACATCTCAAAGTGTGTGTGTGTGTGTGTCAGCTACTTGGGCAGAGACACAAAGCACTAGTTTGGCAGAGAGGGTGCTGAAAAGTTTGGCTTGACCACTCGGCTGAGATCTGAACCCTATAGTTGTGCCAGTGGGGAGTGTTATTGGGGATCTGGAGAGAAAGGGAGAAACCAGCAACAAACTGACTGTGATCTCTGTGTGCTCTTAAGGGAAAATGTACTTTAATGTGTATGTACTTGTTATCCTCCCAATGTGGATGGCCCTTACTGGTGCTAGTCGTGAGGATTGAAACTCCTTGATTACTGAGCCAATGCGTGAGCATCACATATTAATTATTTGGCAGTGGTGGGATATCCACATCAAATATTAATTGTTTGATAGTGGTGAGTTAGCCACATCACATATTAATTGGCTTAGTGGTGTGGATAGTGATTTCCTGTAGCTTGTGTACAGTGATCACTGAAGGTGTTTTTGTACTTTAAATCAGCCATGCAGTGAGCATTCAGAGTTCAGATTATAATTTTTTTTATTTCTTTTGGTAGCTTAATTAGTTAGGGAGGGCAGGCAAGAATATCAGCAGAGGTGTATGGCAAGCTGACAAGGAGCCATTTGGCTGAGATGTGCCAGTTTAAAGGACTGGTGCATGGAAGCCTGACTAAAGCAGACATGATTGCAGTTTTAGTCACAGCTGTATCAGTGAATAGCAACCAGGAGGATGATCAGACTGGCCGGGGAGATGTACAACACTCAGAGAATGGACAGCTCAACCTTTCTACAGAGGACTTAAAAATCCATCTGGAGCTAACGAGACTTGAGCTGGAGGCCAGGCGTTTGGAAATGGAAGCAGCAGGGAGACTGAGGCATCTAGAGAGTGAGAAGAATGAGAAACTGCTACACCAGGAAGCTGAGGAGAAGGAGACGCAGAGGCAGCATGAAAAGGAGATGCTGACTCTTCACCAGAGTCATAGAGGTAATGGGGAAGGGAGTAACAGAATCCCAGAAGCAACAAAAGTCAGTAAATTTCTTCTACAGTTTCCAGAGGGGGATAATTTCGATAGTTTCATTCATATGTTCAAAATGCTACTAGAGGTTTTGGCTTGACTACTTAGCTGATATCTGAACCCTATAGCTGTGCCAATGGGGAGTCTTACTGGGGATTTGGAGAGAAAGGGAGAAACCAGCCCCAGACTGACTGTGATCTCTGTGTGCTCTTAAGGGAAATTGTACTTTACTGTGTGCATACTTGTTATGCTCTTAATGTGGACACCCCTCACTGGTGCTAGTGGTGAGGACTGAGGCTCCTTTATTACTGGGCTACTGCATGAGCATCACAAAAGGTATCATTTTGCATGTGACACTTGCACCCATTGAGCTTCCTGCATATGTTTAGCTAATGTATCATATTGCTACTACTTTTATTTTACATTTCATGTACAATATTTAGTATTAACTCATGGTAGAGTGAGGCAGTCAAGCACACAGGTGGCTTGAAAGAAAAATCCTTCATCTCAGTTTAATTCAGCCACACTCATAGTTTTTATTCACTGATGATCCACATGATACAAGACATAGCATTATGTGGAACAGTGTAGAGTGGAGCCATAGTCGACTGCAGTGTGATGTGTGGCTCTGATATTTGGATAGATGGAGAGCAGTGTTACCACAGGTGGAATGACCTGCAGTGATGCAGGACCCAGGTCACAGCAGAATGGCGAAGGACCCAGCACCTCCAACAGCTGTGGGAACTTGTCCAAGCTCATAGGAGAATGGCGTAGTATAACAATATGTAAAAAAGCAGAACCATTAAAACATAGTTCAGTAGCTCTGAGATGCAATCACCAAGCAACCATATTAGTCAACCATGACTGTATACAAAGTGTTGTGCAGCAGATCTATATAGCAAATGTTGTATACAAACATGTGTAACATAGGTACTTGTCAACATGTTCTGTAGGGATGTCCTGCAGTTTGTACTTGTGTTTTCTTTAGATGAATCTCCATGAATGTACAACTCGGAAATGGTCATGAAGCATCTACATAATTTATACCACCAGTGAGATATGTAATCATGCCGGTTCTTTGTATGTGTTTTCTTGCTGTATTGCTTATTTGTTTCAGTTCTGAAATACATTGCTGTATTTTTCAATATGTCACCATCAGTCCAACTATCTTTCATGAACAAAACAGGCTGGACTATCCACTACAATCATGGGTGATGCTGTGTGGCAGAGGATGGTACACAGACAGTAAATCCCATGTCAGTGGCCGTACCTGCTGCATACCCAGGATGACCACATCGCAGAGCTATTTCCTTCTCAGATGGCTTGGCTTGTATTGTGTACATAATGAAGACTGGTGCTTTTGAAATGGGAAAGCAGGATCTATTATTTTCCACAACCGTTGAGACCATGCAGAATGTCACAGACAGATTGCCTGGTGTGATCCATAACACATAATTTAGAGATATTTGTTATATGTGTTTAACATTGATATTGTGATGTACTGAAGCTTAAAAGCACAGACATAAAGTCGAGTTGAGGCAAGTGGGCTACATTAAAACTCACTTTTATCACATTTTCAAAGAGCCAGTAAGATGTGAGATTGATTGCAGATATAATATATTGGCAGCCTTTCTCTTTAAGCTATGTAATTGGGCTAATTCTAAGCAGCTTCTAATTATCCATAAAAAAATTATCTTTTTAGTTATTTATAACTCCTCAAGAATTTCTTCATCTGCCTCTTATTAATGTCACTGATAATCACAACAATATCATTTTCATTGTTTCTGAATACAATTTCTTAGAACTTAACATTGTTTTTTCTCTTTTTCAAATCATATAGACAAAGTAAGTAATGCAGTGCTATCTCATCTTAAACTCTACTATAGAATCTCCCATTTACTCCCTCTTTCAACCTGCTTTTCCCTACTCAAAAATGTTGTCCTCCCCAACACTGAATACGGTCTTCCTCTTGTTACTTTTTACTTAGCACAAAATGCCAGGAGGACTTCATATCACAGAAAATAAAATATGCTGATTAACCCTCTTTGCCAAGAGCAGATTTCACCATTTTAACCTCCTACAACATCTAAAATAGCTTCCAGTGACAGACTCTGCTACACTTTGCTGTGAGGGAAAGGTTAGTTTGCTTTTTGTTGTATTACTTTATTGCCTTTTTCTATTTTGAATACTGTGATTTGTTTTATTTCTTTTGTATTTTACTTGTATTCTGCTTTTAACTGCATATTAAAACTTGAAAAGAGACCACAGCTCTGTCTCTTGTGAGTCAGGCAGAAATTAGTACAGGTCAACAGAACAGGTCAGTTAAGGTTAATCATCTGTGAAATGAGGGGGTGGAGCTAGGAACTAAACCTATTTAAGGGGTAAAATAAAACATTTCTGAGCTTTACTAGAAAGGCTCACCCAGACTCTGCTACACTTTGTTGTGAGGGAAAGGATAGTTTGCTTTTTATTTGTTGTATTACTTTATTGCCTTTTTCTATTTTGAATACTGTGATTTGTTTTATTTACCTTGTGTTTTACTTGTATTCTGCTTTTAACTGCATATTAAAACTTGAAAAGAGACCACAGCTCTGTCTCTTGTGAGTCGGGCAGAATTTTTTTCCCCATCCTCCCACCCGGTTACTGTAGTGTTCTTAAACACCACTGTCTTTCTAGTTGCCTTCCCCTTATGTTAATTTGACCATATATCTCATTTCCTCTCTGTTTTTACTGGCTTGTGTGAGTAAGCATAAAATTATCATTTTGTGAAATCACTCCCCTTCAACTATTTAAATTTATTGGCCATCTTACTGTATTCCATAGTACCAGAATACAAAAGTGACCACCCCCTTTCAATCTATATTGCTGTTTTAAAAATAGTGACTCTCCACTAAAACTTAACTTTTAGACAGGTAAGTTACCTACTTTCACATCTAACTCCTCTAGTGCACACTGCAGTGTTTAGGATAAACCATTTTTTTCATCTTACCTTTAAGCATACATGTGACTAGCACTTGCTTTAAAACCTGCTGGAAAGCACTAGGAAGTCTTAAACTGATACAAGTACTCAACTCTCATTAATAAGGAGAAATTAATCGTAGGCACTAAATAGCCTATAATTGCAAAGTACCTTCCTAAGGTAAGGGAAAACAGCTCTTGTACTTTACAAAAAAAAAGCATCAAACCAGGCATTTCCAAGGGTCACCTTCCGGTGATTTCTCCTGTCCACCTGGTGAATCTGGGCATACTGGGGTATTACAGCAACTGCCTCATGTACACAGACAACCCTCTCCTCCTACCACCCAACACTACAACCTGCAAAAGATGCACTTACATAGCCAAACTGGAAGCAAAGCTCTCTCCACCCAAGATTGTGCTAGACAGTCAAGAGGAGAAGCATAACACCCGCACTACACCTCAAGCACCACATAGCCCTTCTAAACCCACACCACCACTTCCACACTTAGCAACCCTAAACCTACATATGTGGAGGCCCTTAACAGTAACCTGCCCAAGCAAAAAGGACCTCCGAAGCTGAAATGCAAACAAACACCAATCACAACCAAAGTGCCACATAGCTCACAACACTAGTGTGCCACCCAGCAACAGCCCCTAAGGCAAGACAATGTACCCAACACTTTAGTCATAGGTGACTCTATAGTCAGGCACAAAGATGTCCCACTCACCAGGCTGAATAAGGAGAAAATTACAGTCAGCTGCCTGTCAGGTGCTAGGATCCGCCACATAACGCATGCACTCAAGTCACTCCACAACAAGTACAAATATGACTCTGTCATTGTCCATGTTGGAGTGAATGACTTGAAACGTACCTTCCTGGACTACATGAAATGAGACATGGAAGAGATCTCAGATCATGTGGCCCAGGCAGGTATGACCCCAGCCCTGAGAAGCATACTGCCTTCACCCAGAATGATACCACAGTATAAGGACAAAATGATTGACTTCAACAATTGGCTAAGCTGATTGTGTCATTCAAAGGGGATCCCATATCTGTCTGCCTGGGACGACATGATCAACAGACCACGATGGTTTGCCAGAGATGGTCTGCACCTGTCGCCCCTGGGATTCAGGTTACTGGCTAAGGCTCTTGCCACCCCTACAGTGCCTTTTTTAGACAAAGTTCAAAGGACAAAACTACCACTGTAACAGGTACAAGCATGCAAAATCTGAAGGTAATGTTACTCAATGCTAGAAGTCTACACCTCAAAATGCACGCTCTCGAGGCATCGATATCTGTGCAGTACCTGAGACTTGGTTCAAGGCTCGAGAGAGCACCCCTGCAATATCAGGCTACAACTCTTACCACACTTTTCGGCCAGCAAACCAGGACCGAAATACTAAAGGTGGAGGAGTGTCCATATTCACCAAAGATATTCACAACACCAGGCTAGTTGCCCAACACAATGCGTCTGAAATTCTCCAGGGGCAACTAACACTAGGTAAGACTGCAATCCAAATTCTAGCTTGCTACATATCCCCCACCATGGCCCAAGATTCTCACTACACCTTTCTAAACATACTGGAAAATATTAAGATACAACCAAACACCCTAATACAGGGTGATTTCAACTACCCTGCCATTAACTGGGAAAACTACTCGTGTACCAACTCCTTTGCCCAGCGGTTCTTGGAATTCATAATTTCCAACTCCCTGGATCAACTAATCCTTAGTCTCACCAGGGGCTCCAATATCGTAGACCTGGTCATTACCAACATGGGAAATCGATGCTTCACACTTATGGTCACCCCCTGGTTGGTCAGTTCTGACCATAATCTAATCACCCTTGACATCCACATCTCACCCACACCCCCCAGTAAGGAAACCTCTGCAAAAAACATCTCCAAAGCCAACTTCATGCTACTGAAGTCAGAAGTGACAAACTTCATAACACCCATGCAGACAGGAACTGAAAGTTCGACTGCTGAATCCTACACTAAGGCACTGTATGAGCACATCCACTTGTGCATGAATCGTGGCATCCCTAATAGAACCAAGACGCTCTCCTCCAAAAAAAAAGGAAGCCAATCTGTTGGTACCTTGCCATAAACAAACTTTACAACAAAGGGAAGAAACTGTTGCAGAAAAGAGGAAAATCCCAGGATGCAAAAAAACTCCCTTACCAGCCTTAATAAGAAGCTGAGATCCCTCATAAAATCCTCCAAAGCTAGTTATGAAAATAAAATTGCCAGAAATTCCAAAGACAACCACAAGGCATTCTATAGCTATGTCAAGAATCTAAATGGCAATGCTCAGATCTGCTCTTAGCTACAACAGAATGGCATTAAACATACTGATCCCAACAATATTGCAAATATCTTGGCAGATCGATTCAGTGCAAACTTCACCCCCTCTCACCCCCTAAAGGGTCTATCTCAATACTAAAGTATTGCCAAATTCTGGTAATAACAGCCACACAGGTAAAAAACGCACTCGCCAAAGCTAAGAATACAGCATCCATGGGACCAGACAACATCCCAGGCTGTGTACTGCATGAACTACAAAATGAACTGGCACCTCACCTAAGTGTCATGTTTAATCATAGCCTCACCTCAGGCTTCGTGCCCACTGAGTGGCGTATAGCTACAGTTATCCCAATCCACAAGGGGAAATCCACCTTGGATCCCGGGAACTACTGCCCCATCAGTCTGTCGAGCCTGATTTGCAAGACCATGGAACGTATTATCATGGAACTTATAAACAAAGACATTGGCAACCTTCAAACACTGGACCACATGCAGTTTGGATTCATGAAGGGCCGATCTTGTCTCCTGAACCTGATTGACTTCTTCAAATCAGTCTCCAGAGCCATGGACAAGGGTAAGGTGGTCCACACAGCCTATCTGGACCTTGGCAAGGACTTTGACACCATCCCGCACTCTGGAATCAGATAAACTTACTAAGCTGGTCATTAATCCCTACGTTACTGGATGGGTTGCCACCTGGCTTACTGACAGAACCCACACTGTAAAAGTAGCCGACTCCAAATCCAGCTCCAGACAAGTGGAGTACGTCAGGGTTAAGTCCTGGGACCGCTCTTGTTTGGCATCTACTTCTCTGAAGTACAGGCCAACACTAAGGGACTCTGGCTAACAAAGTTTGCAGATGACTGCAAACTGGGAGCCATTATTGAATCCCCAAATTATGTGGATATTCTACAAAAGGGCCTTACAGAAACAGATGCTTGGTGCCAGAGCCATGGGCTCAAGCTCAATGCCAAGAAATGTATAGTTATCCCCTTTAGGAAAAAACATGTACCCATGAATTACCACATAGGTGGCAGTACACTAAACACTGAAAGTGTGATAAGAGACTTAGGGACACAGATGGAGTGTAGTCTCACCTCTGATAACCAAATTGCCTCAATAGTCAGGAAATCCTTCTGTGTGGCATATCTCATCACTAAGGGCTTTTCATCCAGAAAAAAGGAGGTCATTGTCCCACTGTACTCATCCCTCATTAGACCCATTATAGAATACAACACACTGTTTGGTATGTACCTCTCAAGACATCTGCAACAACTGGAAAGGCCACAGAAATACCTCACTAAAAGAATCACAGGCCTAAAGCAGATGCCCAATGCTGACCATCTAAAAAAAAACTCCACCTATACTTGTTGCATATCGTCTACTCAGAGACAATATCTGCTTAACATACAAGGCAATGTCAAACCCTGAGCTGTTGGACATGATACACTTAAAGGAATCCCAGTCCCTCAGAGACACACGCTCCAGGGATCTAAACCTTGTCATCACAATGAACAAAATATGCTGGAGGGATAGGTTCCTGACCCAGAGACTCCCCAGACTCTGGAATAGACTGCCCATACATGTCAAGCAGAGCACCTCTGTGGCCCTCTTCAAAAGGAACCTTGATGATTGGATGGGAAATAGGAAATTCACCCCAGGGATCACGTCAGTCGCCCTGCTAAACAGGGGTCCAGGAAAGTAAATACTGTGGGAAAAAATAGCCAGGGAATTGTTATGGCTAGGCTTGTATAGGCCCTAGGGCTGATAGCCTAGTACCATCCTATGAACCTAGGTGCTTTTATTCACAAAATACTAAACAGTGGCTATTTTATACCTTTGAGATGGAAACCCCATCCAAGGCTAAGCTTACTTCCTGAGAAGTACCAAGGAGAAAGCTATCACATTAAGTAGACCACAATATAAAACTGCTACTGGACAAAGTGCCTTATCTTAACTAGATCCAGTGGTATGGAACAGACTGCTACCTGAATTAAGAGGTCTGGAATCCCTCACTAAGTTCAAAAGCACCTTCAAACACCTGTGCAAGCAATCTGAGTGTAAGTACTTTTAGGAAGTAGTTAACCTCACCATTTGACAGTCTCTCCGTACTTGTTATTATAAATGCTGTCCTGCTTCTTTCCAGAAATGTTGAAATTCACTTTATGCATATACTATAAACAGTGGTTTTACTGTTAACTCTATATCTGCAATTTCTGTCTACTTAAGACACTTTAAGAGTCATAAGCATCTGCAACAAACACGTTTGTTCTAAGACCCTTTAAGAACATTTGCTTTTGAATTTGTTGTTTCTTCTCTGTAATGTATGTTTTGAATATTCATATTATCTTCTTCTGTTTTTGTACTTTCTGGTCTTGGCTGGAAGGGGTCTTTAATTCAGCCCACCTACCTGGTTACTAAGTAGTTTATACATGAATGAATGGAGAATAAATAAATAACTGTTTCTTTAAATATTTGGAGTTTTTTAGAGAGTCAAAATATGAAATGTGGCCTGGTTTCTTGTGTGCTACTGCACAGTTTGAAAATAAAGATGATGAATCGGACAACACTGCACATCATGCCTCACCTCCTAATTTCATATTTTGAACACCAAGCATTACAGTCGAAATGTTACAGAGCGTTGTAGAGGTCAGGGTTCTGGTTATACCCATGCCCTTCCAGTTATTTAGTAGTAGTCAACTGCAGATGAATGTCACAGGTGTATGCATATTGTGGCTCTGTTTGTGTGTGTACATACGTATGTGCGTGTGCATGTGTTTGTGTCTATGTGTGTGTGCAAGTAGATGTATGTGCACGTGTATGTGTCTATGTATATATGTGCATGTGTCAGTGCATGCATGTGTGTACATGCATGTGTTTGTGAGCACTACTTGTATATCTCATCTTGATAATTCCTGTGTTTCTTTTATTTAGGCAGTAAATCTCGCTTCGCTGGACCAAATAATTTGCTGGACAAAATAATTGTACTGTATATTTGTTACTGCAGATTTCTATCGTGCTATGTGCATGCGACAGTCCCACATAAGCTTGAAATGCATGTACTTGATATAAAATGCTGAATTTAAAATATCAACACTTCAGAATCATGAATGAGGCTCAGCATCAACCTACAAATGCAGATCAGGCATAGTATGATATACTTTTGCAGTCAGAGGGTAAGCCCCCCCCCCCGAATCAAACTCAGACTGTCACAACTTTATTCTCAAAGTCACTTGGCCTCAGATTACAAATAATTAAGATGTAGGGTTGAGGTTCAGCCCCTATGTTGGGGGAGTGGAGAGCCTTCCTCCATATTGTAATATAGTGGTCAAAACTACATTATGTGTTGTGAAATCCAACAGCTGTTGGGTTTTGTGGAAGTAGGATTTCACATCATAGATAAATGTTAATACTAGATCCTTCTGAATTGCTGATATTATGACAGTCTGCATTATATCCTTGAGGTTCTGCAAGTAGTAAACCCATACGTTTCCTATAATGTGCCGACACCATTAAATGAAGCATCTTTAACCTTCGCACATTACTAACAGCCACTGTCATAACCCTCAACTGTACAGATTTTCCCAGAATGTCCAGATTTTGCCTTATATTTTTGGTCCGTTTTTCATAAAATTGTGGTTTTCTGGCAAATTAGTGGTAAATTATTAAAGACTGAAATTAAAAAAATAACTACAGCCATTTAAGTTTCAGACTTCATATCCTTCAGAAAATTCATGCAAATGCAAAACCTTTTAATCTATCATGTTTCTAAGTTTGTAAGACCAATATATA
This sequence comes from Protopterus annectens, assembly GCF_019279795.1. NCBI lineage: Eukaryota > Metazoa > Chordata > Ceratodontiformes > Protopteridae > Protopterus > Protopterus annectens. Next base: position 1,447,997,467 of record NC_056745.1, read on the forward strand.
TTTTTTCAGGCCGTTGTCCCACTTTTACTTATGACTTTGTCCAGATTTTTATGAGCTACATCTGGATTTACTATAGCATTTTAAGCACCATTTACTTGAGATACAGTAACACACTGCCGATTTCTCAAAAATATGTACACCTGTGATCTGCAACACGTTAAGCACTGCTGCACTCCATGACAGGTCTGCTTTGATTCAGACGTTTCATCTCTAAATATACCAGCTCTGATATTGCACAAACTCAGAGTAAGTACTGTATATTTAGAAACAAAGTGTTCATTTTTGAGTCTCCTGCACTTGAATACACAGATGAGAGTTCATCTTTGAGCAAGTGTACCATGAGCAGCGAACTCCAACCAAGTGAGAGGCATTTACTACATATTCATGCCTCAAGGAATGTGGCTGTGGTATTATATGTCTCCACCTGGTTCTGATATTCATATTTTGTGGGCCGCACTGGTTACTAAGCCTAGTTCTGTTCTGCTTGAACTGTAAGCATGCCAAGCTGCGTTTCCTTCAAACGTTGCTTGCATCTGTTGGGTACTATGTGTTACACTAAAAATGACCTGCATGACTGCTCATCTGTCTTGCCGTTATATAAGGCCACTGTCTGTATTATGTGATTATCTCACTGTGTGCTGTATAGTTTTGTTGTTGTGTGTGGTCCTTTTGATATTTATACAACCCTATTAACTGCATTCGTAATGTTTTAATTCTTTGTTTCTACATACTAAGAGTTTTCACTACTTTCTTTTTGCAGCTCTACTCATTCCATTTGTTGTGTACTTTTGTCTGCTGTTTAGCATGCAAAAAAACTGTTATTCATGAATTGATTCCTTCAGCTGCTATAGATATACTCTCTGACTTTCACTTTGCCTGTCTCACTTTGTTACCTTTTGTCCGTTTTTAATTTTTTTGTTTTCTATTTCTTTACTGCTGTATTTTAGTCTGTGCCATAGCTTGATGTAGTCAGTTGCACGTTGCAGTACATGTCGCACAGTATTTGCATATTTCATACAAGTTATTGCTCTGCAGTTTCTTTTGCCATGATTTGCTTTTGCATTATCTTTTATATGCATACTGTTCACTATATTTCTCTATTTTATACAGACACACACTCATATAAATATATATCTGTATCTATCTATATATTTTTATATATATATATATATATATATATATATATATATATATATATATATATATATATACGTTCATAGGTAAGTACTAGGCTATCTGCCCAAGGGTATTAATAAGCCTAGCCCGAATGTCTTGGCTTTTGCCACCCCCTTAGATTAGTTCCCTGTGCCTCTGTCCAGCAGAGCCATTAGTTCCCTGCGCCACTGTCCAGCAGAGCCACTGCAGTGATTCCCGGGGTAAATTTTCTGTTTCCCATCCACCTGTCAAGGTTTCTCTTGAAGAGTGTTAGTGAGGGTCTCTGCCTGATGTATATTGGAATCCTGTTCCAAAGCATGGGGAGTCTCTGGGACAGAAATCTATCCCTCCAGCATGTCCTATTTATCGCTGTGGTAAGGTTTATATCTCTAGAGCGTGTGACTCTCCGGGATTTGTTTTTTTTAGGTGGAGCATGTCCATCAATTCTGGGTTGGACATGGCCTTGTATGTCAGGCAGTGATCACCTCTGAGTAAGCGGTATGCAACCGAGTACAGCTGGAGTTTCTTGAGTCGGGCTGCATAGCGCATCTGTTTGAGGCCAGTAATCTTCTTGGTGAGGTACTTTTGTGGTCTTTCCAGCTGTTGCAGGTGTCTTGTAAGGTACATCCCAAATGAGTGATGAGTAGAGAGGCACAATAACCTCTTTTGTTCTGGATGCGAACCCTTTTGTAATTATGTGGGCCACATAGAAAGATTTTCTAACTACCTTGGCAATATCATTATCAAAGGACAGATTATGATCTACTTGGGTCCCCAGATCCCTTATTACATTTTCTGTATTTAGGGGACTACCACCTATGTGGTAGTTCATGGGTACTTTATTTTTTCCAAAGGGGATGACTATGCACTTTTTGGCATTTAGCTTGAGGCCATGATTTTGACACCAGGTATCCGTTTCAATGAGACCCTTCTGGATGGTGTCTGTATCAGCTGGACAATCAATTATGGCCCCTAGTTTGCAGTCATCTGTGAACTTGGTCAGCCATAGTCCCCCTATGCTTGCCTGTACCTCTGAGAAGTATATACCGAACAGGAGCGGTCCTAGGACTGAGCCCTAGGGGACACCACTTGTAACCAGTTTAGAGTTGGACATAGAGCCTGCAGCTCTCACCATGTGGGTTCTATCCATGAGCCAGTTGGCAACCCATCTCGTGATGCAGGGATTTATGTTCAAGCTGGTGAGCTTGTCTATAATACTAGAATGGGGAATGGTGTCAAAAGCCTTTGCGAGGTCTAGGTAGGCTGTGTGGACCTCCTTTCCCTCATCTAATGCCTTGGTAACTATCTCAAAGATGTCCACCAAGTTTAGGAGGCATGATCTGCCCTTAACAAAGCCAAACTGGGTAGGGTCCAAGGTTTGGAGGTTCCCAATGTCTCTGTTAATGAGTTCCATGATGATGCGCTCCATAGCCTTGCAGTCCAGGCAAGTCAGGCTTATAGGCGATAGTTCCCGGGGGCCATTGTGGCTCCACCTTTGTGGAGTGGGATAACTGTTGCTGTGTGCCACTCTGTGAGTACATAGCCTGTAGAGAGGATGAGTTTGAATAGTGTGTTTAGGTGAGGGGTTAGTTCATTTTGGAGCTCTTGTAAGACACAGCCTGGGACACCATCCAGTCCCATTGAAGCTGTGTTTTTGGCTTTGGATAGGCCTGTTTTAATCTGTGTGTCGGTGACTGACATGGCCCTACATTCTTCTGGTATGGTTATGGACCCTTTAGGGGGTGAGAGGTGGGTGAAGTTTGCATTAAACCTGACTGCCAGAATGTTGGCAATATCAGTCAGTTCAGTGTATTTTGTGCCATTCTGCACCAACTCAGAGCAGGTCTGAGAGTTTCCACTTAGGTTCTTGACATAGCTAAAGAACGCTTTGTGGTTATCTTTGGAGTTATTGGCAATTTTTCTTTCGAAACTAGCCTTAGATGATTTAATGAGGGATTGTAGTTTCTTGCTGATACTGATCAGGGATGTCTTTCCTTCTTAGGATTTTACTCTTTTCTGTACTAGTTTCCTCCTTCTGTTGTATAGCTTGTTTATGGCAGGGGTCCACCAGACTGGTTTCCTTTTCCTGGAGGAATGAGTCTTGGTTTTACTTAGGATAGCATGATCCGTGCATTCCTGCAGATGCTCATAGAGTGCCTTTGTAAAGGTTTCAGCAGCTTGGACAGCATTGTCCTTTATCATGGGGGCTGTGAACCTTTCTACCTCGGTCTTAAGTAACATGAAGTTTGCTTTTGAAAAGTTTTTCACGGTGGTTTCCTTGATTGGGGGTGGGGGTGGAATGTGTTTATCCAGAGTGATTAGTCTATGGTCTGATCTAACCAGCGAGGGGTTGACCTCCAGTGTGGAACACCGGTCGCCCATGTTGGTGATGACCAGGTCTAGTATGTTCCCTCTGGTGGGGTTGTTGATCAATTGATCCAGGGCATTTGGGTTTATAAATTCTAGGAAGCGTTGGTCAAGTGAGTTAGTACTTGAGCAGTTCTCCCATTTTATGTTTGGGTGATTGAAATCACCCAGTATTAGGGTGTTTGGTAGACCTTCATATTTCCCAGTGTCTCCAGAAATATGGAATGGGGGTCCTGGGTCATAGTGGGTGATCTGTAGTAAGCTACAATTTGGATTGCAGTTTTGCCCATTATTAGTTGCACATGGATGATCTCTGATGCATTGTGTTGCACCACTAACCTGGAAGTGTGGGTATCCTTAATGAATATGGATACACCCCTGCCTTTTGTGTTTCGGTCCTGGTTCTGTGGCCGAAAGGTATGGTATGAGTTATAGCCTAGTAGTGCTGGGGTGCTCTCAGGAGCCTTAAACCAGGTTTCTGTTACTGCACAGATGTTGATGTTCTCCATACTGAGGAGTGCCTCGAATGCGTGCATTTTGAGGTTTAGACCTCTGGCGTTAAGTAGCATTACCCTCGGTTTTTGGTTACTTGTGGTATTTATGGTGGTGGGTTTGTCTTTTGAGCCTTGCCTAAAAAAGGCACTATGGGGGCGGCAAGAGCCTTGGCCAGCAACCAAAAGCCTAAGAGTGACAGGTGCAAGCCATCTCTTGCAAAGCAACGTGGCTTGTCGAGCATGTCATCCCAGGCGGACAGATACCGGATCCCCTTTGAATGACACCAGAAACTTAGCCAATTGTTGAAATTGATCATTTTTTCTTTATACTGTGGCATCATTCTTGGTGAGGGCAGGATGTTACTCAGGGTCAGGGTCATACCGGCCTGGGCTACATGATAAGAGAGCTCTTCCATGTCTCTTTTCATGTAGTCCAGGGAGGTACGTCTGAGGTCATTCACACCAACATGGACAATGACAGAGTCGTATTTGTACTTGTTCTGGAGTGACCTGAGTGCTTGTGTTATGTGGCGGATCCTGGCGCCCGACAGGCAGCTAACTGTAACCTTCTCCTTGTCCAGCCTAGTTAGTATGACATCAGTGTGCCTGACTATAGAGTTGCCTATCACTAGTGTGTTGGGTATGTTATTTTGCCTTAAGGGCTGTGATTGCGTGGCACACTGATTATATGAAGTATGTGTTTCATGGATGGTGATGGGGTGTGGAGGTTGCTTGGATGTCTGCTTTGGAGGTTTCTGTTGCTTTTGCAGATTTTTATTTAGAGCCTCCGAGTATGTTTTCATGTATTCATGTGTGTTATTTGCCTGTGTTGGTTTATTAGGTCTATGTGAGACTGGTGGTGTGTTGCAAATATTACCCATCTCCTCTTGACTGTCAGTTCCAGTCTTGGGTTGAGAGAGCTTTACCTCCAGTTTGGCTCTATAATTGCATCTCTTGCATATATTGTGTTTGGTGGTAGGAGGAGAGGATTGTCTGTGTACATGAGGCAGTGTAACATTGTCACAAAATGCCCAGATTCACCAGTTGGACTGGAGAGTATACCGGAAACTGCCCTTTGGACATGCCTGAATAGGTAGAGTAAGCTGTTTTTCTGATTGGCTGGTTGCGACGAATAGAGAGCCTTGTCCTTCTGGACAGTATAGGGGGGGGTCTAGTGCTAGGGTTAATTAGTGCTTGCTATAAGTTTTAAGCAAGTGCTTGACTGTGAAATGAATGGTTTGAGTGCTAAAGTTGACGGTTTGTCTAGTTCCAAGGGAAAAATTGAAGAGTAGACTTCATGGAGCCAAGAATAGTTTAACTCTAGCTAACCAGCACTGCCCGGTGTGTAAAACCGCGCAAATGTGTTTTTTATAGCAGGGAAATGAAAGAGAGAGATTAGCCCAAAATGGCCAATAAACTACTAACTTCTGGGCTGAAACCACTCCTCCAGGGACAGATAGGCTGCTCAAAGCTCCTCTCTCTCACAGGTGAACAGAGAAACTTCCTTCTTTCCAAGTAAGGTATGGGCAACACAGAAACTTGTAACACAGCCCTGGATTCAGCAATAACATGAAAACTGGACTATACTAGTTCAGAAAGGCAGAAAACAAGTATATATATATATTTTTTTTTTCAGAAAACAGAGCAGATACAATCAAAATTAGACCAAAATGGCCAATAAACTAATAACTTCTGGGCTGAAACCACCCCTTCAGGGACAGATAGGCTGCTGAAAGCTCCAATCTCTCACAGGTGAACAGAGAAACTTCCTTCTATCCAAGTAAGGTATAGGCAACACAGAAACTTTTGTAACACAGCCCTGGATTCAGCAATAACCTGAAAAATGGACTATACTAGTTCAGAAAGGCGGGAAACAAGTATATATATGTGTATATATATATATATATATATGTGTATATATATATATATATATATATATATTTTTTTTTTTTCCAGAAAATAGAGCAGATACAATCAAAACAACACTCTACCCAATTAACCAGTTAAAAAGCTCAAAACTGAGCCCTGTTCCAGCAGTCTTCCATCAGACAACTTCTAACTGCAGACTCCTGCCACTAGGGTACAGAGAAACCTTCTCCAAAAAAGATGGCCTGGATCAGTGCACAAGTTATACAAACAAAGCTAGATCCAGCAGGCCTGAATCTAGTCTATGCTACAGCAAACAAGGCATACCAATTTCATAAAGAAACAGTTCAAGTAAGCATAAGCAATAAGCTTTTATATATCTATATCTCTATATATGTATATACATCTATATAGATAGATAGACATAGGTAGATATATGCATATCAGACAGCATGGTGTAAGATTTTGGTGTATTGGGTTCCTTGCATTATTACTTTTTAAATCTGTATGGATCCTAACTAGTAACATTTTACATTTACTATCACCTAATTATGGTAATTAGTCAAAGCTGCTTTTTTTTCTGTAATTTGTATTTCCACCTATCCTTTTTTCCCAGGGGAGAGTCCTGTTAATTCCCATCCCCAACAAGAAATGGAAGTGGGATGTTAAATGTTCTGCTTTTAGAAATGTCTGTACATTTCCTGGCACTTGCCAACACAACTTTGTGTGTTGCTGTATAGACAAATTTGCTTCAAAATAAAATAAATGTAGTTACTGCTGGCATACCAGCAGATCTTTCCCTGGGCTCAGGCTTGGAAACAAGTAAAGTCAAACTCGTCAAAAGAGTAGAACTTAAAAGGAGACCTGCTGTCCTTAAGGTCCGAATCACAGTTCTGGTTGGAAGTTGAGAAATGGTGTACAGGTGTGACTAGGCATTTCAAGTCATTTACCCAAATATATCTACAGACAAGTTTGGTTGGAATATACTTATATTTCACCTTGAATGTTGGAGTAACCTCTTCAGAAAGCCTTACATCGCTTTGATACTAGTTATTTTCTTTAGCTTGATTGTTAGTGATGTAAATAAGAGTCATCAGTAATGGAATAGAGGCAGGCCACACAGGAGCCCAAGGTCTGTTGTGCTGTACCTTCATTTCTCACCAATTTTTGCATTTACATTTTTCCAGGCAGAATTACAACTTGAACGTTGAGAAGTGGGTGGAGTCTTCTCTTTCCTTCTGGCGTGTTTGTTTTGTAGGACGGGGTGGGAAGGGGTTGTCTGTTAGAGCCTGGCACTTAACTGGATGCAGCTTATTTTTTGATTCTGTTTTGATTGTTTTGTAGGATGGAATGGAAATGAGGTGGTGTGTCAGAACTTGGCCCTTAATAAGTGTGTGAAGTACATAACAAAATAATAAAAGAAGCTACAGAACAAAATAATAAAAGAAGCTACAGAACACATCATTCATCAGCTCCTCTTTTTTGTTGTGCTAAAGCGGCAGAAAGAAATTGAAAAAAGACTTAAAAGTGATAGAGATTGCTTTTAAATGTAATTTTCCAATGTGTATTTGCAGTTCCAGCCTGGAAAAGATAAACAAGTTTAATTAATTTTATATACAGCTTTAATTAAAGTTACTGTTTGAGGTGAACTCTTGTGTAAATAGGATGAATAGTGTAGACTAAATCAAAATTTACTGTAAAAGGAAATAACTTCTTAAAATATTACCAGTTCAAATATTAGAAGATTAGTTTATTTACCTGTTAAATAAATATTCTATTGTAACTTACAAAAATGTATACTTAAAACTGTAAAACGTTGCAGTTTCTGTTAAAAGTGCATTTTGTTAACACAGCCACATGGCATGGAGGGATAAAGCCACAGTTACACATAAGATGACCTATGTTTAACTAGTGTTATGAGTCTTGAAGAGACTTGGGGGGGGGAGGGGCTGACATCAGCTGACTTCCCTGTGTGGGTAGGGGTGGAGCAGCTCACCTTGCCATATTGGTGACACCTGCTGTAGTTCAGGTAAATCCCATGATCCCCCACTGCCAGTATGTTGCTCAGCTCAACCAGACGTCTGAGTGTGGTAGCAGACATGTGCTTCCTGGAAGCAGCATTCACTTGATGTACCGCAGAAGCCATGAGGGGAAGGTACAACACTGAAAAATCCACAGATTGGCCCACTCTGTAGCATCTAAATCTTGCGTATTTATAGGACTTCAATGGGCATGTTGGTGAAGTGAACAGAGGGGATGAGGAAGTGATGGGTAGGTATGGTGTTAAGGAGAGGAATGCAGAAGGTCAGATGATTGTGGATTTTGCAAAAAGGATGGACATGGCTGTGGTGAATACGTATTTTAAGAAGAGGGAGGGGCATAGGGTGATGTACAAGAGTGGAGGAAGATGCACACAGGTGGATTATATCCTATGTAGGAGGGCCAGTCTGAAAGAGACTGGAGACTGTAAAGTGGTGACTGGGGAAAGTGTAGTTAAGCAGCATAGAATGGTGGTCTGCAGGATGATGTTGGTGATCAAGAAGCGGAGGAGGAGTGTGAAAACAGTGCCAAGAATTAAATGGTGGAAGTTAAAAAAGGGTGATTGTGAGGTGGAGTTCAGGGAAGAGTTAAGACAGGCACTGGGAGGCAATGAAGAGTTACCGAATAGCTGGGTAACTACAGCAGAGCTAGTAAGGGAGACTGCTAGGAAGGTGCTTGGTGTGACATCTGGACAGAGGAATGAGGACAAGGAGACATGGTGGTGGAATGAGGAAGTACAGGAGAGTATACAGAGGAAGAGGCTGGCGAAGAAGAAGTGGGATTGTCAAAGAGATGAAGAAAGTAGACATGAGTATAAGGAGATGAGGCGCATGGCAAAGAGAGAGGTGGCGAAAGCTAAGGATAATGCGTACGGAGAGTTGTATGAGAGATTGGACACTAAAGAGGGAGAAAAGGACCTGTACTGATTGGCTAGACAGAGGGACAGAGCTGGGAAAGATGTGCAGCAGGTAAAGGTGATAAAGGACAGTGAGGGAAACATACTCACAAGTGAGGAGAGTGTGTTGAGTAGATGGAAAG
>NC_056745.1:1448011426-1448137630 GCF_019279795.1 Protopterus annectens
TGAAAGAACTCACTGTTCTTCTAGGAATGTATTTATACATTATTGTAATAAATGGTCATGACATGCAGTAAACTATATGTGAACACTTGGCGTGGAATGTTATGATACACATATGACGGCAATGAGAAAATAACCCTTAGGAAATTTGCTGATGAGATTACAGGCTCTTTCTCTGACAACAGCCCAAAGCTTATTATGGTTTTATTCTTTGTCTTTTTACAAAGAACGTGTCAAGTGAGATATCCTTCTCAATCCAGCCGTATGCAGAAATAAGACTGTTATGCCAGATTCCCTGGTGCTCCTTCATGTATACAGGATACTGTTGATTGCAATTCTGTTAGTGCCTAACACCAGGAAAAAAAGATTAAACAACAAATACAGAAACAAATAAGTCCCTCCACTCTCTCTTTTATACATCTTCTCTGTGCTCTGCCCTTTTTGTGACATTGTAGCAGCCTCTCACTGATCATACACAGAGACACACACACACTGTTGGTGGTGTCATCTTAAGGGCAAGAAAGTCAGGTTAAACATATATTTACAGAGGAAATAAACACATGTAAAGGCAATCAATCTGGTTAAAAACGGAAGAGGGGAACAACCCTCGCTTCCTCCTTTATTATAAAGCACATGGTCACATGACCTCTCTTGACCTCTCCACACCAACGACATCAGTGTAAGAGCACGCACATGATCATTCACTCTCTTTTATTATTATCAGCTAACACCCCCACTTGCTCTTACGCTGTGTACAAATGCATTTTAGGAACATATTTTGGATAACTCTTCCTTCACATTCCAAATACGTAATACACGAACCTTTCAATTTTCGATTTTGTAGCAGGTTTACTAAAGATATCTGCAACCATGTCCATTGTCGGGCAATATTCAAGGCTTATTTTGTCATCATTAAGTGCTGAGCTAACAAAATGATACTTAATGTCAACATGTTTACATCTCTGTCAGCTTACTGGATTCTTTGACAAAGCGATTGCTCTTTGATTGTCCTCAGATATTGTTACTGGCACACACTTGCACTTTCCATCTATTCCACTCAACAGCTGCACAAGGTACAAACTCTCTTGTGGTGTTGCTGCTAATGCCATGCACTCTGCCTCACATGTAGATAAAGCTACCGTTTGTTGCTTCTTTGATTTATATGAAATAATAGGCCCGTCTCTATTGAGGCTAAAGCAATAACCTGTTGTACTACGCCTATCGTTTTGATCTGTTGCCCAATCTGCATCACTGTATGCTACAAGCTGAAGTTTCTCTCTACTTTTCTTGTAACAGCTCTCTGTCCACTGTACCTTTTAAGTATCTTAACACGTTTGGCTAGTGTTAAATGAGATTCACTTGATTGTATTGTGAAAGTTTACTTACAATCCAGCTAAGATCAGGTTTTGTGCTTGTCATAACATATATCAAACTACCCACAAGCTCTCTATATTTTCTTGGATCAATAGATTCACTGTCACATTCAAAGTTTGTTTTTTGTTCAGAAGGGGTACTTCTTACTTTACAATTAAACATACCAAATTTCTCATCATTATTTGATTTCTTTTCAAAACCTTCAGGTTGCTCCATATACACCTCACAGTCAATAGGAGCATGTAATAGGCCATTTGTACATCCATCTGGTGCAATTCTAAATCGTACTGAGATGCCATCTGCATTAGACTTCATACAGATGTCATACTTGCAGTTGGTGCAAATGTATAGTCTATACCAGCCACTTGACTGTAGCCTTTAGCCACATATCTGGCTTTGTAAGTCTCAGTATTATCTGCATTGTCTTTTACAGTGAAAACCCACCTACCCCCAACTGCATTTCTATCTTCTGGCAGTGTGGTAAGTGTAAATGTGTTGTTTTCCTTTAAAGACTTAAGTTCCTCCTTCATAGCTTTGACCCACTTCTCCAAGTTAGACGAATTCATGGCCTCTTTAAAGCTCTGTGGTGTGTTGCATATTAGTCTGTAACAATAGTCAACATTAACTGTCACATAATCATCGTTTTCAACTTTACACTCATAGTCCAAGTATGCAGGTGGTTTTCTCTCTCTTTTAGAGTAGTGTGTATCCTGCCTTTCCTCTTCTTCTCTTATTTTTGTGTCTCCATCATTATTATAGATTCAGTGTGATTCACTTGTATTTCTTTTGTGATGTGACTGTCAGCTTTTGATTCTGACTTAACATGCACACTTTTTCTGGTTTTAAAATCTTCATTCATCACTTCTGGGTCTGTCTGAATCTGACATTCAGCTACATTCTTAGTAATGAACTTGACTAACCTGTGTTTAAGGACCCTTCCTGTGTCTGGATAATAGACCAGATATGATGGGCTGTTTTTATCATAGCCAACAAAAATCCCCTTATCACATCTTGGGTCTAACTTCTTTTTATCTTGTCTGTATGCATAGCACACTGATCAAAATTCTCTCATCCTTGAAAGATCAGGTTTCTTTTCTGTTAGCATGAAGAATGGGGTTTGCCCCACATGTCTGTTGTAACATCTGTTGCAAATAAAAGCAGCAATCATTACTGCATATGTCCACAACTCTTTAGGTAGGTCACTCTCTATCAACATACACCATACCATTTTGAACAGTGTTATCCAGTTTCTCTCTGCTGTCCCATTCTGATGGGGTGAGTAAGGTGCTGATTTTTCATGTCTTATGACATTTTTACTCAGTAGTGACTGAATGTCTTTTGACATGAACTCCATGCCATTATCTGATCTGATGCACTTTACCCTCCCATAAGGGGCTGAATCTGCAATAAACTTTTCAGTTGCCTTGACTGTGTCACTCTTGGCTTTCAGAAAGTAGACAAATATTACACCCGAGTAGTCATCAGTAAATGCTAAAGTGTACTTAAATCCATCTTTTGCCACTGGCTCAATAGGGCCAGCCAAATCAGTATGGACTAGTTCAAACATAGTTTTTGCTCTTGCATCTGGTTCTCTGTTTCTGATCTGGACAAATTTTCCTTGCTTACAGGTTTCACAATCTAGGTTAGGTCTCTCAACTTTACCTTTAATTTTCATACTTTTTAGCACCTTTTCTAATTTTGACATATCTTCAAAATTACAGTGACCAAGCATTTCATGACATGCTTGAATGTCATAACAGCTCTGAGATGCATCATAATGCATCTCACCTCCATTTTCTTCATCATGTGTGTCTAAGTAATAGAGTCTATCATACTCAATTATGTCAAACCTGGTGCTGTTTTTATAGATGAGTTTGTCCTTTCCTTGTTTAAAGTTGATCGAGGCCCCCTTGGACATTGCTGCCTTAACAGAAAAAGTGCTTTGTGGATACGTCGGGATATACAGCGCCCGAGTCATCATCACCTTTACTTTGCGCCCCTTTGTGTTTAGCAGCCATACCTCTGCATTACCTTTCTTCTGTGCAACCCCACAGGTTCTAGTCCCATCAGCTAATTCCACAATGTGCTCCTTCGGTTGGAAAGTTGCATCAAAGTGTTTAAACTTTTTCATGTCGTTAATTATGTGTGACGTGGCGCCAGTGTCCACCGTTAATCCCTTCTGTTTTAATTCACGAATCTGATGCTCATTTATTCTGAAGACAAATGTGTGTTCATCCATGTCAGTTGCTTGTTTCACATTATTTTTCTTCTTTCGTCTACAGTTACTGTCCCTGTGGCTGGAGTTTTTGCACAAACTACACCACTGTCTCTGCCCTTTATATTATCTCCGGCATTCTCGTGCCTTATGTCCCTTTTGGCCACAGCTATAGCATATAATCTCTGATTTTACTCTTTCCCCAAGGCCACTCACTTTCATCACATTATCATTACTTACATTGGCATTAAATTTCTCGGTATGTTCATAGCTTCTCAACCTTGTTTTGAACTCACCAAAGCTCAACTTATCATCTTGATTGATGTGGACTGCAAATGGTTTAAAAGTTTTGGGCAATCCTTTCAGAATCATTGCAATTAGTAATCCATCACTGAGCTTCTCCCCAGTATTTCTAAGTGCTGTAATGGCCATTTCAGCCCTAATAATATAGTCTGTGACACTTTCACTGGTGGCCTTCTGGAGGCTTGTTAATTCGGTGTATAGGCTAATTACCCATGGCTTCCCTTTCCCAGCATAATGGTCTCGCAGGATCTGAAGTGCTTCTCTACCATCATCTGCAGCTTCTCTCATGACGAGGGACAAACTTTTGTCATCTAAGAACTGTATTCATTCTGCATAGGCCTCCTCATTTTTCTCAGCATCGTCTTCCTCCTCATTCTCATCATTCCCTGCTTCCTGCTGCACATTTCGCAAAATAGCATCTTTCAGCCCTAGCAAGTGCAGATGTTCCAGAAACTTTGCCTCCCACAACTCATAATTCTTTTCATCTCCGTCAAAAAATAGTCTATGCCATCGGCTTCCTACTTCCCTCTTGGGCCCATAACCTGTTGGCTGTGTCATCTTAAGGGCAAGAAAGTCGGGTTAAACATACATTTACAGAGGAAATAAACACACATGAAGGCAATCAATCTGGTTAAAAACGAAAGAGGGGAACAACCTTCGCTTCCTCCTTTACTATAAAGCACATGGTCACATGACCTCTCTTGACCTCTCCACACCAATGACGTCAGTGTAAGCGCACACATGCAATCATTCACTCTCTTTTATTATTATCAGCCAACACACACACACACACACACACGCACAGTGTCTCATGTGCTTAGACCCTTACAGCTAGCATATAATATTGAGATTACCCAGACTACCGAGTTCCATACTTCATGACACTGGTAGGTTGCCAGTCTAGCAGTGTTCAGTATCTGAAGTAAAGTGTTATTTATTATTTGCAAACTGCAGACGTGGAATTTGCTGTTTTAAAACTTTGCTGTTTGTTGTAGTACACCAACCTATGCCACAGTTGAAACCCACATATAACTGAAAAATAATATCAGGACGGTGGTGATGTTTCATCTCTCTCTCAGCACCTGAGAGGTGTTTAATCTGTCAGCACCCACTGCATTAAACAAGGAAAACATCTTCTCTATGGGACATGAGAAGCATTTACCCAAGGAGAGGTGATGCAGGATTGCTCATTGTGCTGAGAGGCGTAGGAGATCTGAAGAAAGTCTTCTACCAGAGCTTTGTCTCATATTGACAGTCATCTTTCATTTGCATCTAAAAGCACAAAAACTAAATTAATATTTTACAATGCATTGCATTACACTATATGTACGCTTATAAAATTAATAAAAATATCTAGATAAAAAATTAATTGTAGTTTATATTTTTAAAGCTCGTACTATTACAGTTCACACACATGATCTATCTCATTGCAAGCGCTTGCTCCTGTATGCTCGAATGATGCCTGTTACATTTAGGTGTAACAGGATAGCTTGACACAAGTGCTTTTTATGGGAGGCCTGTCAATGTACCCTGACATCAAGCTGATTTTTAACCATATTTGAGAAGTTCACTCTCTGCTTCCTTTTTAAGGTGTTCTTTTTTTTTTTAAACAAGAAACTTCTTTAGGCAATCTTACATTTGTATAAATGAAAATAAACCATACCAACACAACTTTAGTTGCAAACATTAGACATTGCAAACTATGCTGACACAACTATTTATACATCACTTGTAATATATCCAGTCATTGTCAGTCACACATTACATGGCTCATTCAAATGCTACCTTCTTTTAAACGTCGTTCTTCCTCTGCATGTATTGATCCCACACTTCCCATTTTTTCTGATGTAATTTGCTGTTACCCTTTTCTAAAGATCTCAGTTCCAGTTGTTTTGTCTCTGTTACTATTTTCACTACTTCTAGTAAAGTTGGTTTAGACTTTGATTTCCATTTTCTAGTAATTGCTTTTTGGCAGCCACCATAATTAGACTCAGCAAGGTTTTACTATGTCTAGGCAATTCCAATTTTGTTTCAAAGCTCAAAAAAATCATTTTCTTTGTTACACCAGTTTGGTCACCCAGTGTCTGTGACATAGCGCAAGCAGAAAACTATAATTCAAAGTAGAAAGAGATGATGACGAAATGGGAGGAAGCTCAAGAAATAAGGGGAGACTGGGATTTTGCATGAAGGCCTTTAAGGAGTATAACAATAACCATACAGAATATTATATTCATAAAGTAGCAGAAGGTAGTCTAAGAACTAAGTGAACATAGGAATGGAGAAAGGAGATTCTGCTGATAGCAATGACTGCAATTAGTGATACAGACTATGGGCAAGAGGGGACTGGAATTTACTGGAGCAAACTGGCAAAGGAACCAATGTATTGGGAACAAATAACTAGAGAGGGAAATGTAATACAATGGGAAGATGCCAAGAACTTATTTGGACTGCAGGTTTGAGATCGCCTTCCCTATCAAGGATTGATATCAGAGTTTAGGCAAAGAGAAAGAAATAGGGGGTTCCTAAATGAAAGACCAGCACTGGTAGAGTTTTTAGTACACTCTAGAACAGAAGTTGCTATAAAGGAAGGAATAATTAGTAGAGCATATAAAATACTGCATGATAATTATAAGAATCAATCAGAGGAGGTTAGAATGGATTGGGAAGAGAGATTGGATAAGTAATTCTCAAAGAAACAATGGGGGATATATGTATGTCTCTTAAATGTGCAACAAAGTCTAGAAGATTTAGAATCTTTGCTTGCAAGTGTTTAGCTAGGTATTTTTATACCTCAAGTAGACTCCAAAGAGATTTTCCTCAGGTAGACAACAAATGTTGGAGGTGTGATGGGGAAGAAAGAGATAAATGGGAGCATATTTCTGGGAGTGTAATATGTTGGCAGACTTTAAAGGTTTCCTTTTTAAAGTAGTCTTATGCTTTCACTATGATAAGCAATCTCTCAGACCAGATACACACTCACTCAGACATAATAACAGAACACTGGGTTCTCATTCTGGTGCTGTCAAATCCTAAAATAAGGAAGACACATCTTGAAAGTTTAATTTGAACATGAACTCCCCGTACTTGTTTCAGCCTCTAAAAGATCCTAAATTCTCTTTAAACCAGATTAATTATGATTTTCCAGTTTGCCACACATGTCCCCAAAACAACCATCACTGCTCTGTCTTAAATATTGCAGAATAGCTGCCAGTGCAACAAAGATGCGCATACCTACTTAGTTCTCGTCTGTCTAACCTCCTTAAGCAAAACATCCTTCCATACTTTTTGGGTAGACTGACAAGAGAAGGAACATTTAACCTCTGCTCTTGACCTCAAAATACAATATATGACTTCTTGACTCACATCCTAAAAACATTGTATTTACCTCTGCTTTTCAATACTATGTCCAAAAATCTGAGTCCATTCCACCCATACAAAAATGCCAAAATGTATCTAGCAGTCTGATCTAAACTCAAATCATGCTAGTTAGAAACTGCAAAGTAAGCCTAGTTCATTAAATAACATTGTAATAATACTTCTTACCACTTCACATGATATTCTGTAAACAAAAGAGACAGTATTCGAGTTTTACCCAACTTCATTATCCTAAGTTGATATTTTAGTAATCATAAGTTTGTCTCCCCTTCCATTTCCACCTCTTAATTAAAATGCCTTTCTTCTCTCCCCATCTCATTTCTAACTCCTCTTTCCCTCTCTAATGCTGTACGTTATCTCCCTTTCAGCTGTGCCAAAGATATAGTGTAATCTATATTCTTATCTTTTATATTCAGTTCTCCTAATGTTATTTTTCTTTCCAAAAACTAGATGCTTTTAGATTTGATAGACCTTTAGTATGTTATTTTACTCTGCAAGGTTTAGTGTTTCATTTTATAATACATAAAACTAAGTAATATCTTAACTCACACTATCCATGTACACCTTGTTTATGGATATATACTAATAACTATCTCAAACTGAACCTGAAGTTGGCCAGATAAGTGTTCTACCCTAGTAAATAAATAAATAGACAGGTAAACAGCAAACAAACATGAAAATGATTTCTGTCAATGCTTTGCAAGATATTTTTATGGTTGAAGATTGTTACTGAGCATTTTGCTTTACTTTCTCTGGTCAGATGTTTGCCACTGAATGAATCAGTGCAATACTAAAGCTGGTCCACAGTCCATCACTTGTTTACTGGTCACTTATACAAGATGGTTTTAAAGTAGTATTGGAAGCAATGCAGACACACAGCCCCAGAACATACTTCCTTGTCATTTAAGCCAGACCGCTGTATATTGTTTGACAAAGATTCATCTAAGTACATGCATTATCTCTGAAGATTGCAGTCCTGATTCACTTTAGATGCTGTCTTGTCTAAAATAAGAAACCAGCCACCTTTCTCAATGCCTTCTTCTGAGGATGAAGATTTTTATGTGAGGCAAACTGAACTTCCTTTAGATATAAATATTGATTTGTGTGATTATCAACATGTTTCGATCTTTCATCTGTGTATATCCCTGTATATTGTTTCATTGATGCAACCATAAATTTAATGAAGGCATTTCATTTGCAGAGGGTGGTTATGTTGCATCCTCCTGAACAAGATCTATTATGAACTAGTTTATTCAAAGGAGTTTCAATGCTGAGTTATTAATCTTCTTACAGAACCTTACATTGCATTTGTAAAACTTCAAATGTGATGTCTTCAACCACAAATGTCCTCAGTGAGTGTGGAAATCTGTGCTGGTGTTTAAAATAATGTAGCCATCATTGCCTATGCAGAGAATTTGGAAAGAAAACAGCTGCTATTTTGTTGCCATTTTCTATCCCAACAAGTAACTTAAGTGGTGAGAAACTTAACTAAGCTATTGTAGACCTCTTCCAGCCTAGCAAATAGAACTATTGACTAGCTTCCATGATGTCCAGTAGCATAATTCATGTTTTGAGGAAAGAGAGCATACAATGTAGCATTTGCCTAAGTTCTGTACAAAATAAATGAATGAATGAATTCTTAAATATTTTTGCATTATAGTGCATCTGTGATGCAGTGGATGCTTTTGTGAGGTCAGCATCTGTGGGACCTTTGCTTAAAAGGCACGAATGGTTCAGAAGTTAACCATTTCCTGAGAATATAAATGCTGAATACTAGGCGCCCTATAAGTGCTGATATTTTACATAGGCTTTGGAGAATATATGGCACTTTTGATGTTTTGATAATCCAATGGGATATAGGGGGGGGGTGTATTGAATTTAATTGTGTTTAATTGAATTATTTATTGGATAATTGTGTTTGTCGGTGTATAAAAATGAGGCTGTCTGAATGATGTAATTGTTCCCTGGAAGCAAACAGCTGAGGTACTATGAAACATCAGTAAAAAGTCTTGACACCTTTTGGTCATGGCTCCATTGTGTTTTATAATTTTTTTCATTTGTTGTTATCATATCTTTTGAGATGCACTGTTCGCATACTGAGCAAAATCCATTTACCTTTGCCGAATGGCGAGGTATGGAATGAGAGGGAGGAGAAGTTTGCCTTAGCTGACCCTTGGTCTCAGAACAATGACAATGCGTTTGTAGCCAGGTATGAACAACTTCAGCATTTACTAATCAAGGAAGTTATGCTGTCCTATGATACCAGGCTGTTGGAGAAGTATATTAGTTTAAATGTTACCCTTTACCCCGAGAGGTCTGAGGGTGCATCGTTTCCCAGCATCCGAATTTTTGGAAGATGAGTTGGACCTCCCGGATGAGTGGAAAAATATATCATTACAGTGTACACTCAGGTGGTTGAAAGTTTTAATTAAAAGAAACGTAAGAACTCATGAGAAGGTGTGGAGTTCCATTTTACAGATGCAGGAGCAGCTTAAGAATGAATCTCCTGCAAGTACATTTACTAGTAAAATGAAGCAGATCCAAATTTGAGTAATCAAGGCAGAAGGAGAGGTCATCAAATGTAAGAGGAGGAAGTTGGATCGTGATATTAATGATTATAAATATAACCTGGTGTTCTCATGGCAACGGAAACCACGGAAGGGTGGAACCACTTCAAATACGGCAGAGGGGAGGGTCTGAGCATCGTGAGACTCTTCTGTTTCCCCAGGGGAAGCTGTTTCCAATGGAAGGAAGAGTGTATCATTTGAGGATTTGAGTAAGGATGATGTAGGACATGTGGAACAGCACTCCTTTCCTCAGCAGTCTAAGGGGCGAGGTCAGAGATGTCAAGCAAAATGAAAATAAACTGAACTATTTCCTGTTATTTCAGATTTTTTTGTTTCTTTGAGCTATTCAAAAGGTAAACACTATGGTGACTGCTGGTATGTGGTGGACACTTCACAAACTGAAAAAAGTTATGTTGATGATTTAAACATTATTAATCTTTCTGACTTATTTATTGAGAAAGATATGTGCAGTTTATTAAAGAAGGGAATGAAGTTTGTCCCTACTTATATTCCCAACTTGGCGGACTTGTTTTTGGAAGTGGGACGTTTTTGTAGGAAGCTGCACTTAAAGGTGTTTTCTCCTAATAGAAAATTACAGGACATGAACAATGAAGCAATATTAAATGAAGAGTCTCTTTTAAATTTGCTGTTACATGAGAATGAACTGGTTGATATTCACTGTGATGTACTTAACGAACATGCTGTGAATTATGACAGCGGGACAAGTTTTTTACTGGATATGGGAAACTCATTGTGCCACATGTACCCTATGTCAGTTCTTTTAGTCCCCCTAGGACATATGTAGCCATTAATACATTTAAGGGGGGTGTTGTGTAAGCAAATTGAGCAGGAATATGTAAAATATTCTAAGTGTAGGAGGGTGTATAATTTAAGTAGGAATGAGTGGAAAGCCCTACAAATATTATGTGATTCAAATGGAGAATATGTTTTTGTTCAAGCTGGCAAGGGGGCAATTGGTTTATCATGTCCAAGCAGGGTTACATCAAGATGGCTGAAGATTTATTACAGGACAACAATGTCTACCAGAGATTAAACAAAAACCCTGTCATTGAATATAATTGTTTTTGCTGAAGTTATTGGAGAGGGGAAACAACTGGGTTTTCTCTCCCCCAGTGACCTCAAGAAATTATATATCAAACATCCAAAGGATGCTAGGTTTTTTGCAATACCTAAGGTCCATAAAAACATGAGGAATCCCCTGGGCAGGCCTATTCTGTCTGGGGTAGGTGCATACTTACATAACGTAGGTATATTTTTGGATGCCCACTTAAAATTATATCTGGCTAAAATTCCTTCACACATTAGGAATGGTAAGGAATTTTCAGATTTGGTGGAGGGTATGCAATGGGAAAAAGATTTTTATTGGATCAGTGCGGATGTTAGTTCTTTATATACCAGCATTAACAAAAGATGGGGTTTAGAAGCAGTAGGAAGGATTATGGGTGAGTGCCCGAGAACCAGCTTTTTGTTGCAACTTTTAGAATTTGCCCTAACACATAATTATATTTTGTTTGAGAAATCAATTTTTTTTTTTTTGCAAAATGAGGGTACTGCTATGGGGGCATCTTTTTCCCCCTCTTATGCCATTATTTTATGGGATTTTTTGAGAATTTATATATTTATAACAACAATTTTTATTCTCAGCACGTGATCATTTATAGGTGTTTCATAGACGATTTGATTTTTATATGTAAGGGTGATGTGGGTGAATTCAATGGGTTTGTAGAGGGATTACATCAGAATTTATGTGGATTGGAATTTATGTATAAGACTCACAAAGAACTTATGTAGCTTCTTGATATTAAATATTATGTGGGGTTTGACAGTAAGGTGTCCTTTAGGCCCTATTTTAAAAAAGTGCGGTGAATAATTTTCTTTGTGGTGATAGTATGCACCCTCCTCCTCATTTGAATTCCCCACCTTATGGTGAATATAAGTGTATTTTTAATAATATATCCAATAAAGTGCAGTTAGACAAAAAGTTTAACAAAGTCACAAACAGGTTGTCAAGCTGGGGTTATACTTTGGAGGTGTTAAGGAAAGCAGAGAGGAAAGTGAGGGGCATTCCCACAGGGGGTGTCCACGCTAGGAGATGGGGGTGTAGTGATGAATTTTGGATGAATGAGAATGCAGACAAGGTAGAAGAGGGAAAAATATTTTTTGTTAACATGTTTTGCCCTTCTTCAAAAATTCTAAAGGAATTGGTTATAAGATTCTGGCCAGTTGTTAGACAAGATGAAAGTCTGGGTGAAATCTTTCCAGAGAAGATAATGTTTTCTTATAGTAGGTTTTTGAATTTGAAGGAGTTGTTAAACTCAAAAAGATGTCACAGGGAAAGTAGACAAGTGGGGGCTTATCCATGTAGCAGGTGTAAGGTATATGTTTGGGTAAAAAATTTAAATGGTAGTATGAGCAGAACAGATATCCTCTGGTGATAAACTACACGAGAATAAAACCAGCAGTAGTACAAAAAGAAATTAGAACAAACTCTTGTGTAGAACCACGGCAAGTTAGTTTCCCAAGAATAAAGCACCAGCCAAAAATAAAACCAGATCAAACTTTACTGTAAGCGCTTTCGCAATAGTGACATTGCTTCATCAGATAAATTCAAGCTAGAACATTCACAGTTTAAATAGTTCTTCAACAGTTACAGTCAATCAATTAATCAAATTAGATAGCAGCTCTTAAAGCTGTAGTCTCCCACCAATAAGCAGCATATATAAAAAGGCATAAAAATCAACACGTATCAGAGAACCAAAATCAATTTTCATCTCTTTAGCGTCCTAGATTTTAATACAGGTTTTAATGAAACAAAGTCATTTAAGCCATGCCCTATATGGGCGGCTAATTTCAAAATCCAATGGAGTTCAATCCTGTCAGTTTCATTAATTATGTCTTCCATTCTGACATTCTCAGGGGCAACTTTTAAAACTTGAAATATCAAACTTAATATGTTTTGCCAGAGCACTATACTCAAATCCCCTGCATGTACAATAACAATGATCCCTAATACGTTCCCAAAGGTGCTGGTTTGTCTTGGCCCACATAAAAAGCAAAGGATTGCTTACAGTGGGCAAGGTACACCAAATTCCTGGTGTTACAATTACTCGCCTCCCTCAGTTTCCAATGGTAGCCACTATTTGGATTCTTAAATACAAGGGACTCATCTACGTACATGCAAAAAGTACAACTATTACACTTCTTTGTACCTGGTGCCCCCTCAACAAACTTACTTTGAGCACTAGGATAACATTGTCTTTGCTTGAGGGACTTCTTGTTCTTATAACAAAACTTTGACTCTGGTAGTGAGAAAGAAAATGATTTCTAGTTTGGAACAGGTTTTTCTTGCTTTACCTCTGTCGTTTCAGAACAACTGGAAGAAATCCATCGACCAGGAACCTTATCGGGGTGGAAAGGAAAGGAAGGAACTGCCACCAACGAGCAATGTGAAGACATTAAAGATGTGAGCACCTGTAACAATGACTTAGTTTGGAATATTTCCAAATGTCTTTTAAGACTGTATGAATGTAGTGTTTTGAATAAAGGACTCAGTTTTATTCCGTCAACAGGAGGTGATGTATCTGATGTTTTAATTGAACTTAGATTGTTTGTTCACAATGTTTTGCTGAAACTGATGTTTAATAATGATGATTCAGTGAATGTGTCTAATGTATTTAGGAAACCTACTGTTTTTTCACGACAGTTACAATCTAATTTGGATGTATTTTTACGTACATGTGAGAGTGATATTTATCAGTATTTTAGCAAGAGCGATGATGGAAAGAAAAATGATAATTTAACTGTGGCCGAGAGACAAGCATTATGTGAGTTACAAACTGATACAGGTATGGTTATATGACCAGCGGATAAGGGGGGCCCAGCTGTAGTGATGGATAGGGACTACTATTTTGGAGCCATTGAAATGATGTTGAATGACTTTAATGTTTAAAGGAGAATTTCCAAATGTGATGTATTACAGCTGAATGAGCATGTTGTTCAAACTTTAAGTGAATGTGTACTATTCGGTCTTTTGATGAAGAAATTGTTTCAATATTTCATGGTTGAGTCTCGACTGATACCTACACTACGTGGGCTACTGAATATCCATAAAAATCCACTTAAGCCAGTGTTTAGACCCATTGTATCTGGCAGTGGTTGGTTCACAGAACCAATTTCCATCTATTTGGATAAACAGCTTAGGCCAGTGTTGGATACCTGTATGAGTGTTTTACAAGATAATAAACACTTTTTAAATGATCAATATAGCATTGAAAGAGAGGCAGGTTTTGATACTGTGAGGTTATTAGTTACACTTGATGTTGTATCTCTGTTTACCTCAATTCCCAATAATGAGGGAATTAGTATGGTTAAATCTTATCTTAATAGAGACAGTGATTATAGTTTGCAGCATGTTGATTGTATTTACCTTCTCCTTGAAATTGTACTTGATGATAACGTATTTATATTCAATGAAATATATTATAGGCAGATCGTGGGAGTGGCGATGGGCACGAGTCGTGTCAATAGTTATGCCAACCTCGTGATGTATGAATGGGAGTCCCAGCATATTCTAGGACTTGAGGCTGAGGGTGTTTGCTTTTATCGTCAATTTGCAGATGATTTGTTTCTCCTTTGGATGAAAGATGAGGTAGAGCTTGGGCAATTTGTTGAAAGACTTAATAACAGTTGTATCTTTCTTAAGTTTACCCTGAAATCATCGATACACAAGATTGAATTCTTGGCTGTAGAAATATTAACGGGAGGATGGTCATTTCATAATTAAGTTGTTTCGTAAGGAATGCTTTCATCCTTCTAATTTATGGAGAAGTGGTATGCACCCTCAGCATATATCTTTGAATATTGTGAAGGGGCAGGCTATGAGGAGTTCCCACCTATCTTTGGAAACTATTGACTATGAATGTAGTTTGGAACGACTTAAAGCTGATTTAAATGGAAGGGGGTACAACAGGTCAGAAATAGAGACAGCCTGTGAGTTAGTAAATACTAATAGAAGATCTAAAGCTAAACCTTATTTTTCAACTCAGTAAGTGGAGAAGGGGAATAGACGTAGAAGGTTGGATGGTATTCCAGTAACTCTTACCTATACAATTGATGTAAGCAGGATTAGAAACATCATTAGCCAAAACTGGCATATTTTGCAAGTTGATGAGAGAACAGCAGGGATGGTAGGTCCTAAGCCGAAGTTTTGTTATAAGAACAAGAAGTCCCTCAAGCATAGACTGTTATCCTAGTGCTCAAAGTAAGGTTGTTGTGGGGGCACCAGGTACAAAAAAGTGTAATAGTTGTGCTTTTTGCATGTACATAGATGAGTCCCTTGTATTTAAGCATCCATATAGTGACAATCATTGGAAACTGAGGGTGGTGGCTAATTGTAACACCAAGAATATGGTGTATCTTGCCCACTGCAAGCAACGCTTTGCTTTTTATATGGGCAAGATCAACCAGTGCCTTCGGGAGCATATTAGGGAAAATTGTTATTGTACACACAGGGGATTTGAGTATAGTGCTCTGGCAAAAGATATTAAGAAGGAGGGTGAAGAACATAGTTTTATGTTTCAAGTTTTAGAAGTTGTCCCTGAGAATGTCAGAATGGAAGCCATAATTAATGAAACTGAGAGGATTGAACTCCATTGGATTTTGAAATTAGCAGCCCATTTAGGGCATGGCTTAAATAACTTTGTTTCATTAAAACATGTATTAAAATCTAGGAAGGTAAAGGGATGAAAGTTGATTTTGGTTCTCTAAAACGTGTTGATTGTTAATGCCTTTTTATATATGTTGCTTATTGGTGGGAGACTACAATTTAAGAGGTGCTATCTAATTTGATTCATTGAGTGATTGTAACTTTTGAAGAACTATTTAAACTGTGAATGTTTTAGCTTAAATTTGTCTGATGAAGCAATGTCACTATTGTGAAAGCGCTTACAGTAAAATTTGATCTGGTTTTATTTTTGGCTGGTGGTTTATTCTTGGGAAGCTTGCTGTGGTTCGAAACGAGAGTTTGTTCTAATTTATTTTTTACTAAATGGTCATATGATTAATGGAAAGAAGTATAAAGCTGTTGACTGTTTCAATTGCAGCCCATGTGGAGTGGTATACATCATAGGTTGTGGTTGTGTACCTATAAAACAGTATGTTGGGCAGACTAGAAGGATGGTCAAGAAGCGAATAATTGGGCATTTAGAAGATATAAGAAATAGTAGGTTGGATAATCCAGTTGCCCAACATTTTCATTCTGCACATGCTAGTTGTAATAACATTTTCTTTTTTAGTATTTTGGCTAAGCCATACTCTACTCAGGGGGTGGATTATGTGCAAGTTTTACTGAAAATGGAAACAAAATTAATCATTAATTACAAAACCATTTGTCCTAATGGATTAAATTTAGAGCTAAATTTAAATTTATGAGGAACAAGTTTATATATTATATTGTTCGGGGTTTGTAGATTAGTTCTTCCAGGGCGGACACTTTAAAAATGTACTTTAAAATGTACTTTGAATGTATTTCAAATGCACTTTAAATGTTTTCTAACTGATGATTTTAGTCAATGTTTGATGTGCATTTGGTATTGGGATGCTTTGACACTTTAAATATTATTGTGCACTTTTGGTAGACCTTGTATCAAAGGAATAAGGGGGTTAACAACAATAAAATATTGACATAAATTCTCATCAATAATTCCTTGATGGTTAATTTCTTTAACTTTGATGGCTATGGCTTTCATTACTTCATTAACTCTCCCTCTTGTAACTATAGTGTAAAAAGTATTGTTACTCAGCATCATATACATAGCAGCATCATATTTTTCTCTAGTTAAAGAAATTAACCATCAAGGAATTATTGATGAGAATTAATGTCAATATTTTATTGTTGTAAACCCACTTTAAATATTATGGCACTTCTGATGTTTTCAAGTGCAACTTAAATAGATACGCTATCTACCATGCAGCATTATTTTATAGCCCATTCCCTCCATGCTCAATAACTTCTCAGCACAAGAAAAAAAACTTTATAAATTATTTTTATTTATTTATTTGCATTTGTTTACCGGGAGGTCTACTGGGCCAGAGTGAGTCCATTTTCAGTAGAGGCCCAGGGAGAAAAGCTCTAAAAAACAACATGGTAAAGCTACAGAATCAAAATACAGAAATCAAGCAGTGATGGTACAGAACACTGTATTACAGAATAGGTGATACAATAAAATAGATAATACTAGTTATACAGAGGTTAGATTTTAAGTATGCAAACCAAACAAGAATACAGTTAATGACACGGGATAACAGCGAATGTGTGACAATACATTATTGCAGTTTTGCAGTAGAGGGGGAAAGATGGAGAGCAGAAGATTAAAGATTCTGAAAGTAAGGGACAGCCTTAGAGCTACTGCTATACAGGCATCAAGAGTGAACAGAAGATATGGTAGGTAACTGCTATAGTGGGTTATGTGTGGCTGGGTGGCATATGTTGGACTTAGTAAGATGAATAACTAAATGTATATATGAGGAGTCTGAGCCGTAAGTGAGATGGGGAGAAAAAGTAGGAAGGCTAGGAATATTGTTTTTTTTATAATCAGTGCTGGTACATGTGCATAGCCAATGAGAGAGCAGGTGCTGTTTCAGCAAAGTCTTAAAACATTCAGGGTTACTAGTAGACCTAATTGAGAGAGGGAGAGCATTCCATAGTTTTGTTATATCATATGGGTAACACATTTGACAGGCGGAAAGGTTAGGTTTTGGTACATTAAAGAGCATTTGATTGACTGATCACAGAGGCCTATCTGGGTGATACATGGTGAATGGAGAGGAGAGGGCAGGATAACTAGAAGGCTTATAGATTAGTTTATGAGCTGTGGTTAGTTGCAGGTATGTTAGATGTTGGGGAAGTTCTAGCCAGTTTAGACATTGGAGTGATATGCAGTGGTGGGAGGAGTGTTTGGCGCTGGTTACAAATTTAGCGATTTTATTGTAGCATGAATCCAGTTTGGATTTAAGAGAGGACTGTATATTAGTAAGGAGATGTGAACCATAGAGCTAGGATGGAAGTAGAAAGGATGAGGCAAGGGATATTCTTGCTGCATAGGTGAGGAATTGTTTGTGCCTGTATAGGATGCCTAGTTTCTGATGTTCTTTTTTGATGTTTGTGTTAATATGCTGTTCAAAAGTTGGTATTCGTCTATGCTGACCCCTAGATGTTTATTATATCGGACTACTTCAAGGCAGCTGTTTTTGAGTGTGTTGATGGTGAATTCATTTTTTGTTAGGGGTGTTGTTTTTTGAGGGTAAGTAACATGAGTTTGATTTTATTAACATTTAGGGCTAAGTTGTTATTAAACATCCAGGTTTCAGTGGAGGTGAATACATAAATGCAGGATAGGAAACATCATTATGGACCTCCACAGAACTACAGTCCTTTCAGCGTGGATCAGTGTGACTCTCAAGGTCTCCCACTCCCCTCTCAGCAATCTGCAAGAAATTTTACTGGGGGGAAATGCACATGCAGCTTAAAAAAGAGGCAAAAGAATCCTTCAGAGAAGTGATTAGGCAAATAATGTAAATGTTATGCAATCCATTTTCAATAAAGTCTTATAGACTTCATAAAATATTCTCTCCAAAAGAATTACCCATAACACTGGAACGAGTTTTATAAATGTTAAATACAAATGTAATACAAAGGCACCATTCCACCAATAGGGAATGGGTTTTGTAGTCTAATTAAATAAAAAAAATAAAGGTTATCATTAGACCTGTCAAGTCAAAACAAGTTAATTCTAAGAAAAAGTTCTGTATGTTGATCATGAAAGACTTTCTTACTATAGTAAATATGAATGCTTGGAAGGTGGCTTTGAATACAGTGGATGTTGATCTACACATCCTAGTTCACCATTCCCACGGGAAAATTCCAGATGTTGGTTGCTCAGTTTGCAGCTTTGCACTTTGACCTGTCCAGTAATGAAACAGTATTTACAAAATGCCTGCCGCTAGTACTTATATACCTGGGGTGAGAACAAATCCATATATATTGCTATGCTTGGGATAACTGCCTAATCGTGACTCCATTTCCATTCACCAGAGCTGTTCTCTTTCAGTGATAAATCATTTCTGTTCGTGGAGGCCTATTAAAATCTAAAGGTATCCAAAACTAAGCCATTTCAATTTATTCACCTTAAATACATCACTGAATTCAACACGCAATAAGCAAATTAGACAGTTCAGATTTTTTTTCACATAACCTGCTTCATGGAGAATCTTTAAGGGGATTTAATTGCTGCTGAAGACATTCATCAGACACTTGTATTTTGTTCTATGAATAATTATCCTCAGGGTTGGAGAAACTGATACCTCCTTCACTTGGACTCATGATTTATTTATTTTTTTTTTTTTTACTTTTTTTCTCATATTCAGTGATTGTTATTCATGGCCAGAAGTGGTTTAAGGTTTTAATTCTATTAAATCAGAGTTAGGTAAGACAACTGTATTTTGTGTTATCTGTTAGAAGGCATGTTGCTGCTGTTATACTTCTTTTGAAAATAAAATTATTTCAGCAAAAGCGATCAGTACTCCATCTAGATTTGATCAGAATCCCAGTAGTTAGAGGGTATGTACTCCCAGCATTGCATTGCTGTGCTCTCTGAAGGGTGAGGAGTACAGAGAAGCGAAAATGCTGTTGCGTGCATTTAATTTCTAACATGCTTTCAGAACAAGATCGATTCTGGAATATTCTTCAGAATGCATCTGTTGATTTGTTTCCTGTCTAATATTAGCAAATGTTGAAAGATTAAGAAACTTATAAAGATTTGATGTTCATCATATTGATCACTGCTGTACCAGTCTTAGCTATATGGGTTATATGGGTTATATCCTGCCAAGGACATATTTTCTGGTCAGCTTCCAAAGCCTCAAGACACCTTCCATACCCCCTAAGTGAAGGGCAGCTTGGTTTGAGCTGACTAAAAGACAAGTTTGAGCGAAAACCCTTCACAGCTATTGCTGCCAAAGAGCATGCTCCTCTGAGACTTTTGAGGATTGCTGATCAGTTTTTGCTTCCTTTTGCTGAACAGATAAATTCCCTTTAGTAAAAAAAAAACTTGTATTTTCTTAATTTTGTTGATGTTTTATTACTTGTCTGTTTAGGAAAGTTATTTTAAAGCTAGGAGTGTTACATTTAATGGAGTGTCTTCAGACTATAACACTTTTAAATGGAGCTCTTGCTTTTTTCTTTCAGTTTAAAAGTGGTACAAAGTAACATTTTTTCTGTGGAGAAATTGTGATTCTATTACTTTTGTCGGGCTGGTATAGTGGTTTATAGTCCTTTTTACTGTGTTTTTTCTGTCAAAAAAGTTAACTTTTATGGATTGGTTGTTTCTACCAGCAATCGCTGCTTGTCTTCCCTGGGAAACAGACACCATTTTTAACTTGATCAAGGAATAGACTACTGACCCCACAATCTGTCCTTCTTCCAGCCACAAAAAGGAAAAAATAAGGAAATAGCCTTTGCCACCCCATCAGGCTAGCATTTTCCCCTTAGCCATAGCTAGTTGACTCTGCTGTGGCCATTTGTACTTTAGACCACTCATCTTTTACCCCAGATCCCACTGGTATAGCACCTACAGCCACTATGGACTCAGGGTTAGCTACATCCTCTGCAGCTATTGGCGAGTCACTCTTGTTGGTCCTGGGAGAGGGAACAGGGAAGATTTCCCTTTTGTGTCAGAATGTTGTGCCCATCCCAGGGGAAGCTGATGCCATTAGTTACATAGTTGGGCCCATTTTTCCCTCTCAAAAAGAAGCAGAAAACCAAGTATGTAATTACTCCTCCTTAATGTTCTATGGATAGGAGTAGCTTACTGCATCTGGATCAGGGTTTAATTCAGGCTATTGAACCTTTTTTGTAAAGTAGTTTTTGGTAAAAGAAATATGAATTCCTGTTTTTCCTGAAGAGATTCAAGATTCTGAATCTGGACAGACAGATGAAGGGACAGATGCATTTTTTTTTCAGATTTCTGATTCAGACTCAGAGGAGAGTTTCTGATTATCTCTGTAGGTGGGGGTCTCTTTTTCTGAGGCTATTGTTGAATGTGTGAGTGTTTTCAGTGGGAGAACACTGAGGTTTCTCAGTTCCTCAGAAAATACTGTAAATTGTTACAGAAGGATTTTCCAGAACCTACACCCTTTCCTCCTGTTCTTTCTGCTTTGAAGGATGTGTCTGTTACTGCCTGCAGTTTTCCTGATAGTCAGCCACCTGCCCCAAAAAAGGCAGATATAATGTATAAAAAGAAGTTATGTACCCACCATAACATTCCATCTGAGTAGGTAACTTCATTTGTCAGCAACCTGTGGGTATCGGATCCGAGCCAGCAGCTTTATTCAGCTAAGATCTGAGCTCAAAGCCCCCCCCCTTACCCATAACCCCCTGCCATCCCTCTCTGTCCTCAGATCGAGTTTGCCTTAGCATTATAGAATACTACAATCAAAGGATCAACTTAACATCCTAACCTGATGTCATCTGGCACAGGAAGCACAACGATTTATTTATTATTTATTTATTTATTTATTTTACATTTGTTGACCGGGCTAGTCTAACTGGATATATGTCCATTTTCAGTAGAGGCCCGGGGAGAAAAGCTCCAGGACAATAACAAATAAAAAAGTAAAATAGTGTAGAATAAAATAGTTTACATAGAGCAAAAAATATTGATATACATTTAGGTACACACTGGTTAGTAATTATTTACAAAAATATCAAACACACTGGTAAGTAACTAATTACAATACATCAAAGACAATGGTTTAAAAAAAAGAGTACTATTTACAAAATTATAGGATACGACATTTATAAAGAGTCAATCATAGTAGCTTACAAGTAAACAGTTCTACTTACAAATGAAATAAGAACAAAAGTGTCAAGAGTGATAAGTAGAGGGAAAATTAGTAGAGTTAATCAGCTAGTCAGGGTTGTTACAAGGGCATAGCCATTTTGTTCTGAGGAATATTTTCAGTTTTTGTTTGAAGAGGGTAGAGAAGGAAGAGAAGTTAGGACAGTAGGTAGAAGGTTCCAGTTTTTCCCAGTAGTGTTTGAGAACAGAGAGTCAACTGCCAAGTTGTTTGACTTACTAATGTTAACTAACAATTTATTTGATGAACGTAAATTAGTAAGATTTTCATAGGGGGTAATGATGTTTGAAAGTATTGGAGTATTATTTGGGTGGTAGAGGATCTTATGTGCAATGATAAGTTGACTATATTGAAGCTGATTTTGTAGCTCAAGCCATCCTAGTTGTTTTAGATTCTCACAGTGATGGGTTCCATAGGGATTACCAGTGGCAAATCTTGCAATAGTGTTATAGGATGTAGCTAGTTTGAAACAATTATGTTTTGACAGATTAGTATAGATTGGTGAGGCATAAAGTAGTGTTGAGATTAGATGGGAGTGGGCAATAGTAGATCTTGCTATAGGAGTGAGGAAGGATTTGACTCTATATAGGGAGCCCATTTTTCTGTTGACTGTTTTTATAGTGTTATTAATATGGGAGTCGAAGTTGAGGTTGTTGTCTATAGTAATTCCAAGGAGCTTGGTGGTAGCATCAGGGGTTATGACGGTACCATTGTTAGAAGTAACAGAGAAATCTAAAGGTATATGCTTCCGGGTAGGGGTAAAAAGCAGGAGCTTATTTTTTTTTGGATTCAGGAGGAGGCATCGTTTTAAGAACCATGATTCTACTGTGTTAAACATTTCCTGAGTTAAGGACTGTAGTTCTGATGAAGATTTGGCTGTGCAGATTATTGTTGAATCATCTGCATATTGTATATAGGTTGCATGAGGAGTAGCTTTACAGAGATCATTAATAAAAATGGAGAATGATAGAGGACCAAGAATAGAGCCCTGGGGAACACCTAGTGTAACTGGTAGGTGGGATGATAGATTATTTTCCCACATAACAGCTTGCTGTCGGTTGCTTAGGTATGAGCTGAACCATTGTACAGCTAGAGTATCGAGTGAAAGTGATTTAAGAATGTTTATAAGCAATGTGTGGTTAACCATATCAAAAGCTTTTGATAGATCAATAAATAGAGCTGAAGAGAGAACATTATTGTTGCGATTTCTGTTAATGGTGTCAGTGAAGGATAAGAGGGCTATAGTGGTACTATGGTATGGTCTAAAGCCATGTTGGCTTTGTGCTAGTAAGTTGTGTTGTAGTAGGTGGTCCAGAAGCTGCTGATGAATACATTTTTCCATTATTTTTGCTAAAGGGGATAGTAGGGCTATAGGTCGATAGTTGGAATATTCATTGGAGTTACCACCTTTATGTAGGGGGATAATGTGTGAGGTTTTCCAGATGATTGGGATGGTTCCCTCATTAATGGTTCTGTTTATTAGGATTGA
The DNA here is from genome assembly GCF_019279795.1 of Protopterus annectens. Classification (NCBI taxonomy): domain Eukaryota; kingdom Metazoa; phylum Chordata; order Ceratodontiformes; family Protopteridae; genus Protopterus; species Protopterus annectens. The sequence continues at coordinate 1,448,034,681 of NC_056745.1, forward strand.
TATTGGATAAGCTACTGCTTTAGCTGCTTTTTGCAGATATTGTGCTGGAATCTGGTCAGCAGAAGGTGTACAAGGCTTAAGTTTTAGAATTAGTTTGTAGATAAAATGAGTAGAGATGGGTTGAAATATGAAGGTAGGAAGAGAGCTAGAAATGGGGTTAGGGAGGCTAGAGCTGTCAGGGTTTAGCTGGCTGGCTAGAGATTGGATGGCTTCAGTAAAAAAGTTATTAAAGGCATTAGCAGTTTGGTTGGGAGTTTCTTGATTAGCACCAGTTGGGGATGGTGTGCTGCAGTGACCTGGGTGTAACAGACTATTGATACTTGCCCAGAATTTCTGAGGATTGTTTAGGTGTGTTTGTTGCAGTTTACAGTAAAAGTTTTTTTTGTCTGAAAGTATAGCTTTTTTGTCATATTTCTCATTTGTTTAAATATTTGTTGATCTGTTAAGTTTCCTAAAGGGATCGTCCTAAAGGGACGAGCTACAGGTTAGGGGGATGGAGGGGGGGGGGGGTTGGTTGCTGACAAATGAAGTTACCTATTCAGATGGAACGTTATGGTGTGTACATAACTTCTTTATCTGAAGTAGTTAACTTCATTTGTTCATCAACCAGTGAGACAGAGTCCCCAGCTACCAAAAAACTTGGGAGGTCCTCATGGAAGAATATTCCGGAGCACTGCAGAGCCAAAGGACGCCCTCCCTCTGGAAATTATATCCAGCTTGTAATGGGTAATGAAACCCAAGTGGCTGCTGAACAAATGTCATCCAGGGACACTTTGGACCAAAAGGCAGCAGAAGTAGAAACCGATAGAGTAGAATGGGCGTGAATTCCAACAGGTTCTGGTCGGCCAGAACTCTTATATGCAAGAAGTATACATTGTGAAATCCATCTGGACAATGTAGCTTTTGACACAGGTTTACCCAAAAAGGGTTTAGCAAAGGATGCAAGAAGTTGCTCAGATTTCCTATGTTCAGCAGTCCTGTGTAAATAGAACCTCAATTGTCTGTGCACGTCCAAAGAATGTAATTTGTATTCACCTTTGTTGTGATTAATATGGGAAAAAAAATGGTAAATTGATAGATTGATTAATGTTGGACTCAGAGGCAACTTTAGGCAAGAAGGAGGGATTGGTCAGGAGGGAAACTCTGTCTTTATGAAAGACCAGATATGGAGGTTTGGCGCAAAAGGCTTGAAGCTCTGAAACCCTTCTAGACGAAGTGATAGCAATGAGAAAGGCCATTTTCCAAGATAAATATTTTAGAGCCACCGAAGCTGCAGGTTCAAAGGGAGGGCCAGTAAGAGCCAGGAGAGCAAGGGTTAAATCCCACGGAGGGACTGCATCCTTAACAGGAGGCCTTAACAGGAAAGTACCTTTTACGAAAGTCTTTCAGATCTTGGAAGAAGCTAAAGAACAGAGATGACTTCCCACATGAAAGTGTGAAATTGCTGCTAATTGGACTTTGACGGTGGAGGAGCTGGCACCTTGATCAAATAAGTATGACAGAAAATCTAATACAGCTGGTATCGGGGCTGTAAAGGGATCCAAATTTCTATGTTCCGCCCAGATTGAAAAACGTTTCCATTTGCTCTTATAGACCTTTCTAGTAGAAGGTTTATGAGCGGCTACTAAAATAGCTTTAACGGAAGAGGAGATTCCGGGAGTCCTAGCTATGACTGGAATTGGATCAACCAAGCTGTGAGCTTGAGATTGTCCAGGTTTGGGGTTGTCAACCCCACGGGGTGAGATATCAGATCCGGAATGGGATCCAAAATCCATGGAGGATTGACTAGATGAGACCATAGGCAAGGGAACCACATTTGATGAGGACTGAATGGGGCTATGAGGATCACTCTGCTCCCCAACCGATGAGCTTTCTGCAAGAATTTTACCATCAGAGGAAGAGGTGGATAAGCATAAAGTAGACCGGATGGCCAAACATGGACTAGGGTGTCTCTGGGGGATTCCCCTGGTGGGGGAATTAGAACGAAGTACTCCCTGCACTTTGCATTCGAAAGTGACGCAAAGAGATCGCAGCAAGGTTGACGCCACTTGAGGAAGATTTGCTTTGCTACTCTCGGGTTCAGAGACCACTCGTAAGGTGAGAGGATGGTTCGACTCTGCCTGTCTGCCAAAATGTTCGACTGACCCGGAATGTGCGTTGCTACGAGAAAGCGGTTGGTGGCGATCGCCCATTCTCAAACTCTCATGGCCTCTCAACACAGCGGATAGGATCTGGTTCCCCCCTGTTTGTTGTTATACCAGACTACTGACATGTCTGTTTGAATCGCAATTGTCCCTAAGGGAAGAAGGGCCTGGAGTGCTTGCAATGCTAAAAGCACTGCCCTCATCTCTAGGACATTGATGTGCAACAAGGTCTCCGAGTGGGACCACGTGCCTTGGACGGTTCTGCCCATGCAGTGCCCCCCCACCCAAAGCGAGAAGTGTCTGTGGTCACCGTGGCTTGGGGTGGGGCCATAGAGAAGGGGCGCCCTTCCCGGAGATCCGAGGACTGCATCCACCAGAGTAGGGATTTCCCACAAACCTTGCTGAGGGAGATAGATGCACTTAGCAGATGTTGCAGGATGGACCATTGGACCTGCAAGGTCCATTGTAGGATCCTCATGTTTAGATGAGCTAGAGGTGACAGATTAATGGCTGCAGCCATGGAACCTAGCGCCCTCAGGACCAATTCCGCTGGAGGAGCCGGGGATTGTAGGAGGGCCAGCATGTGGAGTGTCAAAGTTTGAAGCCTGTCCGGAGTTAGGAAGGCCTTCAACAGGTTTGTGTCTAGCCTGGCCCCTATGAAATCCAAGGTTTGAGTTGGTTGAAGGGAGGATTTCTTGAGACTGATTGAGATTCCCAGATGAGAGGCCAAGTGAAGGAAGTAATTCCTGGCTGAACAGAGTAGATGCCTGGTGGGGGCGGTCAGGAGCCAGTCGTCTAGGTACGGAAAGACCTGTATTCCCTGAAGCCTCAGGTGGGCCGCTACAACTGCCATCACTTTGGTGAACACCCTGGGGGCTGTGGTGAGACCAAAGGGAAGGACCCTGAACTGATAGTGGCTGGCTCCCAGCCGGAAGTGGAGAAACCTTCTGGATCGTTTGTCCATCAAAATGTGGTAGTACGCATCTTTGAGGTCTATAGAGCACATCCAGTTGTTCTCCTGCAGGAGTGGGAGAATGGATTGAATGGTGACCATCCGGAACTTTTCTTTGGCAACCGACAGGTTTAGAGTGGACAGGTCGAGGACTGGTCTTAAGTCCCCCATCTTTTTTGGCACCAGAAAGAACCTGGAGTAGAAGCCTGATCTGGACTGATCTTGGGGGATGGGCTGGATTGCTCTTTTTTTCTAGCAGCTGCTTTATTTCTGTGGCAGACACCTCCCTTTGATTGGGTGGGTCATCGGGGAGGCTCCGGGATCTGAGAGGGAGATTCAGAAAGGGGATAGTGTAACCTCTGGATATGATTCGAAGCACCCAGCAATCCATTGTAATGGACTCCCAAACTGCTAGGTGCCTCAAGAAATGCCCCCCGACTGCCTCCAGAGTGGAGCAGTCGGGTAATCCCTCAGGGTTGCTGCGCGGGCCGATCCGAAAAAGGTTCTCTCAACCCAAAATTCTTCAGTCCCCCTCTGCCTCTGGGCCGGCGTCCACCCTGTCCTCCTCTGTCTCTGAAGGACGAGGGGTCCAGAGCGAAATGGAACTGTTGAGATTTCCGGAACCACATCTTCTTTTGTCCCCTTTGGTTCCTGGAGAAGGACCTCTGGGGAGCTGAGAAGCGGATCTTGATGGCAGACAACGTCTTCCCATCTTTCTCGCTCTGGACCAGCGTGTCTCGGACGTTCTTGCCAAATAACGAAGAGCCATCAAAAGGGGCATTTACGAAGGACGCCTTGAAGGGTTCTGCAAAGTCGCAGAGACGGAGCCAAGCATGCCGCCGTAAGACAATGCCCGCTCCGCTAGCTCTAGTGGCTCCTTCCATGGCATGGGAAAGAGGCCGCATAGAAGTGTTTGAAATGGACTTGAGAGTGGCCATTCGAGCTGAGAATGTTTTCTTATCCTCGACCGACATGGACTCTGGGGGCAACCCAGCGTATTCTTTGATGAGATCCTGCTGGAGTCGTATCACATGTGCCATATAGTTCAGCAACCTTACGGAGAAGGTGGTTGAAGCGAACATCTGCTTCCCTATGTGGTCCATTGTCTGAGACTCCTTGTCGGGAGGATGGACCTAGGAACTCTCCTGGGCTAGTTCCTTCTTGGTGGCAGCCGCCACAAACATGGCATCTACCATGCACCCTTGCTCCAAACCGTTCTATCTGTGGGTGGACTGAGAATTTTGTCTGGTCTCTTTGGTATGGGCTCCACAGTGTCTGGTTCCTTCCATGCCCTGGTAGTGATCAGATCTACCAGGGGATTGGCAGGAGGGAACACCCAAGAGGTAGATGGGCTTGCGTCAAATGCCTCCAAAAACACAGACTCTTCGGAGGAAGGTTTTTGGGATGACCACCCACCTCTAATACGAAGCAGTTCCATAATGTCTCTGAAAGAGACGTCCACAGGGGGGGGGTGACCTTGGGGAACTTTCCCCTTCCTCTAAGTCTGTGTCCTCTGTCAGGGACTCGGGTGAGCCCAAGTGCCTCCTCTTGCACTTACGTTTGTGAGGAACCTCCTCGGGGGGGCTGTCCGAGGATGCCTCACCAACCACATCCTGTTCCTCTAAGGGAACTATCTGGGACGTAGGCGCAGGCTGTCCTTGGGGCCGGGTGATGGAAGGTAGGCCCATCTGAGAGGGAGTGATGGGTAGAACCACAGCAGGAGCCTGGGGTCTCGAGTCCCTCGACAAGACCCTCTCCACAACATCGAACGCCGAAGGAGATCTGCTCTCTCTAGGATCTGAGAGCAGCCCCTTTGGATCAGAGGTGTGGACCGGAGCCGGCGCCGATGCAATCAGATCCGCAGGGCCAGTATGCCCTGACCGAGACAGAGCCGAAGACACACTGACACCTCTGGATCCGAAGCTCAGCTCACGGTTCTGAGAGCTCAGATCTGAAAATGGACCCGACAAACTCGAGGGTGCGGTCGGAGCCAAAGTAGGGTGTACTATTGGCGCCGAGCCTCCTCCGGCTCCGATGCTGCCTGGATCCGATGGCTCCGAAACCTGGTAGTGGGTCGGAGAAGGAGCAATTGGGGCAAAAAATGGGGTCGAGCTCCCCCCTGGAGGGGGGGGGGGGAGGCAGTAGCACTCCCATCTGCAGTTGGGCCTGGAGAAACCTACGCATCATCCGGTCCATATCTGCATCGGACAAGCTTTGAGTCGATCTAGATGAGGCCACCGAGGCTGGCCTGGAGTGCCGCCTTGAAGACCTTGAAGGCAACTGGTTCTCCTCCTCCGGCTCTGGGGAAAAACGAAGTGAATGGAGCCAGGAAGGAGAAGGCCCAGACGTCCTAGGAGAGGCTAACTGTTTAGCTGGCGGAGCTGAAGAGGAAGCTTCAGCCCGCCTCTTGTGGTTCTTCTCCCTCCTTTTCTCCCTCCTAGATTCCCTCTCCTCCTGAGCCACAGTGGGAGGGTGATTCCCGGCCAGGGGGGCAGGGATGGAAGGTGGGACCACTGCGGTTGCAGTCAGTGCCGCCAAGGGAGAAGAGGACGAAGCCGAGTTCGGGGGTAGAAGTCCCACCAGAATCAGCTTCGACCTCCTGTCCCTCAAAGCCATGGGGTTAAATGCTGCACAAATTGTGCAGCCCGAAGAGAGATGGTCAACCCCAAGGCAAATAACACACAGAGTGTGGCCATCCACTGGGGATAGCTTATGGCCACACTCGGTGCATTTGGAAAATAAAGCTTTAGGGGCCTGAGACATAATACCAAGATAGGCCCAACCCACACACACCTTCACACACACGGGGAGAGGGGGAGAGGGGAAAGACTAAACTAACTAAAAAATAGAAAATTTACCAACAAGATTAATGCTTTACTAGAAAAGGGGAAACAACACTCACTCGTCTATAGATTAAACTAAAAAACCTAGGTTAAAGAAAGGTAATTTTTGTAAAAACTCACGAAACCCTACACTTGGAAACTCGTTCCAGATGCTTGAATAAGCCGCAGCAAACGAGATCCGAGGACAGAGAGGGATGGCAGGGGGTTATGGGTAAGTGGGAGGAGCTTGGAGCTCGGATCTTAGCTGAATAAAGCTGCCGGCTCGGATCCGATTTGGATCCGATACCCACAGGTTGATGAACAAATGAAGTTAACTACTTCAGATAATTCCTTACTCTTTTATTTTTTTTACACTGTCCCCAAACATGAGACAACAGCTATTGCTTTAGTTGATCCCACTACTGCTAAGCACTTAGTTTATTCCAGTTCTACTCTTTCTAATAAGAATGGGAAAATGATTGATAGGTATGGGAAAAAAAAGTGTATGCTTCTGCAAATCTGATTTTCTGAATTTGGAATTCTCATCTTCAAATGTTAAAGTTTGTTCTAAAAATATTTGAAAGTATGAGGAATGTTTTATCTGCAGTTTCTTCTTGTGAGGAAAACTCTACTTTGAATAACTTAGTTTCTTCTACTGCACAAGTCACTATTCGTTCTTTACAGTCTGTGTGTATGACTGTATTGACACTTCTTCAAGGGGCTATGGCCACTGGTACTGTTCTGAGGAGGTTTGCATGGCCGCACTCTCCGAACATCCCAGATGTTAAAAATGAGATTTTGAATTCTCCCTTGAACAGACATTTAATATTTGTCCCCTCTGCTGTAAGAGGCGATGATCAACAATTGTGATGAAAGGGGCAAGCTGACCCAGTGAATCCCTATGATTTTTCAGCCCTCCTTCTCCAAATTTTCTATGGGATTTTCTATCTCCTTGTCCAGTTTTAGAAAAAAATAGAATAGACAGTCTCAATAAAATACAGATAAACAGATATTTAAGAAGAAATGGCAATGAGTTCCAAAAAGAAGTCTCAAACCTCCCAAAACCAAGGGCAGTCCAACAAGTCTGAATGACTATTTAAGAGACCTTGTGAACTCCTCTCACTGTGGCCATTTTTTTTTCTTCCGTAAAGTCTTAATCTCCATTTTTCTCTTTAGCAACAGATATTTTCAGACAAATGGTGTTCTGAAAATCCTTTATCAAGGTTACAAATGGCAATGGAAGAAAATTGCACCTTTTAAGGGGTCATTCCTCATCCTCCAGATCAGACTCTCTTTCTTCCATGGGATCTTCATCACATGCTGTCTCAAGGAGTGGTAGAACCAGTTCCTCCTTCACAGGTGGGGAAGGGGTTTTATTCAAGGATGTTCCTAATGCCAAAGAAAGAAAGTCCTTGTAGACCAGTTCTGGATCTTTCTTTTCTAAACCTGTTTATGATAGTGCCCAAATTCAAAATGATTTTACTTCAGAACCTATTACTTTTGCTTTGTTCATGTTTCCTGGCAATACTAGACTTAAACGATACTTAGCAGCACATCTGTTTTCATCCAGACTTCAGATGTTTCTTAAGGTTTTGTGTGTCTGGATCATATTATCAGTTATCTGCCTTACCTTTTTGAGTATTGTTAACAAAGTGTTTCGCTCCAGATATAGCACATTGGAGGCTCAGGGTTTCCACATTTTTCCACATATAGATGACTTGCTTATCTTTGCAGAGTCTTTATCAGACAGTAAGGAATTTCCCTTTTGGTTGAGAGATCTCATTCACAAGCTGGGGTTCCAAGAGAAAATTCAAAAGTCTTTCTTGACTCCTTCACACAGGATTGTGTTCCTGGGATGTCAACTAGACAACTCAGATCAAAGAGCTTTTCTTGCACAGGAAAAATAGATCTTTATCTAGATCTAGTTCTAAAGTTTTCCACTCAGACTTTGGTCATTGTGAGGGGATACCTCAGGATTCTGGGTCTCATGGCATCTGTGACTCTCATCATCCTCCTGACAAAACTCAACAAGAGGAAATATAGGTGGTATCTGAAATCTCTTTGGTCCCAGAGTCAACACCCTTTATCATTTCAAATCCCAGTACTGTGGTTTGTCAGAAAAGAAATGTTTGGGTCTTGAAAATATGTATATATATATCCTTAAATCCAGGGAAGGATACTCAAACCCTTGGAAATCCACAGACAACTCAGATACTGTTTTGACAGAACTAAATCTTTCAGATGTTTGGATAAATTGTTCATTTTTTGTGAAATTAAGAAGAAGGAGGAACAGACTGTGTTAAATCAAACTATTTGCAAATGGTTGTCTAAAGCTATTACATTTTGTTATACTCATCATAACAAAACTATTCCAGGCAGAATCAAGGCCCACCCTACCAGGGCCTTGGCTTCAGCTTTTGCTTTTAGGAAAAGTTGGATTCTACAAGTATTATAAAAATTGCGTGGTCCTCTGTACATACTTTTACAAAGCACTATAAGCTTGATTCCTTCTCTAGGTCCAGATCAAGCTTTGCTAGGAACATTCTCCTGGGGTTCATGGATTGTTCCCCTTCCACCTCCCAAATTTAATTAGCTAAGGTAGTCTACCCTTATAGATAAAGCTACTGCAGCAGTGATCATACATATGGGGGTCATACATATGAACATACTGCATTTGTGTATATAAAACTTAACCATAACAGTAGATGTTTAAATGATCTCTGTGCCAGTAGCCACTCCCTCCCCCCATCTCCCTTGTTTTCTGGTGTGTTTTTTATGCCAGGGTGTGGTCATTTATTTTTTGTTCTTCCTAGCCTTGTCCTTTCAGAGCTCAGCCTCCCTGTCAATAAAGCTCTGAAGGGCTTCACACACAAATTTGTCTTTTTGTCAGCTCAGCTTGAGCTTCCTGATAGTTTGGATGCTTGGAAGGCACCCTGAAGCTTTGGAAGCTTTCCAGCTGTGCAATAGTGTTGCTTGTAATAAAAGAAAGTATAAAAAATCCAGTATTCTGTAGTGTGAGGAGATTTTCTTGTCTCCCATGTACATGTTTCTTTTTGCAATAAAAGAGATTTTTATTCCATGTTGAACTGTGTTGTGTGAAAGTTATTAGATACCTTGACAGATGTTCTTCATCTCACATTGCTGCAGTCATAACCTGTGGGTAGTCCGCTGTCCTCGGTCGGCCCGAATACCAAAGTGTTAGGCTGGCGTCAGTCATGGCGCTCAGATCTGACGTCAGTACGCCGTAGTACTAAAGCGCATGACCGACGCCATATCCTCAGTCTTTCTTGCTGCATGGTCCGAAGCAGAAGCAGCGTTTGCAAGTGCCGTTCGGCGTCCTGAAATTTTCGTATTTTAAGTTTCAGACGGAAGACCAAGTTGGGCTAAGTACCCCGTTGGGGAATATTTTTGTCTTTTCTTGCCTCAGTTAAATCCGGATGTCAGAAAAAGTGAATAATTGTATTTCTTGTGGGAAACAGATACCTCATAGGGATTACCACTCTCTCTGTATTCCTTGCTTGGGGCCTGAGCACGACGTAGTCGGGTGTCGCTTTTGTGCTAGATTTAATAAGCGAACCATTAAACGCAGGTTAGATTGTGCTAGACTTGTCTTCGGTAAGCGGTGTAACTACAATATGCCGTCAGATCCTCCGACGCCCGCTACCGCTAAGAAGCGTAAGGAAAAATCGTTAAAGTCCAAGCAGGATGAGTCATCCGTTACGGACGCCGGTTCTTTAGAAACTACGGTGGAATCTGTGGATCCAGCCGAGGTTTCAGCTGAATCTCAGGGGGAGCCTTTAATTTTGCAGGATGTGGCCTCTCAGGAGTCGGGTCAGGCTGAGGGGGCCTCTCAGGTCTCTGTAGTCCCTTCTTTGCATAAGGTGGTTAGGCCTTCTACTTCTGTCTCTAAGGCACCTTCCAAGGTCAGGCCTGGTTTGTCTTCCTCTGGCGTCAGCCCTAGTTCTGCAGGTTCTGTACCTAAAAAACATATGTTGAAAATGGCAGAGGATTTGATTACCTTAATCAGGGGTTCTATGCCCCCTCCAGATAAGAGGCCTAGGGTGGAGCCAGAGGTGGAAGGATTGGAGCATTCCTCAGATTACTCAGAGTCTTCGGCTGAAGACATTCAGGAATTTCCTCCTTATTCTGATTCAGATGCAGAGGATTCTAGTCCTTCTGCTTCCCCTCCAGAGGATTTTTCCTTTTCTGAAACCCTGCACTCCATGAGGGAGCATTTTAAGTGGGAAGGTCAGGATTTCTCAGATTCTCGAAAGAGACTTAGGGAATTTTTGTTTTTAGCACAGCATAGGCCCTTGGCTATTCCCCCTGTTTTGGATGTTGTTCAGGATGTTTTTCTCTGAAGCTTCCCTTAATCCTGATTCTTTGCCTCCTGCCCCGGTCAAGCCAGACAGGTATTACAGAGTGCCAGAGGCTCATAAATATTTGTATAAGAGCCCAAGAGCTGACCCGGAAACTATTAGCCAGGGACCTAAGGGTGTCAGGGCTTCTGTTGTAAAGAATCCAGTTCCTCTGGATAAAGATTCTAGAGCTTTGGATAGGTGGGGTAAAAAAGTGTATACCTCTTCCACTCTAGCGATGAGGGTTTTGAATTGCCAGTTTCATATGCTGAAGTACCAGAATTTTCTCCTAAGTCAATTAAAATCTAAGGTAGATGCTTTGGCAGAGGGCATAGAGTGTAAGGAATTGCAAGATTTAGTTCATGCCTCTGATCAGGTGGGTAAGCATTCTTTGCAGTGTGGTTTTGATGCTCTTCAGGCTTCTTCCAGGGTGGCTGCCACTGCAGTTATTCGTAGGCACGCCTGGCTTAAGGATCAGAACTTGTCAGAGCATGTTAAAGCTCGAATTTTGGATGCTCCCCCTTCAATCTGAAGTTCTGTTTGGTTCTCCTGTGGAGTCAGTTTTGAAGAAAATGGAAGACAAAGTCCATGCAGACAGTTAAGGATTTTTTACAGGTGCAGCCCCCTAAGTTTAGCAGAAATTGGCCTGCTAAGGGATGGGCTTATCCTTCTTCTGATTTACAGTCTAGGGGCAGATCTAGACGTGGTAGGGGCAGAGCTCATGCTCAGGGTTCTTTCAGGCCTAGAACTTGGAGTTCCCCTGCACAATCTTCGGGTGAGGGCAGGGGTCAGCCTTTTCGTAAACAGACCCAATGACCTGTATCTCCAGCTGCCAGATCCCTCCTGTCTGGCAGCTCCTCTGGGAGGAAAGTTGGCACTTTTCAGGCAAAATTGGCTTTTAGTCACCCAGGACAAATGGGTGTTGGACATTATAGACCGAGGCTACAAGTTTTATTTTCACACCTTGCCTCCTTTCAAAGGCATGCCAGACGTTCCTCCTCAGCAAAAGTTGGAGGCTCACAAGCAGATTTCTTTACTTTTAAAAATGGGGGCTATCCAGGGGGTCCCTCCGTCAGAAGTGGGCCTAGGATTTTATTCTCGCCTGTTTCTGGTACCAAAGAAAGGAAGCACTTGGAGGCCAATTCTGGATTTGTCTATTCTCAACACATACCTGGACATTCCCAAATTCAAGATGTTAACTTTGCAACAGCTTCTGCCTCTGCTAGGCAAAGATCACTGGATGGTAACTCTGGATCTCAAAGAGGCTTATCTTCACATTCCTATCAGGCCCAGCTGCAGGAGGTTCCTGCATTTTCGGGCTGGCACTTTTCATTATCAATTCTCTGCATTGCCCTTTGGCTTATCTACTGCGCCCAGGGTGTTCACAAAAGTCCTGGCTCCGGTGATAGCCTTCTTAAGACTAAGGGGAATACAAATTTATCCTTATTTGGACGATTGCCTGATTCTTGCTCAAGACAAAGTCAAGTTACTTCACCATCTTCAGTATGTTATGACAGTGTTAAGGTGCCTAGGGTATTCTGTGAATGAAACAAAGTCCAGTCTAGTACCCTCTCAGGACATGTGCTTTCTGGGTGTGAGACTGAATACAGCCTCTCAAATGGCGTTCTTGACCCCGGACAAACAAAGAAATCTTGCCCTTTACTTCCAACAATTATCTCTACGGTCCAGGCTGACTGCAAGGACAGTCCTTCAGGCCTTGGGGTTCATGGCATCTTGTATTCTGGTGCTTCCCAATGCCAAACTGCATATGAGGAAGCTACAATGGTATCTCAAAAGCGTATGGACTCAACACTGCCACGATTTGGACACTGTCATTCAGATAATACCTTGCATCCAAAGGGAATTCTTGTGGTGGGCTCAGGAATGTCACCTAAACAAGAGACTCTCTGTGACCCGACCAGAGGCGAGTCAGATCTTGACGACAGATGCCTCAGACATGGCTTGGGGAGCACACTTCAATGGGAAATGGGTTCAAGACACGTGGCCTCCCAGACTTCAACATTTGCATATCAACATGAAGGAGATGTTTGCAGTCCAATTTGCCGTGATGGCTTTCAAGGATCTACTTCGACCAGGACAGGTGTTGATTCAAACAGACAACACAACAGTCATGTGGTACATCAACAAGCAAGGGGGAACCCATCCGTACCCTCTTTGCAGGCAAGCTATGATTTTGTGGGAGACTGCTCTCAGTTTGCACCTCACTCTTCAGGCAAGGTTTCTGCCGGGAGCACAGAACTACTTAGCAGATGTTTTGAGCAGACAGATGGTGGATCCCCACGAGTGGAAATTGGATCCTCATGTATTTCAACAGTTGACGGTGGCTTGGGGAACTCCAGACATAGATCTGTTCGCTTCTCCACTAAATTTCCAACTGCCAAAGTTTTGCACAAAGCTGTTTCACCCAAAAGCTTGGAAAGTGGATGCTCTATCATTCAGTTGGAACAACCTTCACGTCTATGCCTTTCCTCCTCTGCCTCTTCTTCCCAAGGTGCTCTTGAAGGTCAGACAGGACAAGCCTTGCATGATTCTAATAGCTCCAGATTGGCCACGTCAGCACTGGTACCCTCTGCTGAGGAGTTTAGTACGGGAGCCTCCTTGGCTTTTGCCAGCAGTTCCACACCTTTTGTCCCAGGCAAGCAATCATTTCTGCAATGTCAGGATTCAGTCCCTGCATCTGACAGCTTGGCATATTCTGTTTTAGACCCTGGGGGGTCGCAGCTTCCTCAACAAGTTTTGAATGTCATTTTGGAGGCCAGACGGCCTAGTACCAGGAAAGTTTATGCTGATAAATGGAGGAGATTTTTTCTTTGGAGCAAAACAAAGAGCTTTGATGTCTCTGTGCCTAATTTAAGTGTTTCACTTCAGTATCTTACAGAATTATTAGACAAGGGTTTGTCTTTCTCCTCTGTAAAAGTTCATGCTGCAGCCATTTCTGCTCACTATGACTGTGACCCACCTTTATTCTCTCACCCTTTGTTTAAGCAATTCCTTAGAGGGGCAAAGAACATAAGACCCCCGCGTAGAGCTCCTACTCCTTCCTGGGATCTCAATTTTGTGTTGGAAAAGCTCACTTTACCTCCTTTTGAACCTGCAGCTACATCTGAGTTGAAGTTTTTGTCTTGGAAGACTGCTTTTTTGTTGGCCATTACGTCTGCTAGAAGGGTATCTGAATTACAGGCTCTCATGGCAGTTGAGCCCTTCCTGATTTTTCATAAGGATAGGGTATCCCTACGTACTAACCCTACTTTTATGCCTAAGGTTGTTTCTAATGTGGCATTAAACCAATCTATTCATTTGCCTACATTTTATGCTGATCCCCAAAATAAAGGGGAAAAAATTTTGCACTCTTTGGATATTCACAGGCAGTTACGTTATTATTTGAGCAGAACCAAAGGGTTCAGGCAGTCTCAACAGTTATTTATTTCTTTTGCTTTGGGTTCTCAGGGGAAACCTGTTTCAAAACAAACTATTTCTAAGTGGATTGGCCATTGTATTGCTTTTTGTTATTCTCATCATGGTAAGGAGGTTCCGGCTGGAATCAGACCTCATTCCACTAGGGCAACTGCCACTTCTACTGCTTTTTTAAGGGGAGTAGCTACTAAGGATATTTTGGAGGCAGCTACTTGGAGTTCAGTGCACACTTTTTCTAAACATTACCATCTCCCCCTTTATTCAAAATCTAGGGCTGGATTTGCCACTGCAGTTTTACAGGGCATGTTAGCAGCTCCCAATGCTTTATGATTTTGCCAACCTCCCTTTACCTTTGCTTTGGGATTCTACCCACAGGTTATGACTGCAGCAATGTGAGATGAAGAACATAGTACAGTTTTGTACCTACCATAAATGTAGATGTTCGAAGATCCACATTGCTGCAGTCCAATTTACCCTCCCTCCTTCCCCTCTGTAGTTTGGGGTGTTTGTGTGGTTTGTGGTGTAAATATTGTTTCTACATGGGTGATTGGGTGTTTTTCCATTTTTGGCTATGGCCTTTCTTTTTAAGGCCTTCTGACATCTGGGGCAAGAAAGACTGAGGATATGGCGTCGGTCATGTGCTTTAGTACTACGGCGTACTGACGTCAGATCTGAGCGCCATGACCGACGCCAGCCTAACACTTTGGTATTCGGGCCGACCGAGGACAGCGGACTACCCACAGGTTATGACTGCAGCAATGTGGATCTTCGAGCATCTACATTTACGGTAGGTACAAAACTGTACTTTTCATGCCATGTTTACTTGGATGTCTAAGCTGTTTTTGTCCTGCTGCATTAGAAATTGCCACTGAGCTCAAAAGAGAGACAGGTTTTCTGTCAGGCAAGTTTATGGTGCATCAATACACAATTTTAAAAACTTAACAGAGGCTAAAGTCTCTCCAGGTAAGCTTTACTAAATCTTTCTTCATTAGTTCTGATTGAATATGAGTGGGTACATTTTATGCACCTGGGAAATGGGATGTCTGTGTAATCAAATAATACAAGTTACTACGACCTGCAATCTTTGTTTTTATTTGTCAGTTTGAATATGTATTAATGAGTTGGGAAGTGATGCTTTTGTATTTAAGAGACTCTTTGAAGGTTTTTATTTGTCTGATGAAGCATTAGTTAATTCAATGCGAAAGTGCTTACCTGTGCAGTGTCTTTGAATAAACATATTTTTTAAAGTTTGTTTTATTTTTAGTTGATTTGAAGTTGTATTTCATTTTTTTTTTCTTTTACATGCGACTTTACCTGACAGGTTATATCTTTGTTTCCATGTGTGTGTAATCACTCATACTATGTTAAGTTATTTAATTGTGTGCTACTGGTGTCTATTCAATATATACAAGGACAGAGTATACTTGTCACAAGGACTAAGTTTCCTTGTCAGAAGGACAGCGTGTTCTCAAGAGTGAGTGTGGATTCTAATGAAATCTAAACAAAGAGAACAGAGAGGATTCCTTCATTTGAAATGTCAGTGAACCTAATTATAGTCGCATATTGATCCCTTTGGTAAGAGAGTGACTTTTTATAATGGGTGCTGGTACAAATGGTTTAAAAGAGCTGGAGTATGGGATACAGGCAGGTCTGGGTGTACTAAGTATGGAAGAGACAGCTGTAGTTATTTGGTAAAATGGGCTGATCTCACTAAAAATGATAGTGATTTACATTTTCCAGAAAAAATGTACTTTTGCTGGAAAGCACTAGGAAGCCTTAAACTGATACAAGCACTCAGCTCTCCTTGTTAATAAGGAGAGATTAATCATAGGCACTAAACGGCCTATAATTGCAAAGTACCTTGCTAAGGCAAGGAAAAACAGCTCCTGTATTTTACAAAAAAAGCACCAAATCAGGCATGTCCAAGGGTCAGCTTCCAGTGATTTCTCCTGTCCACCTGGTGAATCTGGGCATACTGGGGCAATGCAGCAATTGCCTCATGTACACGGACAACCCTCTCCTCCTACCATCCAACACTACAACCTGTGAGAGATGCACTTACATAGCCAAACTGGAAGCAAAGCTCTCTGTACCCAAGATTGTGCTAGACAGTCAAGAGGAGAAGGTTAACACCTGCACTACACTTCAAGCCACACATAGCCCGTCTAAACCCACACCACCAACACCCACACATAAATGAAAACAAGCCATATTGACATAATTTTAATTGCAAACATTATACACTTATAATCTATCCAGTCACTGTCAGTCAGACATTATATAGCTCATTCATATCGTACCTTCTTTTAAACCGTATTCCTCATCTGCATGTACTTTTCCCCACAATTTCCATTTTTTTAATTAATTTGCTTCTACCCTTTTCTAAGCATACCATTTATTTATTTTACTATATTTACTACTTCTGGGTCTATATCACTTTGTTGAATGCTTAATTCAGAGAATCGCTGTTCATCAAACATAGTTCAGTGAAAGCTCAATTAAGTGAATGATCGTGTCAGCGAAAAGTTTACTAGGGAAAGGACGTGGTTGGCCAACATTGGGAATTTGCTCTTTTCCCCACTGGAGTGCAATCTCAGAGTTTGTATATTTAGTTGGGAGGTGTGAGGGGCAACCCCCCCCCCCCCAGTTTGCAGAGTTTTAAATTTTGTTTTGTTTGTTCTGGTTGGTTACTGGCCCACTCGTATTTTTCCCTAGGAAACATTTTGCTGAAATGATCATTCTCTTAATTGAGCTTTCACTGAATTGGGTTCAATGAATAGTGATTCACTCAATTAAGCTTGTAGCAAGGTGATCTCAACCTCTACTTTTAGTACAGTTGCTTTCGACTTTGATTTCCAGTTCCTAGTAATAGCTTTTTTGGCAGCCACCATAATTAGACTCAGCAAGGCCTTACAATCTGTCTAGCAATTCCGATTCTGTAGCCTAGCTCAAAAAATCATTTCCTTAGCATACCAATTTGCTCACCAAGTATTTCTGATAGAGTAGTCTGCAAGGAATTTTTAAAGTTTGCCAACTCATTACACTCCCAGAAAATGTTCCCAATTATCTCTTTCTACGCCATCACACCTTTAACATTTGCTATCTTCCTGAGGAAGAATTCTTTGGAGGCTACTTGGGGTATAACAATACATATGTAAACACTTCCAAGCAAAGTTCCTAAATCTTCTAGAATTTGTTGCATATTTAGGAGACATACTTGTATTGCCCCATTGTTTCTTTGTGAACTAGTTATCCAGTCTCTCTTCCAAATCATTTCTAACCTCCTCTGATTGATTCTTATGGTTATCATGCAGTATTTTACATGTTCTACTAATTATTCCATTTTAACAGCAGCTTGTTCTAGATTCCGCTTAAAACTCTACTAGTGCTGGTTTTTCATTTAGGATACCCCTATTTTTATTCTGTTCGCCTATACTCCGATATCAGTCCTTGACAGAGAAGACAATCTGTAGCCTGCAGTCCAAATAAATTCTTGGCCTATTCCCATTCCATTACATTTCCCTCTCTAAGTATTTGCTCCCAATACCTTGGTTCTTTTGCCAGTTTTCTCCAATAAATTCCAGTCCCTTCTTGCCTATTGTCTGTATCCCTAATTGCAATCATCCCTGTCGGCAGAATCTCTTTCTCCATTCCTATGTTCGCTTAGTTCTTAGAGTACTTTCTGCTACTTTTTGAATATAGATTCATAGGTTGGTACTAGGCTATCAGCCCTAGGGCCTATACAAGCCTAGCCATAACAATTCCCTGGCTATTTCTTCCCACACTATTTACTTCCCTGGACCCCCTGTCTAGGAGGGTGACTGACATGATCCCTGGGGTGAATTTCCTTTCTCCCATCCAATCATCAAGGTTCCTTTTGAAGAGGACCAAAGAAGCACTCTGCTTAGCATGTATGGGCAGTCTGTTCCAGAGTCTGGGGAGTCTCTGGGTCAGGAACCTATCCCTCCAGCATGTTTTGTTTATTGTGATGACCAGGTTTAGATCCCTGGAGTGTGTGGCTCTGAGGGATTGGGATTTCTTTAAGTGTAGCATGTCTAACAGCTCTGGGTTTGACACGGCCTTGTACGTTAAGCAGAGATCGCCCCTGAGTAGACGATATGCGACAGAGTATAGCTGGAGGTTTTTTAAGGCGGTCAGCATAGGGCATCTGCTTTAGGCCTGTGATTCTTTAGTGCAGATGTCTTGAGAGGTACATACCAAATGGGGTATTGTATTCTATAATGGGTTTAATGAGGGGTGAGTACAGTGAGACAATGGCCTCCTTTTTTCTGGATGAAAAGTCCTTAGTGATGAGGTGTGTCACATAGAAGGATTTCCTGACTGTTGTGGCGATGTGGTTATCGAAGGTGAGACCACTGTCCACCTGTGTCCCTAAGTCTCTTATCACACTTTTGGTGTTTAGTGTACTGCCACCTATGTGGTAATTCACAGGTACATGTTTTTTCCCAAAGGGGATAACTATACATTTCTTGGCATTGAGCTTGAGCCCATGTCTCTGGCACCAAGCATCTGTTTCTGTAAGGCCCTTTTGTAGAGTATCCACATCATTTGGGGATTCAGTAATGGCTCCCAGTTTGCAGTCATCTGCGAACTTTGTTAGCCAGAGTCCCTTAGTGCTAGCCTGTACTTCAGAGAAGTAGATGCCAAACAAGAGCGGTCCCAGGACTGAACCCTAAGGTACTCCACTTGTCACTTGTCTGGAGCTGGATTTGGAGTCGCCTACTTTTGCAGTGTGGGTTCTATCAGTAAACCATTTGGCAACCCATTGGGTGACGTAGGGATTAATGCCCATCTTAGTAAGTTTATCTATGATTCCAGAGTGGGGGATGGTGACAAAGGCCTTGGCGATGTCTAGATAGGCTGTGTGGACCTCCTTACCCTTGTCCATGGCTCTGGAGACTGATTCAAAGAAGTCAATCAGGTTCAGAAAACAGGACTGGCCCTTCACGAACACAAACTGGATGGGGTCCAGTATGAGAAAATGAATTCTAATAATATTCTGTATGGTTATTGTTATACTCCTTAAGGATCTGAATCCAAAATCCCAGTCTCTCCTTGTTTTTGAATTTGTACCCTGTTTTATCATCATCTCTTTCCACTGTGTAGCTCTGAAATACCCCTTCAAATTGAGTAATCCCAGACCGCCTTGTTCTATTGGAATAATCAGCTTATCCCACTTGACTTTTGCTGTCTTCCTCTCCCAAATATAATTCTTCAACTCTTTAGTAATTGCTATCCACAACTTCTCTATTGGTTGATAAAAATATGCCTGCCTGTGTATAAAACTAAAGGGACTAAAAACATTTTAACTGTTTGCATCTTGCTATCAATATCCATAAAACAGAGCTTGCAATTTCTCAGTTTTTATATTATCGTTTGTTTAGTCTCTTCCCACATATCCTTAGTTGCCGCACCAGAATCGTTTTTAATCTATATGCATGATCACTTCATTTTCTCATATCCCCATAAATATGGATATTGCTGAACCAGTTTGTGTGTGGGTATATAATTTACAGCTATTGCTTTTGTTTTAAACTTCATTCATTTTATATCCTGAAAAGATTTGAAACTGTCTCAAAATGTTACACAGCACTGAAATGTTCTTTTCTGGTTTTATCAGGTATAAAATAATATCATCTACAAATACAGCCAGGTTTTCTTGACTCCCACACCAATTATATCCTTGAGTTTCTGAGTCCCTTATTTTCTTTGTCAGTGGTTCCAAATACAATGCAATTAACAAAGGGGAAAGAGGATGTCCCCTGCCTTGTTTCTCTGCTCAGACAAAAATTATCAGGGAGAAACCCACCCACTTTAATTTTTGCCTCTGATTCCTCATATATCCTCCTAATCAGCCTTATAATTGTATCAGGGAAAGCAAATGCTTCCATTGCCCTGCTAATAAACTCCCAGCTATCAAATGTTTTCTCTGCATCAAGACCCACAAACTACAAAGGTATTTTCTTACATTCTGCTTCCCGCTGGATCATCAATGTTCTGTTAATGTTGTCAAATGTTTGCCTCTCCTCCACAAAACCATATTGATCCATGGGTATCAATTTTGGCATCACTTTTGCCATTCTTTTAGCCATTATAGACATAAACACTTTAATCATGGTTTAGGATTGAAATTGGCCTGTATGAAGTTAGATCTGTTTGGTCTTTACCCTCTTTAGATATTATATCCACCACCGCTTTCTTCCAGGATGTTGGTGCTTCTCGTCTTAAAATACTGGTAATCAAAACCTTCCAGACCTTTATCATTTTTTTTCCTTCCTAACTTCCAAACTTCCGCAGGAGTACCATTTATTCCTGAGGACTTTCCTATGGATTGGTTATACATCACCATTTTTATCTCATCTCTTCCTATCCCATCTGTTAGTAATTGAGCCTCATCTACCTGTAACATTGGCATATTTAATTCTTCCATAAACATTTCTATTTGTACTTTTTTTATTTCCAGATTTCTCTGCTTTATACAGACGTTCATAAAATTTATGAAATATTTCTAGTACCTCTACAGGATCTCTTCCTTGTTATAGGCTCCTTAAGTCTGGCGGCAAGCCTTTCTTCTTTCTGTTGCCTGATTTGTGCTAAATATTTTTGTGCTCTGGAGTTATTATCAAGAAACAGTTGCTTAACAGCAATCTTTCTAGACTCATTCATATTATTGAGGTAACCCCTTATTTTCTGCTTAGCATTCTGCAATTGCTTCTCTTCTTGTTCTGTGAGACTCCTTCTATTCTGCAATACCTTAACCTGTGTCAGTTCATCTAAATATTTATTTTACTTCTTAATCATATCTCTTGTTCTTTCTTTTCCACCCTATTTTTAAACTACACTTTAATTTTATCCCACTCCCTAGCTATATTTTCAGAAGAATTTTCTATCTTCTCTAATAACTCCCAAATAATTTCTACCACCCATTCCTTAAATTCCTCTCTTTTTCAACAGTTAGGTGGGAAATTGTCAGTGTCTCATTTTTATTTTATAACCCTGTGTTTTTATTTTAGTTATTACTGGCACATAATCTGAAATAGTTATTGGATGTGCATCAAAGTTTTCAATTAAATGCACATGTTCCTGTGAAATATGTGTTCTGTCTACTCTAGGCCTGTTTTTTTATCTTGGGGTTGTTGTTGTTGTCTTTTCCCTGTTAGGGGTTGCCACAGTGGAACTCTGGTCCGCTAATGATTGGCAGTAGATTATCTTGGGGTATAATATGTAAATTCACTCCGAACTCCTACTACTGAATTCACATCTTCCATACCAAATATTTTCATAAATTTCTTCAAAAATCTACCCTCCTTTGTGATATTTTCCCTTATGGGCCCCCAGATACATCTTCACTGCTGCAAATCAAATTCCAGTTCCCCACCTATAAGTAATATTCCTTGCTGAAAGCTGATTATTTCTTCCAGAATTTTCTTAAACTCCATTATAGCAGTTTTAGGTGGAATATAAATACATGCCAGTGTAATCCTCCCCCCTTGCCAGTAGCCCCTTACTACTATAATTTCCATCCTCTTCTATCACTATTGGAGCTCCTCTTGTAATTTAAGTTCTCCCCTTTTCCTTTTTTCCAGGTATTCCACTGAATAACCATTCTTAACCTTTCTTTACCAAATTCACATGTTCAGTTCTTCCAAATGTGTCTCCTGTAGCATAGCTATTTGCACTCTACATTTTTAATATAGTTCACTACTCTTTCTTTTTGTACATATCTGTGAGACCATTTACACTTAAATATAATATACAAAGTGTCATTATTTAAAAAAAATTATTCCCGCCTTTTGTGTGGGCAGCCACGGTGGTGCAGCGGTTAGCGTTGCTGCCTCACAGCAAGAGGTCCTCTGGTTCGATCCTCGGCTGGGGTGCCTTCTGTGCGGAGTCTGCATGTCCTCCCTGTGGTTGTGTGGGTTTCCTCCGGGTGCTCCGGTTTCCTCCCACATCCCAAAGACATGCTGTAGGTGGATTGGACAATCTAAATTGGCCCTAGGTGTGAGTGTGTGCATGTGTGTGCCTTCTGTGGAAGGTTGGGCACTGGGCTGGCAACTCGACACTGTAAAACTCCACTGCCAATCATGAGCGGACAGGTGATCCGCTGTGGCAACCCCTAACCAGGAAAAGCTGAAAGAAGAAGAAGATTCCCGCCTTTTGTGTGTAACAGCTTTTTTGTTAAGTGTCTTGTTTCAGCTTTTGTGTTACACGCATACACTGATGTTTGGCAGGTTGATCTTTCATACAGTTACTTCTTGTCATATACATTTGAACCTATGTTACATCTTACAAAAGTTTTTGTTTTATTGAAATCCTTCAAACAAAAAACAAACACCACTCCATTAGACCCCAAAAACCTATTAACTTAATACTAACACATAAAACTATGGACATCTTCAAATTTTGAAGTTTTACCCTCCTAATAGGTTCATAGGCTCATAGGTATTTACTAGGCTAACAACCACAATGGCCTTTTTAATCCTAGCCATGCATCCCAAATCTCTGACAAGTTCTGGTACCCTTGACAAGTGTAAGCAGAGGCTGGGAGATGAAATATTTACAAACAGGGGCCTGAGAGATGAGCCATTTACAGGTTGTCTGTGCCCATTAGAGACATAGATGCCAAACCAGGGATCTATTTCCTGTTCCACATCCAATTGTCCAAGTTACACTTGAATTAGGTTAGGGAGGAACTCGTCTTCACATGGATGGGGACCCTGTTGTATAGACAGGGTAGTCTCTGGGATACATATCTATCTCTCCAGCAGGTCCGATTTATATCACAGGTAAGGTTTGTCTTTAGAATGGGTAATTCTTGAGCTGTTTGTTTTGTGGATATGCAGGAGGTCCATCTAAGTGGGGTCTGACAATGCCCTGTATGCCAGGCATAAAGCTCCCCCTCAAAAGCCTGTAGGAGACAGACTACAGGGATAGGGCCTTGAGGCGGGCTGCATAGGACGTATTACTTACTCCCTGTATTCTTTTAGTGAGGAACCTCTGTGGATGTTCCAATTGTTGGATATGCCTGGTTAGGTACATACCAAAGGGGGTCTTGTACTCAATGATTGGTATAGTGAATGCCAAATACAGTGAAACAGTGACTTCCTTGGACTTAGATGCCATACCTTTGTTTATTAGTTGAGCAACATAGAATGATTTCCTTACCACTGCAGTCACATGATGATCAAAGGCTAGATTACTATCTATGTGTGCCCCTAAGTCCCTGGCAACTGGGTCAATTCTAAAGGACGTGTTGTCAATATGATAGTTACCAGGGATGGAGGTCTTCCCAAAGGATACTATTATGCATTTTGTGGCATTTAGTTTTAGTCCGTAGCTCTGACACCAGTTGTTTGCCTGTGTCAGCCACTCCTGGAGAACATTATCTGCAAATATAGTCAGTCAGAGGCCACTGACATTGGCCTTAACTTCTGAGAAGTAAATGCTAAAAAGGAACAGAGAAAGAACCCTAATTCTAACTTCCTGGGTGCTGTCATGAGTCAGTTGGTTATCCACCGGGTAAAATACAGCTTTGTACCTAACCTCTTGCGTTTGTCAACAATACTCTAGTGGGGTATTGTGTCAAATGCCTTGGCCAGGTCAAGGTAGGCAGTGTGAATGATTTTGCCCTCATCCATTGCTTTGGTGACCTTCTCAAAGAAATCCACCAGGTTGAGAAGGCATGATCTGCCCTTGACAAAACCAGACTGGGTTGGGTCCAGAGTCTGGGGGTTTACTATATCTGTACTGATTATCTCCATGATAATTCTTTCCATGGCTTTGCATATAGGACTAATGAGAGTTATGGGTCTGTAGTTTCCAGGGTCTGTAGAGGGCCCACCTTTGTGCAGAAGGATGACTGTTGCCTTTCTCCATTAATGAGGCACAAAGCCTGTTTGGAAGCAACAGTTGCAAAATATTTCCAGACGCCCTGATAGGTCATGTTTCATGCTATTTAGAATGCATCCTGGAATATTGTCTGGGCCCATTCATGCAGTGTTCTTGGTCTTAGAGAGAGCAATAAGGATAGTAGGGGGAGTTATATTTGATGATATTTCCTGAGGGAAGGTTAAGGGGGGGGGGGAGTAAAGTTAGAGTTGAATTTATCAGCCACCAGGTTTTCTATAGCTTCTGGCTCAGTATAGTTGGCTCCATTTACAATGAACTCTGCATAAAACTGTATATTGCCTTTGAGGTTGTGGACATAGCTAAAGGTTGCTTTTTCATGGCCAGGTTTGGAACATACATACAATGTGCCCTTTAAATTAACAACTCTGCTGTGGAATACCAGTCCAGTTGATTATTTGTGCTTTCATAAAACTAATACAGTCTGTTCCTCCCAACTTCTCTGGTCCAACTGAAAATCTCAGGTGTTCCCTACATGCTCTATCCTCTAATTCTATTATTTTTTGAAACCTCTCTTCTTGAGCAGTCTCATATTTAGCCAGCCTTTTCTTCTTTTTCACCTCTGATTTTTACAGTTTTATCACCTCAACTGAATATATTTTTACAGTTTCTTCCATTTTTTTCCAGCCTTTTGTTATTTGAGTTAAAATACTCCTTCAGTCTTTCATTTAGTTTAATCAGCTCTTGAGTACATTTTTCCTGTAGGTTACTGGAAGTCATTCATATCTTGCCCAAAGCTGGAGCCTGTACTGCTATTTGCTGAACAGCGGCAGCATGTTTTTACTCACCTTTTGTGACTTGTTTTCTTTCAGGTTCTCTGAATTTCTGTTTTGGTGGCTTCCGGTCAGTAAACTTATCAGCCATTTACTGAAATTTTATCGAAAATATGAGTTTATTGGGTCTCAATTCTGAGTTTCTGTTTTCACACTGGGAGAGCTGAAATTAAGTTGTTACTCAATGTGCAGCCATCTTGGACATCTGCTACCACTGACTACTATTGATAAAAATCATAGAAGCAAATAAAGTGTTACAAAATTTTAGTAAAATGTATGCCAATCTATACAAGGGATGGGGAGAATGTGAAACTACATGTAATAGAGATTGTACCATTAATGACTATATACACTACTCAGATTGTAATTTTGTTCCATGAAGATTTCATTACAAATAAAACTATATTTTTAAAAAGTTCCACCTGGGAACTATTGCCTCACTAGTCTGATATGCAAAGCTATGGAACGCATCATCATGGATCTAATAAACAAGGATATAGGGAATCTCCAAACTCTGGCTCCCACACAGTTTGGTTTTGTGAAGGGTAGATCATGCCTGCTCAACCTGGTTGACTTCTTTGAGTCAATCACCAGAGCTGTGGATGAAGGCAAGGTGGTTCATACAGCCTACCTTGATTTGGCCAAGGCCTTTGATACCATTGCCACTCAGGATTCATAGAAAAAACTCACTAAGCTAGGTATCAATCCCTATATCGCTAGATGGGTTGCAAACTGGCTCACAGATTGAAATCACAGTGTGAAAGTTGCTTATTCCAAGTCAGACTTCCGACCAGTCACGAGTGGAGTCCCACAGGGTTCGGTCCTCTGTCCTCTCCTGTTTGGTATCTACTGCTCTGAAGTCCAGGCAACATGAAGGGACTCTGGCTGACAAAATTTGCAGACGATTGCAAGTTGGGAGCTATTATTAACTCCCCAAGTGATGCTGACATCCTACAGAAAGGTCTCACTGAGACCAACCACTGGTGTCAGAACCATGGCCTTAAGCTCAATGCCAAAAAATGTGTCATCATCCCCTTTGGGAAAAAAACAGTTCCCATGAGTTATCACATAAATGGTAGTCTACTTAACACAGAAGAAGTTATAAGAGAGTAGGGAACACAGGTTGTCAGCAGCCTCTCTTTCAACCACCACATTGCTACTATGGTCAGAAAGTGCTTCTATGTGGCAAATCGCATTACTAAGGGTTTTGCATCCAGGAAGAAAGAGGTCATTGTCTCTCTCTCTACTCTTCCCTCATTAGGCCAATCATCGAGTACAATGCCCCATTTGACATGCACCTTACTAGACACCTGCAACAACTGGAGAGGCTGCAGAAGTACCTCACAACAGGATCTTAGGCCTTAAACACTTATCCTATATAGACAGACTCAAAAAAACTCTAACTATTCTCTGTGTCATATCTCCTACTTAGAGGCGATCTCTACTTGACTTACAAAGACATGTCTGACCCAGCTCTGTTAGAAATGCTACATCTAAAGAAATCCCAATCTTTCTGCACCACATGCTTCATAGACCTCAACCTCATTACCACAATCAACAGAACATGCCTGAGGGACAGGTTTATAACCCAGAGACTGCCCATGCTATGGAACAGTTTTCCCATACATGTCAAGCAGAGCACCTCACTGGCCCTCTTCAACAGAAATCTTGATGAGTTGATGGGAAATAGAAAGTTCACCCCAGGGATCACTCCAGTGGCTCTGCTCAACAGAGGCACTGGGAACTATGGTTGGCTGGCATGATGCCAGGGTAATCCTATGGGCTAGACTTGTAAAGGCTCCAGGACCATTAGCCTAGTACACACCTATGAACCTATATACATCTTTATACATTTTATGGATATATCAATCTATCTATCTATCTATCTATATATAAGTGATCATTTTCACAAGCATAGTTAGGGTTTGTTTTTGTCCTGGTTTTTGTTTAACTTCCACACCAGTTGATGATTTGTAGTGAGTTATTTCATTTGATAGGTTGATTAATTAACTTGTTAACTCCTTTGAATAATAAAAGTGCCTAGTATGTCTGGGGAATTGTATATACTGAGGTTTCTGTTACCTCTGTTTAGTTCTGATGAAGTTACTGTAGCATGAGGGATGAAAGTGCTTAACAACTTGTATTATTATGTAAAAGTACATTAAAGTGAATGATTTTAATTAAATTCCTGGTAACTTTTTTTCTGGATTCAGTGGAATTCTTTTATTTATTTATTTATTTTTTGTTACTTGTTGATGCGTAGCTGCCATTTCTCTTCTCACTTCCTTTTGTAATTGGTCAAGTGTTTGTTCTATGATTGTTACAATAATGCTGCTTTTAATGAAACAAAGTATTAAAACATCCAGTATTGTGTGTTTGAGGAAACAGGGCCTTGATTTCCAAGTCTCCCACATGTGTGTCTCTCTTTGCAATAAAGGAGATATTATTATTTTCTGCTGAAGTGTTGTGTTAAAGTTATTAAAACTTATCAAGCCCAAAATCATCTAACATTTACACACACATTCAAATGTTACCCTCTATATACTTATCATTTTCAGATTTTGCTTTGTACCATTGTAAGAGCTGCGGTGGTACAACGGTAGCGTTGTTGCCTCACAGCAAGAGGTTCTCTTGTTGGATTCTCGGCTGGAGTGCCTTCTGTGTGGAGTCTGCATGTCCTCCCCTCAGTCGAGTGTCCTCCGAAAAACATGCGTGAATGGGAATGCCTTCGCTGAAGGCTGGGCGTCGGGCTAGCAACTCGGCACCATAAAAATCGGCTGCCAATCATTAGGGGACCAGAGTTCCGCTGTGGCGACCCCTAACTGGGAAAAGCCAAAAAGACAAACAACTTTGTACCATTATAAAAGGCTGTTAATAGAGAAGTATCCCTATCTCTAAACATGCTATGAAAAATTTGTGTTGTTAACATTAGTATACATATCTGCAGAGGTTTTGGGCTCTGTGAACCATAATCTTACGAGGGAAGCTCAGAAGAAATGTACTTGTTTGCTACACTGAGTACACCTGGATACACTGCTGCAGATCTTGAAGAAAAACAGAAGGCCATTGACTACAAAGTTTATCAAGTTAAATTGAACTGGTTTACTCCTTCTATTCAGCCAGACTTGTTTTAGATCTGTGCTCCAACCCAAATCCAAAGCTAATGAAATGCATAAACCACTTTTATAAGACAGGCTCATTTTTTCCCTTCAAATACTTGACCCACCTTTCTAAGATATACTTGTTTTTCTCTTCAGGAAACTTATAACTCTCTGACATGTTTTCCTTTTGCTCTTCGGGTGTCTAATGCTCATGCAATTAAAACTATCCTAACTTGAAATTTGCACTAAAGACAACTCTTAGCACTAAATTGGACTAATTTAGGATCTGAACTTTAATCTAGAAATGATACTCTTGGGTCCATCTGAATCAGCTTCTTTAGTGGACCAGTTGAGTGTAAGAATAATTGATGAAAGCGCTAACCAGTTTAAGAATTACTGTTGCCTGCCTTTTTTTTGTTGTTTTTCAGTAGTTTGTTTGCAGTTTGACTCTACGCACTTTAGTGGACCAAACATTTCTTTCTCAGTGAATGAAGACACTTCCTTAATTGCCATTGCATCAGGAAGAAGTTTCCTGAGCTACAGTTCCTTATGTACAATTCCAGGGTGACAAACCCACCGCCGTAAATAGCACAAGTAACAAAAAACTGAGGGTAATGCTACTCAATGCCAAAAGTCTAAACCTCAAAATGCACGCACTCGAGGTACTCCTCAGTATGGAGAAAATCGATATATGTGCAGTAACAGAAACCTGGTTTAAGGCTCCACAGAGCACTCCAGCACTACCAGGCTACAACTGATAACATACATTTCTGCTACAAAGCCCAGGCTGAAATACAAAAGGCAGGGGAGTATCCATATTCATCAAGGATACCCACACCTCCAGGTTAGTGGCACAGCACGATGCTTCAGAGATTATCCACGTGCAACTAACAATGGGCAAAACTGCTATTCAAATTATAGCTTGCTACAGATCACCCACCATGTCCCAAGACCCCCACTCTGCATTCCTGGAAACACTGGGAAACATAAAGGTCCTACCAAACACCCTGATATTGGGTGATTTCAATTACCCAAACATTAACTGGGAGAACTATTCAAGTACAAACTTCCTTGCCCAACATTTCCTAGAATTTATAAACTCAAACGCCCTGGATCAACTGGTCAACACCCCCACCAGAGTTGTCAACATATTGGACCTGGTAATCACCAACATGGGCGACAGGTGTTCCATACCGGAGGTCAACCCTTCGCTGGTTAGATCTGAGCATAAACTAATCACTCTAGATATTCACATTCTGCCACTACTCCCGGTCAAAGAAACCACCGTGAAAAACGTTTCAAAAGCAAAAACTTCACATTACTTAAGACCAAGGTGGAAAGTTTCAAAGCCCCCATGCTAAAGGATAACGCTGTCCAAGCTACAAAATCCTTTACTAATGCACTCTATGGGCACCTACAAGAATGCATGGATCGTGCTATCCCAAACAAAACCAAGACTCACTCCTCCAAGAAAAGGAAACCAGTCTTGTGGACCCCTGCCATAAACAAGCTATACAATAGAAGGAGGAAATTAGTACAGAAAAGAGTAAAATCCCAAGAAGGGAAGACATCCCTGATCAGTATCAGCAAGAAACTACATTCCCTCATAAAATCATCCAAGGCTAGCTTCGAAAGAAAAATTGCCATGGACTCCAAAGATAAAGTACAGTTTTGTACCTACCATAAATGTAGATGTTCTAGTGCTAATACAGCTGCAGTCATAACAGATGGGTTCTCCTGCCATCAGGCGGGACCTCGGTCGGCCAAATTCCAAAGTCTAGGTCCGGCATCAGTTGTCGTCGCTTCTTCCCTGACGTCAGAGCGACAGGGGTATAAAGGAACCAGCCAACGCCATTTTCTTCAGTTTTTCTTGCCCCAGATGTCAGGTGCCCCCAGAAGGAAGGCAATACATAAATTTATATAATAAAGCAATGCAATATAATCAAAATACAGTAGTTGCAAGCAAATACACCATAAATGAATACCCCAATCAGGTTGTATGAGGAGGTGTTAGCCAATAGGCCTGTCCCAAGAGGGGAAGGAGGGAGGGAAACCTGGACTGCAGCTGTATTAGCACTTGAACATCTACATTTATGGTAGGTACAAAACTGTACTATGTTCATCGTGCATACAGCTGCAGTCATAACAGATGGGTAGAATCCCAAAGCTAAGAAAGGGGTGGTAGGCACTAGGTGGAACTAGGAGGAGCCAGGATGCCCTGCAAGACTGCAGTGGCAAAGCCTGCTCTAGTTTTGGAGTATAATGGTAGGTGGTAGTGCTTGGAGAAGGTATGCACAGAACTCCAAGTGGCTGCTTCCAAAATATCTTTGGTAGGAACTCCTCTGAGGAAAGCTGCAGAGGTAGCTGTGGCCCTTGTGGAGTGAGATCTGATGCCTGCAGGTACAGTTTTACTGTGAAAAGAGTAACAAAAGCGTATGCAGTGGGCTATCCATTTTGAGATTGTCTGTTTGGAAATTGGCTTCCCTTGAGCTCCTATAGCATAGGACACAAAGAGCTGTTCTGTTTTTCTGAAAGGCTTTGTTCTGTCCAAATAATAATGCAGCTGTCTGTGGATGTCCAAGGAATGCAGTAGTCTCTCCCCTTTGTTTTGAGGATTAGGGTAAAAGGTCGGTAAGTGGATAGCCTGATTCAAAGCTACCCTGGATACCACCTTTGGCATAAAGGACGGGTTGGTTCATAAGGAAACTCTGTCCTGATGGAAGATGATAAATGGCTGCACAGCCATGAGGGCTTGTAGTACCGATACCCTGCGAGCTGAGGTGATAGCCAGAAGGAAAGCTGTTTTCCAGGACAAATATTGCAAATCTGTTGAGGCAGCTGGCTCAAAGGGAGGCAAGGTCAGCTTTTCTAGAATTAAATTGAGGTCCCAAGCAGGTATTGGTTGTTTCCTTGGGGGTTTTATGTTCTTCGCCCCTCTGAGGAACTGTGTTAAGAGGGGGTGAGAGAATAAAGGTGGATCAGTGTTGTATTCTGCAGAAATGGCTGAGGCATGGATTTTGATGGAAGAAAATGAAAGTCCACTGCTTAGCAGCTCAGCTAGATACTGTAATATTTGAGGTAAATTCAGTTTTCCAGGATTCTGGCCCTTTTTCTCATTCCAGGCACAAAACCGTTTCCATTTTGCGGAGTAAGCTTTTCTAGTAGATGGCCTTCTGGCCTCCAAAATGACATCCTGCACCTCCTTGGAGAGTAGGGTCTGTTGTGATGTTAAGGAATCTTCCATGCGGCCAGATTGAGTGTTTTCAGCTGACTGTGAAGAATTTTGAAGCTGTGCTGAGTCAGAAGAAGAGGCATTAGAGGCAGGGTCCATGGTGGAGAATGCGTCAGGCTCCTCAGGAGTGGATACCAGTGCTGTCTTGGCCAGTCTGGAGCAATGAGAATCATCTTTGGTCTGTCTGCTCTGGTTTTTAATAGAACTTTGGGCAGCAGAGGAAGAGGTGGAAAGGCATAAACTGTCATTGTTGTCCAACTGAAAGAGAGAGCGTCCACTCTCCAGGCCTGCGGATAAAAAGTCCTTGAGCAGAATTTTGTCAATTGGTGATTTTTGTGGGAGGCAAAGAGATCTATGTCTGGCCTTCCCCATGCTTGTATTATCTCTGTAAAAACTTGAGGATGCAACTTCCATTCGTGTGGATCTGTCATATTTCTGCTTAGGTTGTCTGCCAGCGTGTTTTCCTTGCCTGGCAAGTACTGTGCTTGAAGTTCGATTTGTAATTCCAGAGCCATGTTCCAAAGTGACATGGCCAGCCTGCATAGGGGGTATGAATGGGTTCCTCCCTGTTTGTTTATGTACCACATTACTGTGGTGTTGTCTGTCCTTATCAATAGTTGACCTGGATGCAGAAGGTCTTTGAAAGCTATAATAGCATTTATTACTGCTAGCATTTCCTTTTGATTAATGTGAAGGTGCTTTTATTTTTGGGACCATTTGCCCTGAATGCACTGATCTGTCATGTGCGCCCCCCAGGCATAGTCCGAGGCGTCTGTTGTGATGACTTGATTTGCTTGAGGCTTGCAGAATGGGAGACCTGTGTTTGTTTGGCATGCTTGAGTCCACCACAGAAATTCCTTTTGAAGACATGGAATTAGTGGTAATATTGTTTCCAAACTGTGGCTGTGTTGAGACCATAGGTTTTTCAGGTACCATTGAAGTTTACTCATATGCAGCTTTGCACATGGGATTAGTAGTATGCAAGATGCCATGAATCCCAGAGCCTGCAGGATTTTCCTTGCAGTCAGCCTGGTGAAATTTGCTAGTTTTCTGAAGTATTGAGTTAGTTGCCCCTGTTTCTCTGGCGTGAGGTAGGCCATCTGGGTGTTTGTGTCCAAGTTGGCACCCAGGAAAATTATCTTCTGAGAGGGTATTAGTCTTGATTTCTTTTTGTTGACTGTGTATCCCAGAGAATTCAACAACATTATTACAAACGCCAGATGTTTCAGAAGTATGTGCTTGCTGTCCGCTTGGATCAGGCAGTCGTCCAAATATGGGTATATTTGTATCCCTTGAAGTCTGCAGTAGGCAATTACTGATGCCAGGCATTTCGTGAATACTCTGGGCGCAGTAGATAAGCCAAAGGGCAATGCAGAGAATTGATAATGGGTTGAACCTGCAAGAAATCTGAGGTATCTTCTGCAATTTTGTCTGATTGGGACATGCAGGTATGCCTCCTCGAGGTCCAATGTTACCAGCCAAGACTCCTTGCCCAGCATGGGAAGAAGCTGCTGTAATGTGAGCATCTTGAATTTTGGTACGAGTAAAAATGTGTTTAGGATGGATAGGTCCAAAATAGGTCTCCAATCTTTTCCCTTCCTTGGTACCAGGAATAGTCTGGAATAAAAACCTTGACCTTGTTCTTGAGTAGGTACCTCTTGAATAGCTTTCATGTCCATGAGATCTGAAATTTGTCTTTGTGCCTCTGATTGTGTGGCAGGTTTGGCAGGCCTCTCATTTTTGGAAGGGTGTGAAAATGGAATCTGTAGCCTCTGTTTATAATGTCCAGGATCCATTTGTCTTTTGTGACAATATGCCAATTTTTCGAAAATAATGCCAGTTTTCCGCCTAAGGGTGCTGCCATTTGAGCCTTGCTTGGCATGCAAAGGGGAAAGTCATTGGGCTTGCTTTCTGAATGGCTGTGAACTATCCTCACCACCTCTTTGTGTAGGAGCTTGCCATTGTCTGCCTCTAAACGATCCTTGAGATTGCCCTCTGCCCCTCGGGCGTCTGTATCTACCTCTTTGGGGTCTGTCCGTGGCTGGAAAGGACCAATTTTTGGAGGGCCAATTTCTACTGAAACGTGGAGGTTGTACCTGTAGAAAATCTTTCACTGTTTGCATTGATTTAGCCTTTTCCTCTATTTTCTTTAATACCTCCTCAGGTTTAACACCAAATAATACATCCTTTTGTAGAGGGGCATCTAGTAATTTAGCTTTGACATGATCTGGTAAGGTTTGCTCCTTGAGCCAGGCATGTCTACGTATGACTGATCCTGTAACAGCAGCTCTACATGAGGCCTCTAGAGCATCAAAACCACATTGCAAGGTATGTTTACCCACTTGTTCTGCACTATGCATCAAATCCTGCAACTCCTTCAAGTCTGGTTGTTCAGGTTGTGACATTTTGCTTCTCAACTGTGATAACAGAAACTGTTGGTACTTTAACATATGGAACTGGCAGTTTAATGCCCTCATGGTTAAGGTGGCCGAGGTGTATACCTTTTTTCCCCACCTTTCTAAAGATCTGGAATCTCTCTTGGAAGGTAAAGGATTTTTAGCAGTGGAGGCCTTAATTCCCTTGGGGCACTGTGAGATAGTTTCTGGGTTAGCCGCATGGCTTTTGTATAGAAATTGGTGTGAGTTAGGAACCCGGTAGTACCTGTCAGGTTTGACTGGGGCTGGAGGTAAAGAATCCGGGTTAAGGCAGGCCTCCGAATACACATCATCTAGTATGTCTAAGACAGGAGGTATAGCCAGAGGCCTGTGCTGAGGTAGCAAGAGAAAATCCCTAAGCCTTTTCTTGGAATCTGAATACTCTTGGCCTTCCCAGTGGAAGTGCTCCCTTAAGGTATGCAAGGTTTCCCCAAATGAGTAATCCTCTGGAGGGGAGACAGAGGGAATGGACTCCTCTGCATCTGAATCTTCAAAAGGGGAGTAAGAATGTTCCTGTTCATCCGAGTGCTCTGAAATAATGGAGGCCTGGTCAGAGGAGGGATTCTTCCTCCACTCTGGGCCTTTGTCCGGGGTTGAGAACCCCTGATAAGAGTAATTAAATCCTCAGCCATTTTAAGCATCTGTTTTTTAGGCATGGGGCCTGGAGAAGGGCCCTGTGTAGCTGGTCTTTTAGAATGCATGGCTGCTTTAGACTTAGTGAAAGCCTTGATGGAAAAAGAAGAGGAAGGTCTGAAGACACCCTGAGAGGAGGCAGACCTGTCTACATTTTGAGTTTCACCACCAAGAGTGGCTTCGGTATCTGTAGTCGAGGTGTGGGCCGAGGAGCCTGCGACCTCGGGCACAGAAGACACCGCCAATGAAGTTTCGTCGGTAGGCAGGGGCTGCGTAGGCACCTCGCTGAGAACCGGACCACCTGTAGTCAGCTTTGGCATGGTGTCGGTAGAGGCCGCGGACCTCATGTGTCGGTCCTTATCTTTGCATTTTTTAGACAAAACTGGAGTCGGAGTATCCGACGACATGATATAGTTAAATTTTCTGCCAAAATAGTGCTGGACAAACTCCGCCCGATGCTTATTGGTGCGTTTGTTGAATGTAGCACAAAAACGACAGACCGAGACGTCGTGGTCTGGGCCTAAGCAAGGAATGCAGAGGAAATGAAAATCCTTATGCGGTATTTGCTTCCCACATGAAATACAATTATTAACCTTGTCTGACATCGGTCTGAGGCAAGAAAAGTTTCCCCAACGGGGTACTTAGCTTTCAAGAAGACTTTGGTTGCAAAATTTTTGTAATTTCAGGAGCTGGCCGACCGGCACTTGTGAACTGCTTCTGCTTCGGGCACCGCGCGGCAAGAAAGACTGAAGAAAATGGCGTCGGCTGGTTCCTTTATACCCCTGTCACTCTGACATCAGGGAAGAAGTGACGAAAACTGACGCCGGACCTAGACTTTGGAATTCGGCCGACCGAGGACCCGCCTGACGGCAGGAGAACCCATCTGTTATGACTGCAGCTGTATGCACGATGAACATCCACAAAGCATTCTTTAGCTATGTCAAGAACCTAAGTGGCAATTCTCAGATCTGCTCAGAGTTAGTGCAGAATGGCACAAAATACACTGACCCAACTGATATAGTCAATATCCTGGCAGACAGGTTCAGGGCAAACTTCACCCCCCCCCCTCACCCCCAAAAGGTCCCATAACTATACCAGAAGAATGTAGTGCCCCTGAAATCACAGACACTCAGGTTAAAACAGCCCTCTCCAAAGCCAAAAACACAGCATCAATGGGACCGGACGGTGTCCCAGGCTGCGTCCTACATGAGCTCAAAGATGAACTAACCCCCTCACCTAAACACACTGTTTAAATTCAGCCTCTCCAGAGGCTATGTGCCCACAGACTGGCACACAGCAATGGTTATTCGGCTCTACAAAGGTGGAGCCACAACGGACCCCGGGAACTATCACTCTATAAGCCTGACTAGCTTGGTCTGCAAAGCTATGGAGCGTGTCATCATGGATCTCATTAACAGAGACATTGGAAACCTCCAAACACTGTACCCTACCCAGTTTGGCTTTGTTAAGGGCAGATCATGCCTCCTAAACTTGGTGGACTTCTTTGACACAGTTACCAAGGCTATAGACGAGGGAAAGGTGGTCCACACAGCCTACCTAGACCTCAGAAAGGCCTTCAACACCATTCCCCACTCAGGTATTATAGACAAGCTCACCAGCCTGAACATAAACCCCTACGTCATGAGATGGGTTGCCAACTGGCTCACGGACAGAACCCACATGGTAAGAGTTGCGGGAGCTAGGTCTGACTCTAAACCGGTTATAAGTGGTGTTCCCCAGGGCTCAGTCCTAGGACCCCCTCCTATTCGGCATATACTTCTTGAGGTACAGGCAAGCACAGGAGGACTGTGGCTGACCAAGTTCACAGACGACTGCAAACTAGGGGCCATAATTGTGTCTCCGGCTGACACAGACATACTCCAAAAGGGTCTCACTGAGACAGATACCTGGTGTCAAAATATGGCCTCAAGCTAAATGCCAAAAAGTGCATAGTCATCCCCTTTGGAAAAAACAAAGTACCCACAAACTACCACATAGGTGGTAGCCCCCTAAATACAGAAGACGTAATAAGGGATCTGGGGACCCAAGTAGATAGTAACCTCTCCTTTGATAATCACATTGCCATAGTGGTTAGAAAATCCTTCTATGTGGCCCACCTAATCACAAAAGGGTTTGCATCCAGATCAAAAGAGATCATTGGGCCCCTCTATGCATCACTCATTAGACCCATCATAGAGTACAATGCCCCATTTGGGATGTACCTTACAAGACACCTGCAACAACTGGAAAGACCACAGAAGTACATCACCAAGAGGATCATTGGCCTTAAGTAGATGCCCTATGCAGCTCGACTCAAGAAACTCAAGCTGTACTCAGTTGCATACCGCCTACTCAGAGGTGATCTCTGCCTGACATACAAGGCCATGTCCAACCCAGAATTGATGGACACACTCCACCTAAAGAAAACCATATCCCCTTGAGCCACACGTTCCAGGGATCTAAACCTCACCACAACAATAAATAGGACATGCTGGAGGGATAGATTCCTGTCCCAGAGACTTCCCATGCTCTGGAACAAGATTCCAATCTACATTAGGCAGAGCTCCTCACTAACCCTCTTCAAGAGAAACCTTGACGAGTGAATGGAAAACAGAAAGTTTACCCCGTGGATCACTTCAATGGCTCTGCTGGACAGAGGCACAGGGAACTAATCTAAGGGGGTGGCAAAAGCCAACACATTCTGGCTGGGCTTATAAATGCCTTCAGGCAGATAGCCTAGTACCTACCTATGAACCTATTTATGCACCGTTTCTTCTTACAAGACTATCTCTGAGATGTTTTTTCTCTCTCTCTCTCAGTATAATTTCTCAGAGTCTTTTAGGATTCTAATATCATGATGGGAATGGACACCATTTTTAAATAAAGGTATTGTATCCTTGCTAGCTACAGATCCCCTAACACTAGTCTGGAAAACCACACCTCCTACCTAAACGTACCGGAATCTCTTAAAATTCAGCCTAACACCATATTTATGGGTGATTTTAACTACCCCTCTATAAACTGGGAAACTTTTATGACCCATAATTCACTTGCTCAGAGGTTTTTGGACTTTGCCAATGCAAACACCCTGGAGCAACTAGTTAACTCTGCAACTAGAGGTACAAATATCCTAGACCTAGTACTCACGAACATGGGAGGATGCTGTTCCCTCACATGCAATTACCCCTCCCTGGTAAAATCTGACCACAAAATGATCTTTTTTAGTATTAAAACTAACCTAGAATCCCCATCAAACTCCAAATCTGTTAATATCTTTGCTAAGGCCAGTTTACCTCATGCTAAGTGACAGCTTATCAAACTTCTAAATCCTCTGAACCTGGAAGAAACTGAGGCCTACTCTGAGCTGTACACAAAAGTACTGTAAAACCACATTCATATCTCATAGAGAAGGCAGTACCTGACTGAGTCAAGCCTATGATTACTGGCAAAAATAAAACACACTGGTGGATCTCTAGCATAAATAAGCTAATTAACAAAAGAAAAATAAATTATCTCTAAAGCCAAGAAGAAACAGGCAAAAAAGTGCAAAAAGACATTCAGCAGTCTAAACAAACAAAATAGAGAGCTGGTCAAATCTGGCAAAGCAAACTATGAGGCAAACGTAGCCTCCCAGGTGAAAGGTAACCATAAGGCTTTTTTAATTATGTTCATAAATTCAGGGGAAACACTCAGCAATGTGCTAAGTTAATCACAAACGGGAACACTTACACCCAGCCTGAAATTATAGAAAACCTCATGGCTGACAAGTACAGTTCAAGCTCCCACCCATCACCTCCTCCCACACCCAAAGAAATACCCACAACCAATCCATCTACTGGTTATTATGAGGGAGCAGGTCCTTAATGTGCTCGCTAAGCCAAAAACACAGCCTCCATGGGTCCTGACAATATTTCAGGATATTTCTTAAATAGCTTAAAACAGAATCTGTCAGGGCCACTAGAAACCCTCTTTAACTGCAGCATCTGTATGGGCTTTGTCCCAGAGGAATGGACGACTGCAACAGTTGTCCCTCTGCACAAGGGGGGCCCATCAACTGACCCAGGGAACTACAGACCCATAAGCTTGACCAGTCTTATCTGCAAGGCCATGGAGAGAATTATCATGGACCTGATCAATAATGACATAGGAACTCTCCAAGAACTGGACCAGACCCAATTTGGCTTTGTCAAAGGGAGATCTTGTCAGCTCAATCTGGTGGACTTCTCCAAGAAAGTCACCATGGCTATGGATAAAGGTAAAATGGTACGCACCACTTATCTAGACTAGGCCAAATCTTTTGACACAATCCCTCACTCGGGAATCATAGAGAAACTTGCTTAGTTAGGCATAAACCCCTACATCACGTTGTCGAGATAGATGAATCCACTTCTGATAAGAAACCCATTACTAGTGGTGTCCCATGGGGCTCGATATTGCAACTACTCTTTTTTGATATATACTTCTCTGAAGTGAAAGGCAATGTTGGGGGTCTCTGACCCACCTAGTTCGCCGACAACTGTAAGCTGGGAGCAATCAATGTATCCCCAAATGATATTGACATCCTACAGACAGGCCTAAAAATTTCAAATGACTGGTGCCAAAACCATAGACTGAGACTAAATACTAAAAAATGCATAATCATACCCTTTGGTAAATCAGATGTCCCTGCAAATTATACTATTGATAGTACACCCCTAAAAGTAGACCCAGTGGTGAGGGGCCTAGGAACACAGATTAATAGTAGCCTAAACTTTGAACACTAGGTAGCTACAGTAGTGAGGAAATCCTTCTGTGTGTTTCAACGTATAAGTAAAGGCATGGCAACAAGACCAAAGGAAGTCATAGCCCATTGTACTTGGCCCTCATCAGGCCTAAAATCGAGTACAATGCTCCCTTCTGTATGTACCTAACCAGGCACTTACACCAACTGGAGTGGCCCCAGAGGTTTCTCACTAAATAAATACAAAGCGTAAGACACATGTCTTATGCAGACCGACTAAAGGCCCTATCCCTTTACTCCGTCTCATATCATTTATTGAGAGGGGACTTATGTCTCATCTACAAAGAATTCTGTGATTCAGCTCTGATGAAAATGTTACATTTTAAATCCTTCTCAGCTACTTTTTTATTGTAATGTTTACACAATCACCAGTGTAACATACTTACCACATCACTGTGTCTTTCAGTGTAAGTGCCATGAGCCATGAGTGTATCATATCCTGCAACAAGATGAGCAACTGTTTCCATTTCTGTTTTACAGAACCTAAATGTATCTGTTTCTCTGATTAGTTCTATAGACTTTGTAAAGGAATGTGTACATAGTCCACTGTCTTGGGTAGCCCTTATTAGCCTTTCATCTTTTGGTTTCAGTTCATCTCTCCTTAGTCATTCCTGTGTCAAATCTTTGTTGATACGAGGTTGCTTTACAAGATCTCTATACTTGTCAATATATTTGTGAACTTTCCGTTTTTTCCTTGTCATCTGATCTGTGTCTCTATATTCTTTCTTTTGTACTTTCTTTACACTCTCAGTTGTCTGATGCTTCTGGTAAACTAAGCAAAGATGTCATCTTAGACTTCTGTTCATGCTTTAGAATTTTTGCTATGTTTGCCTCTAAAAAGGTCATCAAATGTGTATGCAGACCCACAACTGCAGATCAATACATGTTGTCAATTTCCAGGAGGCCCATACCTCCTTCAAAGCAAGCCATGTATAGTCTTGGCATTCACTGCTTTTTATATATCATTTCATAAGCATGAAGCATGTTTCATTCTTTCTTGTCTAAATGGTTCAGTCAGTCATACCAAAGCTGTAAGTCAGAAGAGGAAGAGAAATTGATTTGTATCTTGGGTTTTATTCCTGGATATCAAAGCAGTTTTCAGTATTAGGTTTAGTTTTATAAAGTATTCTTTACTGAGCTTTATTAGATGTATTCTCACTTGTTCATCTTTTATTGTTGAGCCTTCATCTGTTCCCAAGTATTTATACTCTTCCTCCTGCTCATGTTCCTTTATATTGCATTCCTGTCTAAGTTGATATTTTCTTGGCACTGCAGTTTTTTTTTACAAATGTTGCTTTATTACATTTATCAGGATAATTCTTTTCACAGATTAGTAGTACTAGGCTAAGTGCCCTTGCGAGCTATTGTAAGCCTAGCCAATTATCCCTTATGAGACTCAAACCCTGCACCTTGTGTTTGTAAGGCAAACACCTTAACCATTAGGCCACCCTCCCAACCCCATCATCTGAAAGATTTGTAACTATTTGTAGTTGTGCCTTCAGATTATTGATTGATGAACTATGCAATTTTAAATCATTTACAAAAATTGATGAGATTTTTTAGACAAGGTTAGTTTCTAGGAGTTAAGTTATAACCATTGCCTAAAATATTGAGTAAACAGCTTAAAGGGTTTAGGCCAAGACAAAACAGCAGTGATGGCAAAAATCACCTTGGAATTACCCTTTTTGAATTTTTATCCCTGGAATAATACTTTGCCCTCTGTCATGGCTTAGCTGCTGTGCAGTTTGCCACTGGTTCATACTCCTTGAGATGTAACTGAGCAGTGTATGGTGTATCTTATATATCTATAAGCATTCCATCATCTATGAATGTGGGATGCTGTCAAATGCTTTTTTGATATCTATCCATGCCATACTTGGATTCTTCCCCTACTTACAACTTTCTATTATAGCTTTATTTAGCAACAAATAATCACATGCTCTATATGACTTTCTTTTATTACTTTTTGTTTTATTGCTATCATTTAATTTTT
Organism: Protopterus annectens; assembly: GCF_019279795.1. Classification (NCBI taxonomy): domain Eukaryota; kingdom Metazoa; phylum Chordata; order Ceratodontiformes; family Protopteridae; genus Protopterus; species Protopterus annectens. The sequence goes on from NC_056745.1 coordinate 1,448,075,266, forward strand.
CTAAATTACTATAAAGTCGATTTGCATCAGTTCCAGTACATAACTTACATATTGTTGGAAGGCAAGTGATTGGTCTGTAGTTCAGGGACTGGCTTGCAGCTTCATCCTTAAGGAGTAGTGTTGTTTTTCCTGTTAACCAAGTCATTAGGGGGGATTCAATAAAGCCTACATGATCATTTTTTGACTGTGTGTGCATCTCAGTTTGATGTGCACACAGCCATGAAGAGTTTTACATTCGGTAAACTCTGCATAGTGTCTCGCACTCATGCTCAAACACAGAAACTTCTATGGCATGCAAATTACAGCATAAGTGGCTCAATTGCATCCTGATGAAGCAAATCAACATGGTGGAGTGATTTAACAAGTTGTGAAGCAACTGTGTAGACTCCGTGCTTGTGTTTGCCATGTATTCAAAAGTTTTCAGAATACAGTCACGGAAAGGAGTCTACATAGAAACAAGAGCAAGTAAAAGTCCATAAATTTGTACAGAACACACAGTAACATGAAACCCCACCCACATTATGACACTATCAGATGTGTTGGATGCTAGAAAATTAGATTAACAATAGCAACAATTCCTTTTTAAGTGCCATGACATAAATGCAGCTTTGCACCCCCACCCCAAAATGAAGAATATACTTGTAGCTCATGTAGACAGCTAAAAGTGTAAACCACATGGAACATAATATTCAAAGCCTGCATTCCTCTGTGCAGATATATATCACAGTAATACCATCTCTTGAGTGTACAACATTGGGGTCCCTTTCATTTTCCCTGCCTATACGGTTACCAACCATGTAGATTCAGGGATGTCAGCAAAGTGAAGATGTAAATGAGGTCAAAACCCATTAGAATTGCTGAATCCCAAAAACTTGTAACTGCATAGGGATGTCCACTTTGTGTAGGCACTTCCACAGTGTTCATGTTGAATGCATAGCAACAGTGAATGATGACATCAGGTGGGTGTGTCAGGTTACACTTACAGAGGTTGCAAGCAGGTCTGTGAAGTGTATAAGTGCATGTAAACAGTGCACAATTCACAAGTTCTGATTCATCCTCTTTATTGTGTGTTAAAATGAATATTCTCTGTCCACTTTAAGTTAAAATTTTTTTTTTTGTATTTTGTCCTTGTTTGTGCGATGTTGTGCTTAGTTCAAACATGGGAAATGGAGGAATGACTGGCAGGTTTCTTGAGCCATATCACATAACTATTCCTGTGGCAGCATGTTTATGTGTAGGGCTAGAGTATAGATGGTCCTGGGTTCTAGTACAGGGTCTGCAACCTTTCCTCCAATTTTTGAGCTGCATGTTTGCATGATATCACAGGCACAAAGAAAAGTAATAACAAAATGAGCTGTGATTATCTTATTTCAGTCAGTACAAGCAGTAGCTCATAGGTGCACACTGCGCACTAATAAGCATCAGTGGAGTTGATATATTCAATAAAGCAGCACATATTTTTCATAGGTGCTAATTACAACATAAGCAGCTGATTTTCAGCATGGTGGAGCTATTCAACAAGATAGAAAGCATCCATGTAGCATTACATTCTGTTTTTTTTCTGAATACTTCAATACCATGAGAGTACAGATAAAGAAATTCTAGGCTTGAAATAAAATTATGTCAACTGTTGCATTTGCAAGGTAAGTCCTGAACCAAGAATGTACTCTTTAATAATAATATGGCATATCCTTGTATATCTTAACTTGGTGCAGTAATGAAGTAAATAGTGGTGGATTTGTACAGAAAGTACCTTAGCATGTAACAGCAGACATTTATTGTACTTATGTGTCCATAACTAAGTTTTTCTTTCCTATTCTTTTTATTTTTAATTGTACTTTTTGCGTGATTTGTCGCATAGCGCAAACAGTGAAAGTGGGGAATGGCTGTGTTTATCTGGTTTCCAAGAAGCACGGTGGATCACCTAGGAGGCAGATGGCCAAAAATAGTAACTGGATACATTCAATTAATGCCCCTGGCCATTATAAAAAAACAGTCTGGAGTACAGATGGTACTGAAATCTAGTACAGAGTGTGCAACCTTTGTTTTACTGCTGTGACATTGCAGTTTACAGCAATGAAGTGCAACGCAGGCAACTGTTTTCTCAACATTCTTGTGGCAACAGGTGTAAGTGTAGGATTGCCATACACATGGTCCTGGGTTCAAATACACTATTTTCCATATAGTATTATTTTTTGCTGATAGAGTAATCTATGTATTATTACATTTATGATCAAATGTATGTCTGCAGGTATACTGTGTAGTATAGTCCGGTAAATGTATTTCTGTTATCTTGACCGTCGTGGCTTTAACTTTTGCGAAAAACACATACACAACTGCTTATACATAAACTTGCTTGCCTCTATTGCATTCTGCTTGGCAGATGTTAGCAATGTGGCTCAAGTTTGCACACTGCTTACCTACGTGCAAACAGGTATAACTCTCATCCATGTGTACTTTGTTAACCATCACACAAATCCACTGCTCACTGCGCTATAGAACTATAGATATGATGCTTTCTTATTGATGTTCATTGTCCATTTCCTTTATATTACATAAACTACATGTGGAAATGTTGCAAATTCAGGGCAATATATTCTGAATATAAGTTATATATTCAAAATATATACATGTGTTGTCCACCCAAGCAGTACAACCCGGGGGGGGGGGTCAGTATTTTTTTACACACATACATAAAAAACACTACAAAGTGTAATATATAATGTTGTGTGCTCCCTCATGGACAGGGCCAATCAGTGGTGCTGACAACCTTGCTCTGCTAAACTCAAACATCCAACTATGCTCAATAAAGGTGCTTGTGTTTTTACACAGTTAGACTTCTACACACCCTTGTGCTGTTAGGCTACTGGCATCATATGAGCCTATGAATCTATGTGCCTATGCAGGCCTCCCAACCTCTTGTCCCCCACATGGCCCACTGATGTCATATAATATAAGTTGATCTGCAGCCATTCAAAAGTCAGACTTGTGCTGTGGCACTTGCATAATGTACTGAGTTCTGTAGTATGTGTACTTAGGGTAGGGCTTCTGTTCACTGCAGTCAACTGTGTGTTTGTGTGTGTCTAGCTAGAAGAGCAAGTGTGTATTGCGCAGTTATCAACCAAATCCCATGAATTGACAGTGTTTTGATACTTGCACCTGCCTACACATCCATTTCAGGCAGGTCTCCTGCCTTCTTCTTTCCAACATGCACTGTTGATTTTATCCACTATAAGTTGACCTGCAGAAATTTAAAAGTCAGACTTGTGCCATGGAGCTTGCATAGAGTATTGTGTTCTAGATTCTGTGCACTTAGATAGGTAAGGAGGTCTGTTCTCACTGCACTCAGCTTGGTGTGTGTGCATATATTCAGCACAGTAGACATGTTATCCTACAGTTACTTCTCCAATGGCATAACTTGCCAGTATTTTGATACCTGCACCTGCCTACACATCCATTTCAGGCAAATGTAAAAGTCAGACTTTTGCTGCAGTGCTTGTATAGAGTACTGTATAGGTAGGGGTTCTGCTCTTACTGCAGTCAACTTGGTGTGTGTGTGTCTACTCAGCAGAATAGATGTGACATCCTACAGTTACATCTCCAATGGCATGGATTGCTAGTCGTTTGGTACTTGCACAAGCCTACACATTCATTTCGTGCAGCCCTCCCAACCTCTTGTCTCCCACATGGCCTACTGATGTCATTCACTATAAGCTGACTCACAGCAATATAAAAGTCAGACTTAGGTTCATAGGTTCATACTAGGCTATCTGCCCTAGGGCAGTGTGTTTGGCTTTCACCACCCTTTTAGATTAGTTGACTGTGCCTCTGTATAGTAGGTCACAGAAGATAGCCCTTTTATGGTTAGTTTACTGTGCCTCTGTCTAGTAGGGACACAGAAGAGATCCCAGGGGTAAACCTACGATCTCCCATCCACTCGTCAAGATTTCTCTTGAAGAGGGTCATTGAGGGGCTCTGCCTAACATAGATTGGGATTTTGTTCGAGAGTGAGGGGAGCCTCTTGGATATGAATCTGTCCCTCCAGCATGTCCTATTTATTTCTGTGCTGAGGTTTAAGTCCCTGGCGCATGTAGCTCTAAGGGATTTGGATTTCCTGAGGTGGAGCATATCCATTAATTCTGGGTTGGAAATGGCTTTATATATCAGGCACAGATTGCCTCTGAGTAGGCAGTAAGCAACTGAGTAGAGCTGGAGTTTCTTTAGCCTAACTGCGTAGGGCATCTGTTTGAGTCCCTTGATCCTCTTGGTGAGGTACTTTTGGGGTCTTTTCAGTTGCTGCAGGTGTCGGGTAAGGTACATCCCAAATGGGGCATTGTATTCAATTATGGGCCTGATGAGGAATGAGTAGAGGGGCACATATAGAAGGTCTTTCTAACCACTTTGGCAATGTGATTGTCAAAGGAGAGATTGCTATCTACTTGGGTACCCAAATTCCTAATTACTTCTTCCATACTTAATGGATTACCACCTATGTGGTAATTTGTGGGCACTTTGTTTTTCCCAAAGGGGATGACTATGCACTTTTTGGCATTTAGCTTTAAGCCATGGCTCTGGCACCAGTTATCCGTGCCATGGTGCTTGTGTAAAGTACTGTATTCTATAGTATTGTACTTAGATAGGTAGGGGTTTTGTTCTCACTTCAGTCAACTGTGTGTGTGTGTGTGTGTGTGTGTGTGTGTGTGTGTGTGTGTGTGTGTGGGGCATATCTCTACTCAGCAGAGTAGATGTGTCATCCTACAATTACTAATCCAATGGCATGGCTTGCACTAATCTAATGGCATGGCTTGCTAGTCTTCTGATACTTGCACATGCCTACACATCCATTTCATGCAGCTCTCCCAACCTCTTGTCTCCCACATGGCCTGCTAATGTCATCCACTATAGGTTGACCTGCAGACATATAAAAGTCAGACTTGTGATGTGGCATTTGTGTAAAGTACTGTGTTCTGTAGTCTTTGTACTTAAAGTTCCATTCTCACTGTAGTCAACTGTGTGTGTGTGTGTGTGTGTGTGTGTGTGTGTGTGTGTGTGTGTGTGTGTGTGTGTGCTGTTACTTGACATTACAGAAAGCCTTTTACACCAGCATGTGGGACACTGTTATCATCACATGCTCAGCAGACAACGCTGATGTCATTGGCTATATCAGATTATTGCATATAGGTTCATAGGTTGGTACTAGGCTATCAGCTATACAAGCCTAGCCATAACGGTTCCCCGGCTATTTTTTCCCAGGAAATTTACTTCCCTGGTCCCCTGTCTAGCGGGGTGACTGACGTGATCCCTGGGGTGAATTTCCTCTCTCCCATCCTGTCATCAAGGTTCCTTTTGAAGAGGGCCAAAGAGGCACTCTGCTTGACATGTATGGGTAGTCTATTCCAGAGTATGGGGAGTCTCTGGGACAGGAACCTATTCCTTCAGCATGTTTTGTTCATTGTGATGACCAAGTTTAGATCCCTGGAGTGCATGTCTTTGAGGGATTAGGATATCTTTAAGTGTAGCATGTCCAACAGCTCTGGGTTTGACATTGCCTTGTATGTTAAGCAGAGATCACCTCTGCGTAGACGATATGCAACAGAGTATAGCTGGAGTTTTTTTAGATGGTTGGCATATGGCATCTGCTTTAGACCTGTGATTCTTTTAGTGAGGTATTTCTGTGGCCTTTCCAACTGTTGCAGATGTCTTGTGAGGTACATACCAAATGGGGCATGGTACTCTATAATGGGTCTAATGAGGGATGAGTACAGTGGGACAATGACCTCCTTTTTCCTGGATGAAAAGCCCTTAGTAATGAGATGTGTTACATAGAAGGATTTCCTGACTGTTGTGGTGATGTGGTTATTGAAGGTGAGACCACTGTCCATCTGTGTCCCTAAGTCCCTTATAACACTTTCAGTGTTTAGTGTACTACCACTTATGTGGTAATTCATGGGTACATGGTTTTTCCCAAAGGGGATAACTATACATTTCTTGGCATTGAGCTTGAGCCCAGGGCTCTGGCATCAAGCATCTATCTCTGTAAGGCCCTTTTGTAGAATATTCACATCATTTGGGGATTCGATAATGGCTCCCAGTTTGCAGTCATCTGCGAACTTTGTTAGCCAGAGTCCCTTGGTGTTGGCCTATACTTCGGAGAAGTAGATGCCAAACAAGAGCAGTCCCAGGACTGAACCCTGAGGTACTCCACTTGTCACTTGTCTGGAGCTATTTTTAGAGTCGGCTACTTTCGCAGTGTGGGTTCTGTCAGCAAGCCAGTTTGCGACCTATCAAGTGAGGTAGGGATTAATGCCCAGCTTAGTAAGTTTATCTATGATTCCAGAGTGGGGGATTGTGGCAAATGCCTTGGTGAGTCCAGATAGGCTGTGTGGACCATCTTAACCTCACCCACAGCTCTGGAGACTGATTCAAAGAAGTCAATCAGGTTGAGGAGAGAAGATCATTCCTTCACAAAACCAGACTGGGTGGGATCCAGTGTTTGAAGGTTGCAGTGTCTTTGTTTATAAGTTCCATGATAATTCATTCCATGGCTTTGCATATCAGGCTCATTAGGCTGATGGGATGATAGTTCCCGGGGTCCAAAGTGGACCCCCCTTTGTGGAGTGGGATAACTGTAGCTGTGCTCCACTCATTGGGCATGAAGCCTGAGATGAGGCTATGATTAAACATGATACTTAGGTGAGGTGCCAGTTCATTTTGTAGTCCATGTAGTACACAGCCCGGGATGTCGTCTGGTCCCATGGGTGCTGTATTCTTAGCTTTAGAGAGTGTGTTTTTTACCTGTGTGGCCATGATTACCAGCATTTGGCAATCTTTTGGTATTGAGATGGGCCCTTTAGGGGGTGAGAGGGGGGAGAAATTGGCACTGAATCAATCTGCTAGGATATTGGCAATATCCTTGGGATCAGTATATTTAGTGCCATTCTGTTGTAGCTCAGAGCATATCTGAGCATTGCCATTTAGATTCTTGACATAACTATAGAATGCCTTGTGGTTTTCCTTAGAATCTTTGGCAATTTTATTTTCATAACTAGATTTGGAGGATTTTATAACGGATCTCAGCTTCTTACTGAGGCTGGTAAGGGAGTTTTTTGTATCCTGAGATTTTTCTTTTTTTCTGTAACAGTTTCTTCTTCTGTTGTATAGCTTGTTTATGGCAGGGGACCACCAGACTGGCTTCCTTTTTTTGGAGGAGAGCATCTTGGTTCTATTTGGAATGGCTCAATTTATGCACAAATGGGTATGCTCATACAGTGCCTTAGTGTAGGATTCAGCAGTCGAACTTTCAGTTCCCGTCTGCATGGGTGTTGTGAAGTTTGTCACTTCTGACTTGAGTAGCATGAAGTTGGCTTTGGAGAAGTTTTTTATGGAGGTTTCCCTACTGGGGGGTGGGGGTGGGATGTGGATGCCAGGGTGATTAGCTTATGGTCAGACCTAACCAAAGAGGGGATAACCGCAGGTGTGGAGCATCGATCTCCAGTGTTGGCAATAACCAGATCAAGGATATTTGAGCCCCTGGTGAGACTATGGATTAGTTGGTCTAGGGCATTGGAATTTATGAATTCCAAGAACCGTTGGGCAAAGGTGTTGGTACCCGAGTAGTTTTTCCAATTAATGGCAGGGTAGTTGACATCACCCAGTATTAGGGTGTTAGGTTGTATCTTAATATTTTCCAGTATGTTTAGAAAGGTGTAGTGAGAATCTTGGGGCATGGTGGGGGATCTGTAGCTACAATTGGATTGCAGTCTTACCTAGTGTTAGTTGCACTTGTAATATTTCAGACGCATTGTGTTGGGCAACTAGCCTGGAGGTGTGAATATCCTTGGTGAATATGGACACTCCACCACCTTTAGTGTTTCGGTCCTCATGCTGTTAACATGTTTGGAGAGTACTTGTGTCAGATAAGAAATGTAAAGAGCTGTTAGGTAATACACCCTCTTTCTGTTTCATGAATTGTCCATCTTTAAAGAAAATGTTGTATTACAAATCTTTATCATTAAGATCTAATGACAACAATGTGTGTAAAATAGGCACTTATCCATGCCATCAATGTAAATATATAAGAACGGATGATCATTTCATACATCCAGATACCGAACCCATTTTTAATATTAACCTTTATGCCAACTGTGGCACTTGTGATCTGGTATATTATGCTTCTTGTGTGGTTTGTGAAGCATTCTATGTTGGCAAGACAAATAGATATCTTAGAGACTGCATTAGCGAACATTTATATAGTATTAACAGAGGTGATGATAGGAATACTCTCTCCAAACATGTTAACAGCATGGGAAATAACCATTGGTTTAAGTTTATGGTTTTAGAAATTTGTAGGTCTGGTTTAAGAGGTGGTGATATTAGAACTCACACTGAATCTCTTGAGATAAAGTGGATGACTATTTTACAAGCGAAAAGTGGCAAAGGGTTAAATGATTTTATTCCACTTAAGCCTTTATTGAAGTCACGTGACCTCAAACACTGATGCATATAATGATGCTTGAGATGCTTTTTGAAGTTAGATCTGATGAAGTACCTAGTACTGGTATGAAAGCGCTTATCTTGTGTTTTTTATTTTCTGAATTATGTTTGTGCTTTTATCAAACTTTTTTATGCTACTCCTTCCTACCAGTTGTTTGTTTGGCTTGTTTTACTTTTTGTTTTTTGAACTGGTTCACCTGAGTTCTACTATATTTCCCTTTTTGTACTATGTCAACATCACAAGGACTCACCCAGTTTGCAGTCATCAGTGGATATGGTAAGCCACATGCCATCTACTTTCCCCTGGACTTCTGAGAAAGAGATTCCAAACAGTCCAGCACAGATCCTTGTGGTACATTAGTGGTAAGTGGTCTGCTGGTAGAGGTGGAATAACCACTGCTGACTGCATGCATTCTGTTGGCTATCCATCTAGTGACATATGGGTTAATTCACAGTTTTTCAATTTCTCCAAGTATTTTGAGTTTTTAATACCATTATGGGAATGGACCCCATTCCTAAGTCAAAGTATGATTAAAGTTCATGAAATTAGTATTGTTTCAATCTTTGATGTTAGCCAGAAGTGCTGTTTGCAGCACCTGCAATGTGCCCAGTAATGACTCCTGCAATTCGTGTGGAGTTCCATGTATCAGTAACATACCTAAATAAGATTGTAGATTCTTTTTTATAAGACCCGTTGCTCCTACTACTACTGGAACTGTCTTGGTATCTTTCTTCCATGTTGTGCTTGTTTCTGCCTGCAAATCCTGATATTTTATGACTTTGTGTCTCTCTCTGCATGCAAGACACTGTAGCCACTGGGTGTAGTGATTTCAGTGATCAATGCTACTTTTGTCTTCTCTTCAAGGACCACTATATTTGGTTTTCTCGCATCTGTCTTTTGAACTATTAGTAACGGGTGATCCCATGTGATGTGGACTTCATCATTTTCTATGATGCTTTGTGGCTCATGTTTCCAGTGTTTTTCAACTACTTCAGTACCATAATGTTTGCACAATCCCCAGTGTAACAGTCTTGCCACATTATTATACCTTTCGGTATACAGTCCTTCTGTCATTAGTATGTCACAACCAGCAACAAGATGTGCAACTGTTTCTAATGCTGTTTTACAAAACCTACATTTGTCTGTTTCTCCCACATGCTCAATGGACTTTGTAAACCAACCTGTATGTAGCCCATTATCTTGGGCCACCAATATTAACCTTTCCTGTTTTGGTTTGAATTTGCCTCTCCTTAACCATCCCTGAGTTCAGTCCTAATCAACATGAGGCTGTTCCTGGAGTTTTCTATATTTGGAACTATATTTATGCATTTTCCATATTTCTTGCCTTCTCATCTGATCCTTCATCTTATATTATTTCTTTAGTTTTTTGTCACATTCATTTGCTGCCTGATTTTTATCTAGTTCTGGTTTGATTTCCATTCCTGCTTGATGCTGATATGCTTCTGCTAGACTAAGCAGGGATGTCATCTTAGATTTATTCTCCTCATGTTTCAAAACTTTCACTATGTTTGGGTCTTGTGAGGTCAGCAGATCTTATGCAGTCCCACGATTGCAGAGCTATATATGTAATCAATTTCGAGCAGGCCCATGCCTCCTTCAGAATGGGGAATATATAATCTTGGTATGCACTGATTTTTAAAAATCATTTGATAAACATGAAGCATCCTTCTTGTTTTCCTATCTAATCTATGCAACACATTTTGGGGGCCAATCAATCATTCCAAAACTGTAAGTTAGAATAGGAAGAGCAAACTGGTTTATAGCTTGAAGTCTTCTAAAATATTATGTACTGAGCTTTATTTGCATTTGTTCATGTTTTATTGTCGATCCTTCATCAATTCCAAAATATTTATACACTCCCTCGTGCTCAAGTTCTTTTATATCACATTCTTGTTCCAAACTGATGTTTTCTTAGTGCTGCAGCTTTCCTGCTTTAAAGGTTGCTTTAGCACATTTATCAAGACAAAATGACATTCTTATATCAACTGTACAAGTTTTGACTAATTGCAGTTGTGTTTTCATTTCATCATCTGATGAGTTATACAGTCTTAAATAATCTACAAAGAGAAGAGAAGTCTTTACACTTTGTTGCTTTCTGGGAGCCAAGTTATAGCCATGACCTAATCTGTTAAGCAGACAGCTTAATGGGTTAAGGGCAGGGCAAAAGAGCAGCAGTGACAGAGTCACCCTGGCATATCCCCCCTTTGAATTTTTATCCCTGGAATAATAATCTGTCCTTTATCATGGCTTAACTGCAAAGTGGTTTTCCACTGTTTCATGGTCACTGTAATATAATTGAACAGCAGTGTAGGGTGTATCTTATACATTTTAAGCACTCTTTTATCCATGAATGAGAGATACTGTCAAATGCTTTTTTGTAGTCTATCCATGCCATACTTACATCTTCCCCTTTTTACAGTTCTCCACTATAACTTTATTTAACAACAAATGATCCTTTGTTCCATATGACTTTATTTTATTACCCTTTTGTTCTATTACCATAATTGAGTTTTCTTCTAAATGACTATAAACTCTGTCTGCATCAGTTCCAGTGTATATATAGTTTATACTTCCTTGGAAGGTGAGTTATTGGTCTACAGTTTTTAGGGTAGCTTGCAGGTTCACTCTTAAGTAGGAGCATTGTTTTTCATTTGTTAGCCAGGCTGGTGTCTGTTCAGGGTGTGCATATAAATAGAAAACAACAAAAGAAGCGACCAAGTCCGATAAATGTTTTATTTGAACCAGCTCTAGTTTTTTCATATAAAAGAGGAAGGAACATCCAGGATGTTATAGTTAATAACAGGTTTGTTAAACGCAAAGAAAATTTATATAGTGAAATACAACTTAAAGGAACTAATAGTTGTGGGAAATGTTCAGCGTGAAATTATGTGGTGAATTATTTTTCATATATTAATGGCATCCTTTTTATCCTAATGGTAAGTACTGCTGTCACACAGATGGTGTGATTTATGCCCTGAGATGCTCCTGTAGTCTTTTCTATATAGGGGAAACTAAAAGAACCTTTAAGATTAGACTGCTGGAGCACATTACAGATATTAGACAACAGAAGGAAAACAGTCCTTTAGCTATGCACTTTAAGACTTTTCATAATAGTAATCTTGTATTTTTAAGGGCAACTATTTTAGAGCATGTGGTGAATGACATTGTAATTTTTGATAGAAAAAGAAAGTTATTATATAAAGAAAACATTTATATTCTGAAATATGATATCTTGAATCCTAATGGTTTGAATACCAAATGCACATGGAAATTTTTGATCTGATTATTTATTTATTGATTGATGTTAAATTGAATTTTTAATTGATTTATTGAATTATTGTTTAATTGTGTGGAAATCTGAATATATATGATGTGTGAGTGATTTATAGCTTATACTCCTGGAAGGCACTTGCTTGACGAGGCGCTAGAGTTGGTTCAAATAAAACTTTTATCAGACTTGGCCACTTCTTTTATTGTTTTTTATAAGTTCTCAGCTTTCTTGCTTGGTGTGTTTGTTGTTGTGCATATAAATAGTTCTTACTCATGGCTAAATCTTCGCGCAAAGATCTTAATACTTTTAGCCAGAAGTCAGGTACTGCATCTGGGCCTGGAGTTTTCCAATTAGAGGCTTTTTTTAACTTTGTTTCAATCTCTCTAGCTGTTACTTCATCCCATTTCATATCCTGTACATTTGAACTTCTTATTCTTTCTTTTACTTCTTCTATCCATTTAGCATCTATGTTATGTTCCAAAGGATCTTCATAAACATTTCTCCAAAATGTATCTATTTTTACTTTTTTTGGTGGTCTTTCAATTCCTTTTATATTGTTTTCCAATTCTCTATAAAACATTTTGGGGTCATCAATAAATTGCTTATTTTGTACTTTTCCTTTGTATTTATCTGTGTATCTTGTAAGTTTTTCTACCAGTGATGATATTTTTAGTTTATTATTTGCAATAGTGCACAATAAATCCTGATACATTATAATACTGTGCATTGCTTTTATCATGTCTATCTTTCTGAGTAGTTTTTGTTGATCTGTTCCCTCTTCTCTACTCTTCTAACGTTGACACTTCTTGTCGTAACCGCTTTATAGTTTTCCCTATTCAATAATTCCATGATGGCATTTAATTTCTCCCCATCCTTTCCCTTACTACCCTATCTTTTTGTGGTAGGGCTTTATCTGTTATTAATTTGGCTGCAGAGCAGTGTAACCTATTTACTTCTGTTATATCATAAGAATCTCTATGGACAGTCCTAATTACTGTGTTCATTTGTTTTATCAGACTTCTAACTTTTGGGGTATTATTTACTTTCTGCAGTCTATTTCTTTTAATGATCTTAATATGTCTATCCATCTCTGTTAAATCAAGCAACTCTTGTCTTAGATCATTTTCTTCTGAACTGGGGGCACATTCTTTGTTCTCCATTTCTTGCAGGCATTCTACAGAAAGTTCCAGAGCATCTTCCTGTGCCACCTTCTCTTCAGTTTCACCCTGTGTCATCCATGGCTCATTCATATGGGAACTCACTGGCCTATCAGTCCACGACATTGACTGTGTCATAGTTTCCACAGTTTCCGGTTCTTTCCCTCGCTGTATAGCTCCAACTGAATGTTTGTATTGTTTTCCTGTGGAAGGTTCCAAAGTATCTTCATATGTCAGCTGATTAGATGCTTCCCACTCCACTGGTTTTTCCTTAATTTGGGTGTTCATTGCTCTATCCTGTTGTGTGGTTATCTAAGTTTAATTTTCTACACTAAATCCTTCACTTTGCAGGTAATCCATAGCATCAGTTTCTATTTCTTTAACTTTTCCATTGCTAATTCTCTTTTCTACTTTTCTTCTTTGTTTTCTTATTTTTTGTATTGTAAAATTTTCCATATCTGCATGTCTTTGACTGCATTTTCCTTCAAATATCTTTGGTGCTGCTGTTTTTGCATTGATTATGTTTGCTTTTTCCTTTGCATAAAGATTGCACCATATTAAATCTCTTTTTCTATTCCATGTCCATATTTCTTCTTCAGCTGTCTCCTTCTCCTCTTATTTCTCCTTATTTTGGGGACTAGTTTTTCCATCATGCTGTGATATAACCTGTGTTAGAATTTCTTCACTGAATCCTTCACTTCGTAGATATTCCATAACATCAGCTTCTATTTTTTTTTACTTCTACTTGACTAATCTTCTGTTCTACATTCCCTCTTTGTGATATTGTTTTTTTATTGTAAAATTTTCCATATCTGGATGCCTTTGTCTGCATTTTTCTTTGAATATCTTTGGGGCTGCCTTTTTTGGTTGATTAATTTAGTTTTCTTCTTTGCATAAATATTGCATCATATCAGATCTCTCTTTCTTCCCCATGTCCATATTTCTTTTTATACCCTTCAAATATCTTTAAGTTTTGCTTTTTAAATTTTCGCAGTTCCTCAGCCACTTCTTTTTCCAAACGGCACAAGGTTTCTTGGTGTATATAGTGTTTTTCATGGATCTGTTGTATTAATGAACCCAAATTATTATTTGAATTTCTTGCTGAAGTATTTTTCTTTCCTCTAATTTCTCTTAATCGTTTTGTATATCTTGTGTCTGGGAATTCTGGGCTTCTTGAATAATAGTAACAATACATAATTTCTTTCTTATCCTCAATAGTCCACTCTGTTATCTGTATGGCTTTTTTTTTGGCCCATCAGTTTTTGTGATTTTTGTGGACTGCTACTTCTTTCTACAATGGGGGGGATATCCTCCCCCTGTGCCTGAACTAGCCCCATTGTATGAATATTTCCATGTCTTGAGGATTCTACGCTGTCATTTTGTCCAGTCCTGGTACCAGTATGCCTACTACGATTGGGCACTTTTTTATCCTAGGACTTGTGCACCAGTCTATCTTCTTTACTTTTAACCTACTTCTGTCCATGATATATGCTATGTATATAAAATACAGTCTACATATCAGTGTAATCTTGGTGAGATTTTGTGAAAAACAGGGTCCACCTTGTGAAGGTACTCACCAAGACTTGAGGATGAATTCAATTTCAGCAATACTTCTATCCTTTTTTCTGATTTTATCATCTCTCCATTCAGACCCCTCCTTCAGATTACCAGCTGTGTGAGTTTCTCAATGATGCCTGAGTGGGGGACTGTGTCAGAAGCCTTGGCTAAGCCAAAATAGGCTGTATGTACTGTTTTGCCTTCATGCAGGGCTTTGGTGACATTCTTGAAGAAGTCCACCAGGTTTAATAAGCATGCTCTACCCTTAATTAACCATTAAACCAACTAAATTAACCAGTGCATCAGGTCCCAGTCGGTTGAGGTGTTCCTACCTCACCTCCCCTTGAAAGGCTTGTAAAAGCATATAGGGTCATTATGGGAATAACAACAAGTACTGAAGACTTTCCCCGCTATGGAACTTGTTTTAATAAGGTGTTCCTATCTCACCTCCCCCTGAAAGGCTTGTAAAAGCATATAGGGTCATTCCGGGAATAACAACGAGTACTGAAGACTTTCCCCACCATGGAACTTGTTTCAATAAGGTCAATATCAATTAAAATACCTTGCCACCTGTAAACCTAACAAACTGGGTCCAGAAAAGCACTGGTGAATGTCCCCATAACTCCCGCTTGTAAGCTGTTTATGCTGATAAGCATTAGGTTGGAAGGGCTAGACTTTCCTGTAGCCTTTTTTCTTCCCCAATTAAGGTAAAAACAGCATGCGTTCTAATGTTAAATAGATGAGCATAGTGTGCTCTGCACCTCCAAACAGTGCATTTCTCAATAAACTAAGTGAAACAAGCATGCTACAAAATGGAATTGAAAAATGGGCTCTCTGCATTGTAAATTGAGAAGCAGGCAGGAAACTTTGTAGTTTTTAACAGTAGGGCCTAGGAACAGAGTATTGGGCATATAAAAAGAAACAAAAAGGCATGCTTGTAACTCATTTAACAGTAGAGCTTAAGAACAGAGTATTGGGCATACAAAAAGAAACAAACAAGCGTGCTTGTATCTCATAAATACACATGCTGCCTCTGGGCATCGGCTTTACTGGTTTAGCCCCACTTCACTCGCTCCACGCCACCCTGCCCCATATCCCACCTGCCCCCAGTAGTACTACATTTATTATGCCCCTGGCATGCCCCCTTAATTAGCTAACCTACCACACATGCTCCTTGAACCCAGCAAACTCCTAGCACAGTAATACACCCCCTTTCCACCCCCACTATCCATATTAACCCACCCATAGCTATACTGTTCTCTCTAATCTTTTATCCACCACATACACTCAATACAGACCCTACCCTAGTAATTTACTATGACTACAGCTAAAACACTAATGCTGCTACCCTTAGTACCCCTGCTATTCATTCCTTATCATCTAAGCTCCTATGAATATGTATAGCATCTTGAAATCCAATGCCCAAACTCTCAAACAGACACCAACCCAGCATTTAATAAGTTTATCCACCACATAACCACCCCTCTCCTAATTCCTTGCCCTCCAATTACCATCACCCATCTAAATACTGCAACATTAGCTTAAAACCAAAAGCTACAAAAAAAATCATAAACAAATTTTTAAGACTCATAAGCAACTTAAAAATTAATCTTATGAAGGATGGAGACATCCATCCCAACCCTGGCCCATCCACAACAGTAGACCCAAGCACACCATCTAACAACCCAATGTGTACTACCCAGATTGATAGACTTCCAAACTCATTTCTGATCTGTCATCTCAACATCAGAAGCCTAAACAATAAGATCCATAGCCTACATGGACTCTTAGCTGTTCACTCCCTTGATATCCTCTGCCTCACAGAAACCTGGCTAAAACCAATAACCAAAGATAACGAAATACCCCCCCCCCCCACAGGACCGGATCTCCAGGAAAGGTGGTGGGGTAGCTGTACTATACAAGTCTACCCTAACAATAACAATTGACACCCAACAGCCTCCCCCGTTTGCCAATGCAGAAATTCTCATCACCAAACTAATACTAAACAAAAATAAATGCAGATACATTGTCTGCATTTATATTCCACCCGGCAAGAATGATAATACTGCAGAAAATATCTTACACTGGCTAGCTTCTAACTATCCCCAGGAAACCATCATCTTGGGGTACCTTAACAATGATTGGAACACCTGTTCCTCTGAAACTCCCTCCACCCATTTAAACCTCCACAGGTTTAATCAGATCATTGCCACCCCCACCAGATTTGGCAAAAATAGAGTCAAAGATAGTATCCTCGACTGGATACTTATTAACAGCCACCCCCAAAAGTACAAGTCAGGTACATTACCCAATGATCTAAGAGATCACTGCCTTGACTATATTATTAGGCTCAAAGCTGACATTCCCAACCAGCCCATCTACAAAACTATAAGAAACGTCAGGAACTTTAACCTTGACAACTTCCAAAAAGAACTCAAAGCATGTAATTGGAATGTCTTGAAATAACTCCCATTATAAGAAGCAGTTGAGTACTTCAATACCAGATTTCTGGCTACTCTTAACCACCATGCTCCTACCCATACCATCCATGTAAAAGCCATAGTTGCACCGTGGCTATCTAAAGAAACAAAAAACAAAATGAAACTATGAAACAATGCCTGGGCCAGGTGGCATGTTACCAAAGCCCCTATGGACCAAGTAAGATACCGGGAGCTAAGGAACCAGACCAAAAAATGTGTCACTCTAGACATAAAAAATCATTACACCCTCCTACAACAAATATAGCAGCTAAAACCTCAAAAGTTCTGGGCTGGTATTAACAATCTTCTCTACCCAGGCCATTCTGCCACTCCTACCCCATTAGCTGCCCTTGATAAATCCCCTGTAGAAATTTCAAACAGCTTCATCTCTTTCTTTACTGAAACTATCCAGTCTCTAGCTACCCATCTCACTCCATTGGACACAAACACCAGCTCTGGCACATCTAGCCCTGATCCACCCAGCACTCAACCCACCTTTACCTTTCAAACCATGTCTACCAACCTGATCTGGACCTCACTCAAAAAGCTAAAACCTACTACACTAGCTGCTGACCACCTCCCAGCTGAATATCTTCAAAAGGCAGCTGATGCCATAGCACTTCCCATTTCTATTCTGGTCAACAGATCCATCTCAGAAGGATCCATCCCAGCAATATGGAAAATATCACATGTTATACCTCTCCATAAAGGAGGAAGTTCCACAGAATTATCTAACTTTAGACCTATAGCCATTCTTTCACCACTAGCTAAAATCATGTAAAGATGCATACAAAAACAAATCATGCACTTTCTTATTCAAAACAGAAAGCTCGCTGACTCTCAACACGGCTTTAAGCCATTCCACAGTACCACCATGGCTGTTCTGTCTTTCTCTAATGTCATCAATCTTCATTGTAACAACAACAAACTATCTTCAGCCCTCTTCCTAGATCTCTCAAAAGCTTTCGATATGGTCAGCCATCAGCTACTGCTCAATACCCTACAAATCATCAGTTTAGACCAACACGCAATACAATGGTTTCACTTCTACCTAAACGGTAGACAGCAGGCTGTCTTATGGCAGAGCAAGCTGTCATCCCAACTTCCTCTAACCCTAGGTATCCCACAAGG
This sequence comes from Protopterus annectens, assembly GCF_019279795.1. Taxonomy (NCBI): domain Eukaryota; kingdom Metazoa; phylum Chordata; order Ceratodontiformes; family Protopteridae; genus Protopterus; species Protopterus annectens. Next base: position 1,448,093,377 of record NC_056745.1, read on the forward strand.
GTCCATACTAGGTCCCCTTCTTTTCTCTATCTTTATAAACGATCTGCACACCACCATCCCAGGAGCCACCTGCATCCAATATGCAGATGATGCAACGCTAATATGCTCCGCCTCCTCTCCTACACAACTTCTAACCCTCACCCAGACCACTTTCAGCATGGTTGAAACATGGCTAGCTAATTGCCGCCTGCTTCTAAATCCTAACAAAACCAAGCTTCTACTTTTCTCCCCTAACCAATCAAATCTAGCAATGACACCATTGTCTCCCCTGATGACCATACAAAGCTTCTAGGTGTAATAATAGACAACAACCTTAAATTTTATAAACATGTCAATCAAACTATTAAGTCCATTAAGAAAAAACTTGGCTCCCTGTACAGAGCCAAACCTTTCCTCACCCCCTTGCTAGGGTAGCTATTGCAAGATCACACCTCCTCTCTACCCTTATGTATGCCTCCCCTGTGCTCACCAGCCTATCCAAAACTGATCTCAACAAATTATCAGGATGTTACAATCATAAAGCCAGATTCGCTACTGGCATGGCTTTTAGGACCCACCATTGCCAGAACCTCAAAGCACTGGGATGGCTAGAGTATCCTACCCTTCTACAGTTCAACCAGCTTATAGTAGCACATAAAATACTCCATCAACCTGATAACACCCCTGCCCTCAAAATTATTCTCACCCCCTCATAGTGCCCCCAGGCCTTTACGCTCAGCTGATAAACTAATGATACTGACCCAAAAATCCAACAACTCCGCAGGCGATGCTATATTTACCAACTCAACCGGTAAAATCTGGAATCTACTTCCTACTACCATTACCAAGGAAACCTCACTACCCCTATTTAAAAGAGAACTCAAGAAATACCTCACATCTCATTGGCTGTGTTCTTGTTCTAAACCTGACTAACAACTTCACTAATACATGTATTGCTACCGAACCTGCTGTTTAGCCAAGTATCTATGCCTCATAGCATTTGAATGTCTAATTGTGAATTATGAGATCTGATTGTATTCTATGTTCACATTTTCTGATACGTCTTTGCCAATCAGATGTAAGTCTGCACATTGTGTATATTGATATCTGCCTGTATTCTTTGTCTATAAATTTCTAAACATGTCTGCCTGAGTTTATCACTCAGTGATGTATGTACTGTCTCTTTTTTGGTATGTGGAGCTTTTCTCCCCGGACCTCTGCTGAAAATGGATCTATATCCAGTTGGACTATCCTGGTAAACAAATGTAAAATAAAATAAATAAATAAATAAATAAATAAATAAGACAAATTAATGAAGCCAAATTGGGTCGGGTCAAGAGTTTGAAGGTTACTTATGACTTTGTTGATAAGGTCCATGATGATTCACTACATGGCCTTGTAGATAAGTCTGGTTAGGCTTATAGGTCTATAGTTCCCAGGGTCGGTTGATGGACTGACTTTGTGCAAGGGAATTACTGTTGCAGTTTTCCACTCTGCTGGGACAAAGCCAGTACTTAAACTATAGTTGAAAAGAGTGCCAAGTGGTTCCACTAGGTCCTGTTTTAGACCATTTAGTATGCAGCCTGGAATGTTATCCAGTCCCACAGAGGCTGTGTTTTTGGCCATGGAGAGTGCGTTTATGACCTGCTCTTTGTAGATACTAGGTAGAGGACTAGTGACAGGTATGCTTTGGGGTATGTCTGGTGGGGACAGGAGGATGAAGTTTGCACCAAATCTGTCTGTTAGCAGGTTGGCAATGTCCTCAGGGTCAGTATGAGTAGCACCGTCCGCTACTAGTTCGGCACAAAGTTGGACATTCCCTTTTAGATTTCTGACATAGCTAAAGAATGCCTCCTGATTATCCTTAGCTAGGGATGCTAGTTTAGCTTCATAATTGACTTTAGAGGACTTTACAAGATATCTAATTTGCTTGTTCAAGCTGTGGAGGGTGTCCTTCCTCTGCTGAGTCAGTTCCCTCTTGTTCTTAGATATTAGTTTCTTCCACTTGTTGTATAACCTATTTATGCTTGATGTCCACCAGGGTGGCTTGCTTTTTGTGAGTGCCTTGTTTTGATCCATTCAGGTACAGCTGAGTCTATATATTTGTATAGGTGCTTATATGGGCGTTTGTGTACACCTCTGTATAGCAGTCATTGTTGACAGTGGTAGCAGGGGGTTTGCAACTACTTATGACATCACTTAGGAGGCTATAGTTTTGGAGAAATTTTTCATCCTTTTTGCTCTTGAAGGGAGGTAAGTTATTATCATTAATTTGAAAGAGACTGAATTCTGATCAGGCTTTCCCAGAGAGAACAGCACACATGGGTAGTGCCGAGGTCCCCTATGTTGGTGAATACTAATTCTAGGACATTCGAGCCCCTTGTGGGGGTGCAGACCATCTATTCCAGAGCATTTGTATTAATAATGTCCAGGAACCTTAGGGCGAGTGTGTTTGTGCTCATATATGACTCCCAGTCGATGAAAGGATAGTTGAAATCACACATGACCAAGGTGTTTAGCTATATAGTGAATGATTCAATTAGGTCCAAGTAAGCAAAGTGGTTCTTGTGGGTCATGGTTGGAGGACCTATATCTAACAATGGTATGGAAGGGGTTTTACCTATAGTTAGTTGGACTTGGAGTAGCTGTAGGGAGTCGTACTCTTTGACCAGTCTTGAGATGTATTTGTCTGTCATGAAGATGTATACACATCTTTCTTTGGTTCTTTCATGCTCATTTTGAGATCTGAACGTGTGGAAGGCATTGTAGCTTTGTATGACCGGGGGGCTGTCTGCGGCCTTGAAACATGTCTCTGTGACTGTACAGACACAGGATCATCATAGGATCATAGGAAGCTGCTAGGCTATTGGTCCTGAGGCCCTTACAAGCCTACCCAAGAATTTAGTCCATGTTCTGACAAGTCAGCACCCAATGCCTCTGTGCAGCAGGTACACAGGTCTAATCCCAGGGGTGTATTTTCTGTTACCCATACAGTTATCCAGGTTGTGCTTAAATAGAGTTAATGGGGTAATTCGATTGATGTGGAGAGAGAGTCTATTCCACAGAAGAGGGAATCTCTGGGACACAAATCTGTCCTGCCAGCAAGTCCTACTGATGTCACAGACTAGGTTGAGGTCATGCTTGCGGGTTACTTGAGTGGAGTTTGACTTGCAATAATGCAACAGTCCCATCAAGGCAGGGTGTGAGATTGCTTTGCATGACAGACAGAGGTCACCCCTGAGGAGTCTGTATGAGACTGAGTAGAGGACAGGGCTTTTAGACTATCTGTGTAGGATAGACATTTGAGGCCCTGGTTTCTCCTCTGTGGTCCCTCCAGCTGCTGCATGTGCTTTTTGAGGTCATGCCAAAAGGGGTATTGTACTCAATAATGGGTATTATAAGGGAAGAATACAGGGATGTTATGACCTCCTTGTCCCTGGATGAGATACCGTTAAGAGGTGGGCCATGTAGAAAGCTTTCCGTACAATGGAGGCAATATGGTGGTCAAAAGTCAGTTTGCTGTCAACCTGGGTGCCCAAGTCCCTCACAACATGCTTAAGACCTTGTTATTAATGTGATAATTTGTGGGGATGCCACTCTCCCCAAAGGGGATGATGATGCATTTTTGGCATTCAGTTTGAGTCCATGTTTCTGGCGCCAGTCATTTGTTTGGGTGAGGCACTCTTGGAGGGTAGTTTATGTAAGATAAAATAAACTTGTATTTGATCTGCCATACTGTCTGTTCTTTGACTTAGATAATGTTTCTCTTTCATTTCCTCAGTGAAACGTTAAAGCTGACTAAGGATAGTGAAAACTTTGAAGAGTATATTGTCATAGCTTGCTTTAGGCACCAGCAAACCTTCAGGTCACTGGGGTCCCCCCAGTCACATCAAAGCTATCTTATTTTGATATTTTGTTACATGTTCATTAAACCAACAAAAATCTAGTACAGCAATCTTCTGTACTTAATAAATCATGTGAGTAATAACTTTTATTTATATCACTTTCAAAATTCAAAAATAGCTTCAGAATTAAGTTTGAGTATTTTGTCAAGTAACAGGCTTCACAATTAAGTTTAAGTCTTTTGTCAAGTAACAAGCTTCACAATTAAGTTTAAGTCTTTTGTCAAGTAACAAGCTTCACAATTAAGTTTCAGTATTTTGTCGAGTAACAGGCTTCACAATTAAGTCTAAGTCTTTTGTCAAGTAACAGGCTTCACAATTAAGTTTCAGTATTTTGTCAAGTAACAGGCTTCACAATTAAGTTTCAGTATTTTGAAAAAGGCTTCACAATTAAGTTTGCCTTTTGTCAAGTAACAGGCTTCACAATTAAGTTTCAGTATTTTGTAGAGTAACAGGCTTCACAATTAAGTTTCAGCATTTTGTCAAGTAACAGGCTTCACAATTAAGTTTCAGTATTTTGTAGAGTAACAGGCTTCACAATTAAGTTTAAGTCTTTTGTCAAGTAACAGGCTTCACAATTAAGTTTCAGTATTTTGTCAAGTAACAGGCTTCACAATTAAGTTTCAGTATTTTGTAGAGTAACAAGCTTCACAATTAAGTTTCAGTATTTTGTAGAGTAACAAGCTTCACAATTAAGTTTCAGTATTTTGTAGAGTAACAAGCTTCACAATTAAGTTTCAGTATTTTGTCAAGTAACAAGCTTCACAATTAAGTTTAAGTCTTTTGTCAAGTAACAGGCTTCACAATTAAGTTTCAGTATTTTGTCAAGTAAAAGGCTTCACAATTAAGTTTAAGTCTTTTGTCAAGTAACAGGCTTCACAATTAAGTTTCAGTATTTTGTCAAGTAACAGGCTTCACAATTAAGTTTCAGTATTTTGTAGAGTAACAGGCTTCACAATTAAGTTTAAGTCTTTTGTCAAGTAACAGGCTTTACAATTAAGTTTAAGTCTTTTGTCAAGTAACAGGCTTCAAAATTAAGTTGCGAAAGTTAACGCTTTCTGGAATTCATAAATTCCAATACCCTGGATCAACTTTTCCACACTCCCACAAGGGGCAACAATATCTTAGACCTAGTCATTACAAACATGAGTGACCGGTGTTCCACACCTAAAGTCAACTCCTTGTTGGTAAGATCCAACCATAAGCTAATCACCCTAGATATCCACATCCTGCCCCCACCCCCCATTAAGGAAACCACGGTAAAAAATTTCTCCAAAGTCAACTTCATACTTCTTAAGACAGAAGTAGCGAACTTCATGACACCCATGCAGATGGACAATACACTTATGACTGCTGAATCCTACTCAAATGCACTCTATAAGCACTTATACGAGTGCATGGATCGTGCGATCACAAACAGAACCAAGATGCTTTGTTTGTGTCTTTCGGCTTTTCCCGGTTAGGGGTCGCCACAGTGGAACTCCGGTCCGCTAATGATTGGCAGTTGATTTTTACATACCGGCTTGCCAGGCCTGACGCACAACCTTCAACAAAGGTACGCCCATTCACGCATGTCTCCAAGCAGCAGACGCTGTAGCTGAGAATCGAACCGGACAGCGTCTTACTGTGAGGGGAGAACCAAGATGCTATCCTCCAAAAAAAAGATGTCGATCTGGTGGTCCCCTGCCGTAAATAAACTCTACAACAGAAGGAAGAAACTGTTGCAAAAGAGAGTAAAATCCCATGAGTGGAGGAGCTCCCTGGTCAGCCTCAGTAAGAAGCTGAGATCCCTTATAAGATCCTCCAAAGCTAGTTAAGAAAACAAAATTGCCACTGATTCTAGGGACAGCCACAAAGCATTCTATAGCTATGTCAAGAATCTCAATGGCAACACCCAGATCTGCTCTGAGTTACAGCACAATGGCACGAAAATTACAGAACCAACTGATATTGCCAACATCTTGGCAGATAGGTTCAGTGCTAACTTTACCCCCCTCTCACCTCCTAAAGGGCCCATATCTATACAGGAAGAATACAGAGTTCCTGTAATCACAACTACACAGGTAAAAGCTACAATCTCTAAATCCAAAAACACAGCATACATGGGACCGGGCAACATCCCAGGCTGCATTTTACATGAACTTCAGAATGAGCTGGCTCCCCACCTAAGCACCATATTCAATCATAGCCTCACGTCAGGCTTTGTGCCCACTGAATGGCGCACAGCAACAGTTATCCCACTCCACAAAGGGGGAACCACCACTGATCCTGGGAACTATCACCCCGTTAGCCTGATGAGCCTGGTCTGTAAGGCCATGGAACGTATCATCATGGAACTCATAAACAAAGACATTGGTAACCTCCAAACTCTGGACCCCACCCAGTTCGGGTTTGTGAAAGGCAGATCATATCTCCTGAACCTGATCGACTTCTTTGAGGCAGTCACCAATGCCGTAGATGAGAGTAAGGTGGTTCACACAGCCTATCTTGACCTCGCCAAGGCTTTCGACACCATATGCCGCTCTGGAATTATAGGTAAACTCACTACACTAGGTATAAATCCCTATGTCACAAGATGGGTTGCCAGCTGGCTCACTGACAGAGCCTACACTGCAAAAGTTTCAGACTCCAAATCTGACTTCAAACCAGTGACAAGTGGAGTACCACAAGGTTCAAGTCCTGGGGCCTCTCCTGTTTGGTATCTACTTCTCTGAAGTACAGGCTAACACGGAAGGCCTTTGGCTAACAAAGTTCGCAGTAGACTGCAAACTGAGCCATAGTTGAGTCCCCAAATGATGTGGACATCCTACAGAAAGGCCTCATTGAGACAGATGTCTGGTGTCAGAGCCATGGCCTCAAGCTCAATGCCAAAAAGTGCATTGTCAACCCCTTCGGTAAAAACTCTGTACCCATGAGCTGCCACATAGGCAGCAGTCTACTTAACGCCAAATGTGTGATGAGACCTTGGGACCCAGGTGGACAGTAGTCTCTTTTTTGATAATCACATTGCCACAGTAGTCAGGAAATCCTTCTACGTGGCAAACCTCATCACAAAAGGGTTCTCATTCAGGAAAAAAGAGGTCATTGTTCCTCTCTACTCGACACTCATTAGACCCAATATAGAGTACAATGCCCCTTTTGGAATGTACCTCACAAGACATCTGCAGCAGCTGGAAAGGTCACAGAAGTACCTCACAAAGAGGATTACTGACCTCAAACAGATGCCCTACACTGACCGTCTCAAACAATTCTAGCTTTACTCCATAGCATATAGCCTACACCGAGGTGATCTCTGCCTAACATATAAAGCTATGTCAAACCCAGAGGTGTTGGACATGCTACACCTAAATAAAATCCCAATCCCTCCGAGCTACATGCTCTAGGGACCTAAACTTTGTCACCACAATAAACAGGACATGCTGGAGGGATAGATTCCTGTCTCAGAGACTTCCTATACTCTGGAACAAGCCACCCATCTATGTCAAGGAAAGTTCCTCATTAGCATTCTTCAAGAAAAATCTTGATGAGTGGATGGGAAATAGGAAATATACCCTGGGGATCAATTCTGTGGCTCTGCTCGACAGGGGCACAGGAAAATAACTTTCTTGAGTGGCATAAGCCAGGGAACCTTGTTGGCTAGGCTTAGTTAGGCCCTTGGGCTGATAGCCTGGTACCTACCTATGAACCTATAAGTTTCAGTATTTTGTAGAGTAACAGGCTTCACAATTAAGTTTAAGTCTTTTGTCAAGTAACAGGCTTCACAATTGTATTAAATGTGTTACCACTGATGTAGTGTCCTTGACTTAGTTAAATTCTAATGGTGGGCAGTCACCCTTGAAAACTAAAATCATAGCCAGCTTTAGGCACCTGTAGTACCCATGGCTGTAGGGGGCCCCTCAATCATCATTAACTGTGTGGGTACACCATAAAAGCTGCTGCTTGTTGCGGGGAAATAAGAAGTGAAAAAAAATGAGATTCTTAACTGTTCAATCACACAATTTATCCGAAACAGGGTTCTGATATTACCATGTTAGGATAAGGCCAATAATCAGTGAATAAACATGAGCAAGGTAAGTGCTAGAGGTCAGCAGCGCACACTGACCAGTTTCAGTACTTACCCTGGTTTTCTGTTTCAGGGAGTTTTATAAATACTGTCAGATTACCGGATACTAGAACTCTCAACTTCTTTGTTTAACAGTTCTGGGCAAAGGCAAAAATAATATCAGCGTAAAGGCTCAGAATCAGAACCACTTTTAGAATGTTACTCTAATTCACTTAAAATGTTAACAGAATAACATATTTTGCATCAACGTGCATTTTCAGACAATAAGAAGTATTAAACTCTGATTTATTTACTGTGATTATTGTCTGTCTGTAATCCTGAATAATTTTCCAGCCAATCGAAATTTTTACTAGGGGCGCAACAAAAATTATGAGGCAAAATCAGGGGCATTCTGCTAAATCAGGGATAATAACAAGTTTGCATTACCTCTCACCGAGGTAGATAGAAGAGACTTACCCCTGCTGCTGTTTAATAATGGCTAAACAACAGTCACTAATCTGGTATGGTAGTACTAGCATTGCACAATGTATTTACTATTTGCGGAAATTAGTGTGAAACTAGTTGAGTGTGTGTGTGTGTGTGTGTGTGTGTGTGTGTGTGTGTGTGTGTGTGTGTGCGTTTGTGTGTGTGTGTGTGTGCGTGCGTGTGTGTGTCTGTTTGAGTGTGTAAAGTACAGTACTTTGATTTTATATTTCTTTATAACAATGTTGTTCATAGGTTCATAGGTTTATACTAGGCTATCTGCCCTAAGGCATTTATAAGCCTAGCCCAAAGTTTTGTGGCTTACGCCACCCCTTATATGAAAAAATACTGTACCCATTAGTTTGTTGTGCCTCTGTCCAGCAGTGACACAGAGATGATTCCTGGGGTAAACCTACGATCTCCCATCCACAGGTCAAGATTTCTCTTGAACAGAGCCAGCGAGGTGCTCTGCCTCACATGGACCGGGATTTTATTCCACAGCATAGGGAGTCTCTGAGTGATAAATCTATCCCTCCAGCACGTCCTATTTATATCTGTGCTAAGGTTTAAGTCTCTTGCTCTAGTGGTTTTGGTGGATTTGGATTTTTTGAGGTGGAGCATGTCCATTAATTCCGGGTTGGACATGGCCTTGTATGTCAGGCACATGTCACCTCTGAGCAGACGGTATGCGACTGAATAGAGCTGGAGTTTCTTCAATCTGGCAGCATATGACAGATTTTGGAGTCCCTTTATCCTTTTGGTGAGGAACTTTTGGGGTCTCTCCAATTGCTGCAGATGTCGGGTGAGATACATCCCGAATGGGGCATTTGTACTCGATCATTGGTCTGATAAGTGAAGAGTACAGGGGAACAATGACCTCACTAGATCTGGATGTGAATCCCTTCATGATCAGGTGGGCAATGTAGAAGGCCTTTCTAACCACTTTAGCAATGTGAGTGTCAAAAGAAAGGCCACTGTCAACCTGGGTCCCCAGGTCCCTGATAACCTCTTCTGTGCTTAGTGGATTGCCACCTATATGGTAGCTTGGGGTTACCTTGTTTTTCCCCGAAGGGTATGACTATACATTTTTTGGCGTTTAACTTCAGGCCATGGCTCTGGCACCAGCTATCTGTTTCCATGAGTCCCTTCTGAAGGATATCCATGTCCGATGCACTTTCCACTATGGCGCCCAGTTTGCAGTCGTCTGCAAACTTTGTCAGCCAAAGTCCTCCCATGTTGGTTTGTACTTCTGAGAAGTAGATGCCGAACAATAGGGGGCCAAGGATCGAGCCCTGTGGGACACCACTTGTGACCGGCTTGGAGTCTGACATAGCGCCAGCAACTCTAACCCTGTGGGTTCTGTCCTTAAGCCAGTTTGCAACCCATCTTGTGACATATGGGTTTACATTTAAGCTGGTAAGTTTTTCTACAATACCCGAGTGGGGTATTGTGTCAAAAGCCTTTGCAAGGTCAAGGTAGGCTGTATGGACTGCCTTTCCCTCATCAATGGCCTTGGTGACTGTTTTGAAGAAGTCGACCAAGTTCAAAAGGCATGATCTGCCCTTGACGAAGCCAAACTGGGTCGGGTCCAATGTCTGCATGTCCCCTATATCTTTGTTTATGAGCTCCATTATGATCCTCTCCATAGCTTTGCAGACTAGACTTGTTAAGCTTATGGGGCGGTAATTACCAGGGTCCGTAGAGGCACCGCCTTTGTGGAGTGGGACCACAGTTGCCGTATGCCACTCCTTGGGCAGGTATCCTGTGGTAAGGCTGAGATTAAACAGCTGCCTTATGTGCGGGTTTAATTCCTCATTTAGCTCGTGTAGCACACAGCCGGGGACACCATCTGGTCCCATTGATGCTGTATTTTTAGCTTTAGAGAGAGCAGCTTTCACCTGCGCATTTGAGATGTCTGGGAGGCTACACTCCGCTGGGATAGTTATCTCTCCTTTAGGGGAGAGGGGTGAAGTTTGCACTGAACCTGTCTGCCAGTATGTTGGCAATGTCTGTGGGTTCAGTGATTTTTGTATCATTTTGGACTAATTCTGAGCATATCTGAGAGTTTCCACCCAGGTTCCTAACATAGCTGAAAAAGGCCTTATGATTGTCCTTTGAATCCATGGCAATTTTTCTCTCAAAATTGGCCTTAGTTGATTTTATGAGTGCTCGTATTTTTTTACTAATAATGATCAGGGGTGACTTCCCTTTTATGGATTTTGTTCTATCATGTAATAGCTTTTTCCTCTTATTGTAACATTTGTTAATGGCTGGGGTCCACCAGACTGGACGTTTGCCCTTTGTGGAAAGAGTCTTGGTTTTATTTGGGATTGCCTGATCCATGCAGTCCTGGAGGTGTTCATAGAAGGCATTTGTAAGGGCTTCCGCAGCTTGGGTTGTGGTTTCCACTGGCTCAGGGGCCTTGAAGGATACCACACCAGTCTTGAGTAGTGTGAAATTTGCTTTAGAGAAGTTCTTCACTGTGGTCTTTTTTGTTTGGGGTGGGGGCGGGATGTGGATTTCCAGTGAGATTAGTTTATGATCACATCTCACCAATGAGGGATATACTTCCGGTGTGGAGCATTTTGTCCCCATGTTTGTGATAATGAGATCTAGTATATTTTCTCCTCTCGTGGGAACAGTGACTAGCTGTTCCATGGCATTTGAATTTATGAACTCCAGGAACCGTTGGGCTAGAAAGTTAGGGCTTGAGTAATGTTTCCAGTCTATGTTCGGGTAGTTGAAGTCACCCAATATGATGGTGTTTGGAGATACATTTATACCCTCACACACTTTTTTTGTTTGTCTTATTGTTGTTTGTCTTTTCGGCTTTTAGGGGTTAGGGGTCGCCACAGCAGAACTCCGGTCTGTTAATAATTGGCAGTAGATTTTTATGGTGCCACGTTGCCAGCCCGATGCTCAACCTCTAATGAAGGCAGGCCCATTCACCTAGGTCTTTCGAACGCCACTCAACCGCAGGGAGGACATGCAGACTCCACACAGAAGGCACTCCAGCTGAGAATCGAATGGGAGAACCTCTTGTTGTGAGGCAACAATGCTACTGCTGTATAACCGCGGCTTCTCCTATTTCTTTATAACAATAATGTTTATAATTATGGGAGCTCTTATCATCTGGTCATTTTTAAAAGTCAATAATCTGGTTTTGTAGGACTGTGTGTGTGTGTGTGTGTGTGTGTGTGTGTGTGTGTGTGTGTGTGTGTGTGTGTGTGTGTGTGTGTGTGTGTATATGTGTGTGTGCACGTGAATTAAGCTAGATTACTTTGGCTACTGTACATTTGTGTGAAATAAATTTGAAATATGTGACTTTAGCATTATTATTGTTGTTAATTTTTTGATACAGACATCTGAATAGGATATAGTCAACAATGTAGCCTAATTGCTGTATTTAGTGGATATCAGTGGATCTAAATGTACACATAATCCACCACTGGCCAGATGCATTTTCAACTAATGTGAATTTGAAGGAAAGAGAAGTTTACTGTTGCTCATTCTGTCTATTTTCAATGTGAGACTATGTTGTTTTTGTTTCTTTGGCAAAAAAGCCATCAGGGTTTGTGCTATAAATCTGAAATACAGGTTTTAAGTCTAATCTCTCTCTTAAGCATTGTAAAAGTAAAGAAGAAAATTTTAGGCATACTGACAGGTTTGAACAGTGTTTATGGTAGTGGGGGTGTAATCAAAGTAATAGGACAGGAATGATTATGGGGTGGGGGGCTAGTCCATTACCTTGCCTAGGGTTCCATGATCATGATCTAGTGCTACTCATAGACCTTGAAAGTGTACAAAGAAAGTTACTATATCTGGGGTACAGGCGGTATACTGTCTAGGATCAACAAAATGGAGTACATTACTGCAATCATTTTCTTTCATTTCCTCACAATCACTAATCAGCCATATATATGGCTACCTTGGGGGTAGGGGTGAAGAGTGAAAAGGCATGCTGTGTATATGTATGACAGCAGTCAGTTGAAATACACGACTGTGATCATTGAAACTTCTACTCTCATACCAGTCTAGCACAGGAGGGATGCAGAGGCAGACTGTCTTTTTTTGGGGTAGGGGTTCAGGGAGACAGGCAGTATTCCCAGACAAAGGTTGTCTAATTTCACAAACATCTGCCTGTTTGTTTATTTTGAGCTTTTATTTTGTTATTTTCAAAGTCTGAACATTAAGCCTTGGGCATATCTTATGTCTTCTTTGAAAGAAGAAAAAATAAGACTGAAATTCTTTTCTTATTCTTGATTTTGGTTAGGTCATCATTGAATTAAAAGGTTGGAAAAATGCTCTAAAACTCACCCCAGAACATCTATAACCTTATGGCTTTAGAGGCCCTGGTATATTGAGTTATTTCATAATGGTTATTGCTTTGCTGTTTTGGCGAGGTAAGGTGTGTTGAAAGGATACAAGGAAGCAAACATACTGAATTTCTTTCCTTAATCATAATTTCTGTTTAAGCCATCATCAGATGAAAAGGCTGTGTAAAAAGAAAAAAAAACTTTAAAATACACATCAGAGGATATAGAAAGTATTGGCTTGTTAAAAATGCTGAAGAGTATGGCAAAATGTGAGAAAAAGAAGTAATGTGCATGGTGTGGGGTGCTTGGGATGGGGGAAAGCAGAGTGGACCACTGGAGAATGTGTGTGTGTTTGTGTGTGTGTGTGTGTGTGTGTGTGTGTGTGTGTGTGTGTGTGTGTGTGTGTGGGGGGGGGGTAATACAATAGTCCAGGCCTGTACATAGCATTGTTATAATATATCATTGTTGCAACTCAATACCAGTCACTGTGAATGTCCCTCTATGATATGGAATAACATGGAGTGGTGCACAGTCCTGTCATCATGTAAACATTGTAGCTACAGGTCAGTCTGTGTTTACTACTCCTAAACCTCTGCAGCATGGAGTAACAAGTTGCTTAGGAGGAGGTGGCAGTAAGAGGGTGATACTTAGACTGGAAGTGTCAGGGGCCCCCAACATCACATTTGCTAGGGGCCACAATATCTAACACCAGCCTTATATATGGTGAGAATAGAGAGATGAAGGTAGCAGGCAATATCAAACTGGAGACCAGTAATCAATGAGGATGAGTATGGTAGCAGCTCATTCTAGGTCAAAAGGATTACACAAAAGGCAAACAAGAACATCACCATATTACATGGATTATTTTTACCACAAGCATCTGTCTCACAACCACTGAACAGCTGTCCCAAGCTACCACTGAAACTAGGCATAGTGGCCTACTCACAGTCAACAGAAAATAAACTTAAATAAATGAAAGAAATCCCTGCTTTTCAAATCCTACAGCATATATGTCTGTGTTGATAGGGAAGGGAATTTGATAATCAAATGAAGGACACAAATGGGTTTTCATTTCTTTTTGGTTAAGTTGCATATTATGCATTGAATTCTACAATACGAAGAAGTCACATTCCTGTTCTGTGGTTTCTGCACAGAAGGTTAATGCTATGAGCTGTTATAAACTTCATTTTGTAGCTCCTGAGCTTGAGTCTTTCATTCTCCTTTGCCTGTCGTGCAAATCCAGCAAGTAATTTAACCAAACAAATTAATCTGATGAGAGGCATTTGAGCCTAGCTGGTGTAAACAATTAACATATTATAACAGATAAATTATATTAACAGTAGACAAGCGGTTTTCTGAAAAGTAATGACTAGGTTGTCTAATTTTTCCTACTCTGACACTTTGTACTAGGCTTTCACTTTGTAATTTCCATGTATCAATGTCAAACAGGTAACTTTCAATAACACATATGAAACAAATGTAATCATATATTGCTGAAATGTTTAATTAAATGTGTATTGCGGTGGTGGTGCTGCGCGTTGTCCTGTTTGATTCTCAGCTAAACCGTCTTCTGTGTGGAGACATGCGTGAATGGGTGTACCTTCATTGAAGGTTGTGCATCAGAGCTGGCAACTCGGCATGTAAAAATCTACTGCCAATCATTAGCGGACCGGAGTTCCGCTGTGGCGACCCCTAACTGGGAAAAGCCAAAAGACACAACAACAACAACATAGTTATTTAACTAAACTGCAGACGTTTTACATATCTGTGAGCTGTAATAATATCTACAGTATAATTATTCTCATTTCCACTTTCGTTTAAAAATGTTGCATAAAGCACTTTCCTGCTTAACTGTACTTAATTGCCTCAGTGACTATGAAAGTACCAGATATTCTTTCTGATGCCAGATCACTACATATTTGTGAGCAAATGTGAGTTTTTTGAAGGCAATCTGGGATGTAGAATATCAAATATCTTTTGGACTGTTTTTCCAGATAAGCACAGTTTCTGCTTATGCAACTGCCAGGCAAACTCTAGCTGGCTGGGACCCAATCTGCTGTGACAGAGAGAATGTACAGTTGTTAAGTAAGCTTACTATAACTGTAGCTGTCTGAATGGTACCTGCTGTAGTAGCTTTTGCTATATGGGTAATATCCTGCATATTAGATAACAGCTGTCTGGCTCCCAAAGAAACGGATTAGTCAGCTTGAGCTGAGCTGACTAAAGCCAAGTTTAAGTGCCAAGATTCTAAGCTATATGGATAGACTGCCATAGAGTTAAAAAAGCTGGGAGGAGGAAGGATGAGGGTCCAGGAGCCCCCAGAGGATGGTCCTAGCAAAGCCTGTCCTAGACCTGAAGAAGGAACCTAGTTAACACTACTTTGTAAAAGTGTGCACAGAGGACTAAATTGCTGCTTCTAGAATACTTATAGAATCCATCCCTTTCCAAAAAGTCATAGATGAAGCTAAGGCCCTGGTAAAGTGTACTTTGACCCTAACAAAACGTAATAACATGAGACAACCATCTTGAGACTGCTGATAAAAGCATTTGGACTACATTCTTACATTCAGAGAAGTACATTTTGAGTACATTTATAATAACACTAATCTTGCCATTTAAATCAGATTATATTTATTTGTTTTATTTATCTGGCATTCATTTACCGGAAAAGTCCAACTGGGTCATGAGGTACCCATTTTCATCAGAGGCCCGGGGAGAAAAGCTCCAGTTTTGTGTGTTGCTCACTCTTTATCTGAAATTAAAACTATTAATGTAAGGCATTTTTATAGTATGCATTGCTTTTTGGTTTCTGTGCTGGGCCTAGATGTTTTCTGAGTTTGGTTCTCTCCACTCTCCCTATCACTCTTTTGGTTTTATACATGGAGGCTTTTGAGTTGCTTACCCCTACTGCATACCTGGCCTCGGAAGCTCCTCCCAATCTCATCTTCTGTATACCTGGCTGTAGAAGCTCCTCCCAGTCTTATCTCCTCTGCTCATCCTACTGGTTCTTGATGGAAGAAAATAGGAAGGTCCTCCCCTTAGTGTTGATGTACTTTGAAATGGCCTCAAAGTGTGTGTGTGTGTTCCTCATTTCTGGCTGGTCTGCCTTCGAATCACCTTGCAATTACTTGTGGCTAGTTGTTAGATTCTTTCTGGTACCTTTCAACCTGTGGCTAAATAAAGTGTGTTCTTACATTAAGAAGACTGGGACTGCAATTCTAGTGGCAGTAGAAAGGTAGCCTGGTCTGTCCAAGTTGGGCAGCACACATGGAGGCTTAAATTGAGATTGTTTTCTCAACCATAGGGATTTCTAGAGACTTGTTTAAGTGTAAATTTGCACTCGAGAGCTACTTTTGCTGTGCTTTCACATTAAGACGTTCCAGGATCATCTATCTTTTGGCAGAAGGTGTTTACCTGGTCTCTTTAAGCACTCAGAGACTCTCTAGGGAGTTTAAATTGTAGTCTTTTATTGGCCAGAGAGCACAGGAGTTAGTTTTCAGCTTTTTCTGTCTGCTATAAATTAGGCACATTTTTGAGGAGATTTTCTCCACTCCATGGAGGTTAGCATCACCCTGCATAGTAACAAACCTATAAAGCTAGTACTTAGGGCTTTAACCCATAACACAGAAAGGCTTTGCATGGAGCTAAGCTTAGGGCAGCTAGACAGTGTCATACAGGACTAAGATCATAGCGTTAACATCTAGGGTTCACCCTATCCACCACTTAGGTGACCCCTGTAAAACCAAGACCCTAAACCATAATACCCCAACCCTAATACAGGTTCTGACAACATGGATTTGCAATTTCCTAATGACTCTGTGGTCAGCTTGGTACAGTATATACGGGCATCCTGAGACAATGTAGCAGTTGTTTCATGTATCCAGACAACCTTTTAAGCCTTAAAGAAACTAACACAGTATTTGAGAGATGTACATACAGAACTTCTTCAGAGGCAAAAGTCTCGCTTGTAAACAAGGTTGTCAAAAACACATAAACTACATCCTTCACACATTCCGCTCATTATGCACATAGCCGTTCGTATGCTGAGACACTTAAAAGAAACCTCTCTAAACCTTTTAAGCCATCAAACTGCAACACCTACCCTCAGTAATCACTATAGCACACATCAAAAGCAACACCTAAAATTACACATAAGGCTACACCCAATGATTTCTCAAGAACAAAGCCCATAAGGCAAGCAAGGACTTTACTTAGTACTTTTGTCACAAGGGATTCTGTTTTATGACACACAGACGCTCCTGTCATCATGTCGGATAAGGAGAAGATGATTACTTGCCTATCTGGAGCCAGGATCGGCAATATCATGCATGCGGTCAAGCTACTGCACTCCAGATACCAATATCATTCTATCATAGTCCATGTGGGTGTAAATGACCTGAAGTGTACCTTACTGGACTATATTTTTTATTTTTTGTTTTAACATTTGTTTACCGGGAAAGTCTGACTTGGAACAAACCCAATTTTCAGCGGAGGCCTGGGGAGAAACACTCCAGACGCATGTCTTTGTATTGTTGGAAGAAACCAGAGTACTCAGAGGAAACCCACATGGACACAGGGAGGACATAGAGACTCTACACAGAAGGCACCCCAGCTGAGAATTAAACCAGAGAACCTCTTGCTGTGAGGTAACAATGCAACTGCCATACCATTGTGCCATCCGTTACATGAAAAGAGACATTATTGATCTCTCTGAATGTGTGTCACAGACAGGTAAGTGCTTTGCACTGAGCAGCATTCTACTTTCACCAAGGATGATGCCACAGTATGCACAGAAATTATCAGTTTTAATAATTTGTATTTTACATTTGTTGACCGGGAATGTCTGACTACGTTCCACAGAGCCTGTTTTCAGCGGAGGCCCGGGGAGAAATGCTCCAGATGCATGTCTTTGGAATGTGGGAGGAAACCGGAGTACCCAGAGGAAACCCACGCGAACACAGGGAGAACATGCAAACTCCACACAGAAGGCACCCCAGCCGAGAATCGAACCGGAGAACCTCTTGCTGTGAGGCGACAATGTTAACCACTGCACCACTGTGCCGCCCTGCCTAATTGATTAGTTCCTGGCCTCACTCTAGTGGAATCCAATATCTATCAGCATGGAAAGATATGGTTAACAGACCACATTGCTTTACCAAGGATGGTCTGCACGTATCCCCCCCCCCCGAGCTTTCGGATATTGACTAAAACCTTATCCATTCCCTTACAGCCTTTTTTAGGCAATAGCAAAATGACAAAACTGTCACCATAGCAAAAAAAAAAAACTCAAAGCAACCTTAAGGTGATACTGCTCAATGTTAGCATTCTATGCAAGAAACTTCACACCCTTCAAGGTCTCCTCACTCTGGAGACTGTAGACATCTCTGATGTTTCTGAGACTTGGTTTAAAGCAGCAGAAACTACTCAGGCAGTGAAAGGCTGCAGTGCCTTCCACACATTTAGACTGACAGCATAGATGGGGCCAGTGCCCTCCACACATTTAGACTGACAGCATAGATGGGGCCAGTACCTTCCACACATTTAGTCTGACAGCATAGATGGGGCTAAAGGTGGAAATGTCTTAATCTATGTTAGCACCAAGTGTAATTCCAGCTTGGTTAAACAGCATGATGCCTGGAGCTCATCCACATCCAAGTATCCAAGTCTCCATAAACAAGGTTCCCTACCATGACTGGCTAGTTACAGGTCACCCTCTATTACCCACGAAGCTCTCAGCTCTTACCTTGAGTTACCAGGAGCAGTCAATATCCAACCACATACCCTGTTCATGGGAGATTTTAACTATCCCTCTATAAACTGGGAAATGTACTCTGCCTTTAACTCACAGGCATAACATTTCCTAGACTTTATCAATGCAATTGAAACACCCCAGACCAGATAGTGCACTCACCAACCAGAGGATCAAACATATTGGACCTAGTACTCACCAACATGGGAGATCATTTCACCCCCACCCCTGTATCACATCCTCATTGGTGAATTTGGACTACAAAGCAGTCTCCCTCAAAATAAAAATCAACATAGAAAACCCAACTAAACCCATACGTGTTGGGAATTATACTAAAGCAAATTACATCATATTACGTTATGATTTGTGAGAATTCATGGCTTCTCCAAACTCCAAGAATACAGCCCCATATGCAGACTTTTTTATAGAAACCCTGTACAAACATGTAAATGGCTGAACCGAGGTTGCTGGACCTACCAGAAGTAAGCCAAGATCCAACACCAAAAACAAACCACATTGCTGGACCCCTAAATAAGAAACTGAAGTCCAACAAGGCCAGTTACAAGGTCAGGATAGCCTCCCAGGCTAAGGACAGCCTCCCAGACTAAGGACAATCACAGAGCCTTCTTCAGCGATGTCATTAATCTTAAAGGTAATACTCAGCAGTGTGCAGAACTGGTGGTAAATGGCACAACCATCACTGACCAGGGTGATGTAGCAAATCTATTGTCTGATAAATTTAGCTCTAATTTCACCCCCCAACTACCCCGTGTGAAATCCCTTCTAGCATATCTCCCCCAGCCATTAACAGGAAGCAGGTCCTGGAGGTGCTACTAAGGTGAAAATACTGCTTTAGTGGGCCTTGACAATACCTCAAGTAGCCTTCAAATAGTCTAAAACATGACTTATCAGGACCACTTGAAGCACTCTTCAAGTACAACCTCAAAACAGATTACATACCAGATGAATAGAGGGCTGCAACTGTCATCCCTCTTCATAGGAGTGGACCATCAGCTGATCATGGGAACTATTTAACCATCAGTCTGACAAGTCTAATATGCAAAGCCATGGGCTGAATTATCATGGAAATGATCAACAAGGACACTGGCTAGCTACAGACATTGGACCCATCACAGTTTGGCTTTGTTAAGGGAAGGTCTTGCCTATTTAATCTAGTAGACTTCTTTGAGAGGGTCATCATGGCAATGGATGAGGGAAAAATGGTGCATACCACCTACCTTGATAAACTCACAGAACTAGTCATGAATCCCTACATAACTAACTGGATTGCCAGCTGGCTCACAGATAGGACCCAAGAAAACAGGACTGGTGAGACCATCTCCACCAAGAGACTGGTCACCAACAGAGTGTCCTAGGGCTCTGTGTTGGGCCTGCTCCTGTTTGGCATCTGCTTCTCGGAAGTCAAGGTTAACATCAAAGGCCTCTAGCTCACCAAGTTCGCAGATGACTGTAAATTGGGAGCTATTATAGATCCCCCCATGGCAGCAACATCTATATAAGGGTCTAACACAAAATGACTAATGTGAAAGCCACGGATTAAAACTCAGTGCAGAGAAATGCATTATAGTGCCCTTTGGAAATGTGCCCACCCAAGCTAATTATTTCATTGATAAAACAGCTCTAAGAGTTGACCCACTAGTTAGGGATCTGAGAACATATGCAGACAGTAATCTGACATTCAACCAACATGCATCCAAGATAGTAAGAAAATCATTCTGTGTCACCCAACTCATAAGTAAGGGTATGGCATCCAGGTCCAAGGAAGCAGGACTCTATTCAGCCCTTATCAGATCCATCACTGAGTACAATGCTGCCTTAGGCATATACCTAGGCAGGCACTTGCAACAGATGGATCACCCTCAAAGGGTCCTCACCAGGAGAATACAGAGTATGAATACACTGTCCTACACAGATCACCTTAATGTCCTATTTCTGTACTCAGTCGCCTACAGGCAATCTATGCCTAGCATATAAAGTGTCCTCAGATCAAGTTCTGATGGATCTCTTGTACATCTGCAAGACAAACAACACCAGAAACACCTGAACTTTGCGACATAAATATAACCTGCTGGAGGGACTGATATGTGTCTCAAAGGATCCTTGC
Organism: Protopterus annectens; assembly: GCF_019279795.1. NCBI lineage: Eukaryota > Metazoa > Chordata > Ceratodontiformes > Protopteridae > Protopterus > Protopterus annectens. The sequence continues at coordinate 1,448,113,973 of NC_056745.1, forward strand.
ACTAGGGAATATGCTCCCTGTCTAAGAAACCTTGATCACTGGATGGCAAATTGCAAATTTACCCCCAGTCTAGCCCCTGTGTCTCTGATGGACAGAGGGCAACAGTAAGTTTATTAGTCCCCAAATAACATATCCCCCCACATAACCCTTAGGTACCTCTTTACTAACATACCCTACTATGTTAGCATCCAAGGTGCTGTGGGGCAAAACTATGTTGGGTTGCATGGCTAAGTCTGTAAAGACCTTGGTGGCTGTTAGCCTAGTATGAACCTATGAAATAGTCTATTTTGACACAATTTGTCTTTTTTTTTTTTTTTTTACTTTCACAAGAAATGAACATCTGATCAGCAGTTCTGAAAGATTTTGTTATGTAAAGATAGTACCTGAGTTGTCTGTTTACATCCAAGGTATGAACAATCCTTCTCCCTCATTTCAGGTTCTGGAAAGAAAACAGGGAGATGGATAATTTAGCTTAAAGCAAACTTGGATACCACTATAGGCATAAAAGAAGAGAAACTATCTTTGTAGAAAATGAGAAGGTTTGCCCACCATGAGAACTTGCAACTCAGTCTCTTCTTTTAGAGGTCAGAGCAATGAATATGATTGTTTTCCATGTTAAGAAGATGACCTGATGACCTGATGACCTGATGACCTGGTTCAAGTGTTAGTTTTTAAAACACAAAATTAAGATCCCACAGATGGAGCCACTGTTTTTGTGGAGGGTTCTTATGCAGAACTCCTTTCAAAAAACATTTTAACATGAAACTGCATTAAAGGAGGGGGGATCCATGAGCAGACATGCCAAAATGTCTGACAAATTAACCTTCCTTGATAGAGGAGTAAGACAGGCCATAGGATAGTAACGTACACAAATTTTGTAAGACCAGAGAAACATTATTCCTGCATGGAATGCTGGTTGTACATCCAACCCACACTACCACATAAGAAATGAATCGACTAACAACCCCTCTCTCATAACTCCATCCACTAAACTTTACTCCACGGATCACAACTTCTCTGTTTTTGTCCCCACACTGTGGCAGTCATGGCCATTTTATCTTACTGAAATCAGATACTACAAATAGTTCAGACCTCAGTTCAAACAATAATTAACTGAACAAAGTACACATGTCAGAACACAGACCATGCCACCTAACTCCCACAGTTGTACTATTACATTCATTCTAGAAGACTTTGGCTACTTCATCTCTTAATTCCTCCAACAGATAAACTCATACCCACTGCTTCGCCATCTTCCCTATCCATTGTCTTCTATGTATCGATTATCCAGTTCTCCTGCTATCATCTCCTTTTTTGTAGCTCTTAGTATGCTGTCATTTCTACTCTCTTCACTCCATATTTGTATAAACTATGTCTGCTCTTTTGGCTGGATCATATTTACCTCACCTGTAGCTGCGGTGGTGGTGCTGCAGTAGCGTTGTCGCCTAACAGTATGACGTTGTCCTGTTCGATTCTCAGCTAAAGCGTCTTCTGTGTGGAGACATGCATGAATGGGCATACCTTCGTTGAAGGTTGTGTGTCAGGGCTGGCAACTCGGTATGTAAAAATCTACTGCCAATCATTAGCGGACCGGAGTTCTGCTGTGGCGACCCCTAACTGGGAAAAGCCGAAAGATACAACAACATATTTACCTCACCTGTAACACCCATATTATGCATTTATACTTCCAATTCTATTTGTTTTAAAACCTTTTTGTAAACGTGTGTATTTGTTTACATCTGTGTTATGTTATGTCATATCTGTAGACTGTATAATTTAGTTATACCTTTAATCTTACTTTACTGTGGCTAGTATGTGTGCAACCTGGGATGAGCCTGCAAATTGTCAAATCTGATTAGTAACCTAACATGGTAAACAAAATTAAATGAAATAAATGTAAAGTAATGCTGTTGAAGCATGGTTTGCTAGAAGCAAATGTATTTATCTTTTTATGTGTGTTTGTTGACTGGGAAAGTGCAACTGGGCTAAGCCCTTTTCAGCATAGACCTGTGAGAAAAGCTCCATCACAGTACATTTATATTAACAGGTGAATTTCAGACAGTTCTCAGAAACAACAACAGGTACATTTCCCAGAACAAAAAACATAATTACAAGAGAGGTATATTCAGTGAAGTATTTATATCAACAATTATAAGTTCATACAGTTCTTGTAGCTCTAAAATATTATAGGAACTAAATGAATTGATACTGTAGTGTTCTTATAATTCAGTCCAGAAAGGTTTGCAAGGAGTTCAAGATACACAATGAAGTAATTTATAAAATTATGTAGGAAGGGACAATGTCTAGTATGTTCTGTTCCCATGCAGGTTTTTTACAATCTGAAGCAATTATTGTTCCTGAACATACATTATGAATAATTTCCTTACTGATGTTGTTGAATCAATATTATTCCAGTGCAGAAAAAGCTCGTTGAGCAAATATTATTCCAATGTGTTTCTGGTAAATTTAAGTCCCCTGACACTATTATTCTTTCCTCCTGTGTTTCATGCAAGAAACATATGAATTCCTCTAGGTCATCAGCACTTGACTTTGGTGGTCTCTATACTCCAACAACTGTTACATGTTCTAGGTTTGTCTTTATTGTCACAGTTACACAATCTATAGTATTGGTGTTATCACGGAACACATAATAATTACAGATCTCATAACTATCTTTAATCCCTATCATAACACCTATACCTGATTTTTTTTGAATGTCTGTTACAATAAAAACATTTATACCCCGACAGAACTGGTTTCTATTTTTTTGTTTTTTAACCATGTTTCACAAACAATAACATCAATCTTGTGGGAATGTAACAAATGTTCCAATAAAAAAACTTTATTATACCATGACCCCCCATTAATATTCCAAAACGTGCATGCTGATTGGTCAGCGTGCATGTTGTAAATCGGAGTTATAGTAATGGAAAAAGGTCCGGTCTCCCGGACTTTTTCCATTAGTATAACTCTTTTTTTTTTACAGCAATGGAGAACGCAAGATCTCCGTTGCTGTTTACAGCCTGTCTCGCTATGTTAAACGAGTTTAACATAGCGAGACAGTTTTTAAAAAAAGCAACAGAGACTCTGTTGCTTTTTTTAAAGCTGTCTCGCTATGTTAAACCCATTTAACATAGCGAAACAGTTTATAAAAAGCAACGGAGATCTTGCTTTCTCCATTGCTTTTGCCCACGGCTCTGAGGTACTGCATAGGCATACGCATGCACAGTACATCAGAACTGCCGCAGAATACCAGACAGCTCTGGAACGGCAGCAAAGAGGCATTATACAATGCCATTATTTAAGAAAAGTAATAATTTTTTTTCTTAAATAATGTCATTGTATAATAGCAATAACCCACTTCTGGGTGTGGGTAATACTGGATTTACCCATGGTTGGCTTTGTTTGGTCCCTCGGGCTTCGCTGTCGTGACCAAACCACGCCAACCATGGGTAAATCCAGCATTACCCACACCCAGGCGTGGGTTATTAATATATTATTAATGCTCTTAACATTAACATCCATCAGAGATGCATCAAATGTTGCTCTCTGTGAACTGTTGAATTTTCAACATGGCAAAAATCCTGCCTTGTGTTTGTCAAATATTGCAAAATATCAGTTGTAAAATTCTCTTCCCTGATTTTGACAAATGAGGCTCAGCTGCTCCTTTTTTTAAAACGGGATATTTTTACACGTAGGTATTTACCCAAACAATCTTCTCATTCACAGTGATCTGACTCTCCTTTCTGTACGTGATTTCTGAAAAAATACATCCTAACACCTGTACAAGCTATGCTATGTAAGGGGGCTGTAAGTTTCCTACTAACAGTCAGAGAGTCCTTCCAGATGAGATAATTATACTGACATAAATAAAACAACAGATCCGTACTTCCTTACATTAAGGTATTCTAAGGCTTGTCTCACATCCTCTATTTTTGCTCCTGGCAAGCATAACACTATTCGATGTTCATTATCTTCTCTGCAAATGTAAGTATCAGTTCCTGTAATAATTGAATTTCCAATTACAAGAATATAATTTCTGACCAGATCCGAAAAACTTCAACTTCTAATTCAGCAATATCCGCTCTATCAGTTGTTACAAGTGAATGATCTTCATCACCATGGGTCGTATTAATATCACAGTTTTCATTGCGTATTACATTTCCAAGCATACAATTCTCATCCAGCTGGGCTTGTACATCAACAGATTAAGCCATGTTGTCAACGTCAGTCTTTTTCATTTTTTTTCTTACAGTAATGTTCTTGAATCCTTCCTTGTTCAATTTTAATTTTTTTCCTTTTCACCTGCCCCTTGCCTTTTTTTTTCTACCCTCTGTTTTGAAAAAGTGCTGCCTTTTTCTGTAGACTAAAGGTATATTCCAATAGAAAAATGTTATTGTTCCCTGTAATCTGTGTTACATAAGAAAGCTGTGCCATTTTTAGTATGTACTTTTTAAGTCGCGGTGGTGCAGCGGTAGCATTGTTGCCTCATAGCAAGAGGTTCTCCCGTTCGATTCTCACCAGGAGTGCCTTCGGTGTGGAGTCTGCATGTCCTCCCCATGGTCAAGTGGCATTCGAAAGACATGCGTAGAATGGGCGTGAATTCGTTGAAGGTTGGGCGTCAAGCTGGCACCTTGGCACCTGTAAAAAATCGACTGCCAATCATTCAGTTGTGGCGACCCCTAACCGAGAAAAGCCGAAAGAAGAACAAAAAAACTCTCTTTACTTTACAAACATTTATCAGGTTCTTTTTATTCCTTATTATTTGTTCTTAACTTCTTCCTTTCTTTCTTTTTTTATTTCCTTCTATATGCTCTGAATCCCCAGGTTGCTGAATACTTGTATCCAAAATTCCATTGTTGTCAGTGGCATTATCATGTTTCATAGGGATTGATTGATCTTTACAGACAACAGACACATCCTTTCCTAAATGTGTTCTATTTGCTCTTTGCCTAACATTATTTATCTCACCAGTCCAGTCATTAGTATATGTAACAACAGTTCTCCAAGATGTGCCAATTGTGCAAGTGTAATCATCATCAGTAAGTCTAGATTTATTCTAATAATGGTAAGCAAATCATCCAACTTTTGACACGAGGAACACAGATCAGCAGTTTTATCAGGCATTACATAGCATTTATTACACTTTACAAGATATTTGTTCTTTAGCAAATCAATAATGGCATACTCGTTTAAGGAATCCATATTCAGCTACAAATAATTAAAAAAATTCTAAAAGAAAAGTATAATCTAAATCAGTTACCACAGAATTCAAAGAGAACTTAAATCAGCTTCTATGAGAAAAAAAATCACACAAACAATATACAGATAAATAGTAGATTAAGTACAATAAAGTTGTTGCGCAGACCATAAAATGTCTGAAAGACACTCAGAAAGCTGGAATTCCTTTAAATCAAGTGCGCAGTAGCTTCTGCTCTCTATAGCTTTCAGTCACACATCTTTTTAACAGCAAAGATCAATAAATCACAAACCAAGACAGAATTGTTTAGATAAACTCTGAATTGTCTTCTCTGCAGTCTTTGCAACTTTATAGCTCACTAGGCCCTTTGCGATGGCTAAAGTTTGTCTGTCTAAAACTTATCCCTTTCTAAAAACTAACAGTGAAAATTAAAGGTAAAACAGCAAAATATAAATCAAAGTACATCTTCTTGTCTACAAGCTATCCCTTCCTTCCTACAAACAGTGAAAAACAGTGGTAAAAAATAAAATATAAATTAAAATAAAAACTTCTCTTTCCAAGCTACTACACAGTCAATCACAAACCAATACAGGATTGTTTAGATAAGCTCTGGTTTCGGTATTCAGGATTAGTTCTATTTAGTATGCCTTTTCCAAATTGCTTTATCTAAAAGGTTTATAACCTAGGTATACAGGGGATGCACGACAGGGGTAGACCTGTGGATGGGGGCAGTTAGAAAAAGAAAAATAAGAAGTATTGTTTAAGAGGGGGTGAAGAGGGGTGCATTGATTCAAGTATAGAAGGAAAGGTAGAGTTGAACCTGTAGAGAGAATGCAATCAAAACTGAACAGCAGACTGTTATCAAACAGTAAGACAGAAGTTTAAAAATCTGTTTTCTGAAGGGGTATATTCAGCTTCACAACAGAAGGAAACATCTGGAAATGGCAACACATGTTGCAGAGCTGTAGCTTGTTAGCCAGACGGAGAAGATGAAGAAGAAAATTCTAGATGGAAGAAATAGGAATAAATATGTAACTAAACTAATTTAGAACCCGTCAGCTCCATACATGAACTACTTTGATTATGGTGTCTAACGTGGCTTGGTACCTTTCTGATGTAAGGAAGGTGTGTGACAAAGTTTGTTAAGCATTGTTAAGCAGCTTTAAGCTCTGTTATGTTGCACTCAGGTATAAACATCAACCACCACTGCTTACATCAGCATCGAAAGTTGTAATGCATCTAATGCTGTTGAATCTGTTTTTGTATTTGGCAGCACTGAGTGCATTACAGTCTTTAAAGCTGTCAGGGGATTAAAGATATACTTCACAGGTAATTATTAATGACCCTAGGAGACATTTTTAAGCCTAGTCATGCTAATCAGAGTTGAGAATCAAACTCTGCACCTTGAGCCTGCAACGTAAACACTTTAAAACCCTAAGAAAAACGGTGGCCACAAAACAGTTTTTGATTTTTTTAACCTGAAAGACTGTTTTTTTTACATTACTATGTGATTGTAATATGGTTGCAACTTTTTTCAAGTTTGTACTTTTATTTAGTTTGGAATCCCTTTCCTGTCAACTCTTCTGAGTTTGAGTCATGTTCTAGCTGACTCTCTTTGAATAAGCCCTGAGGCCTCGGTGTAACTCCTTCCTTTAATGCCTTCCCCTTCTCTCTTTATATGACTCCATCCAGCTCTCTTCTCATTTCCTTTTTCTACTCTTTAAAGATTTCCTTTTAAAGAAGGCAAGCCATCACCCCCTCCATTCTGTAATAGTGACAACACCCTCTTGCTCTGAATCCCCGCTATTTCAATTACTTCTGCATAGTTTGATAGGACAAGTAGTTTGATGAATATCATAGTACTTTATATAACCTCTGACCTCAGACCTGGAGATATCAGTGATACTGACATGCCTACTTTGGTAGACCTCAGGCTCCTGAAGCATACAGAAATTGTCTTTCAAACCATTGTTGTGGGCATAACAATCACTCTTAAGACATTACCCCTCCCTCAAAAAAATAACTAACTTGTGAGTAAAAATACCACTTAAATTTGGTCTTGGACAACCCTGTTGGTTTCATACCCTTCCTCTCAATAGGTTTGCCTGCAGGATGTTTGTGACTTGGTTTTCCTCTTGCATTTATATTACCCTGAGACCCCTAAGTATGACAGTGCTTTACACGTGTATGTTTTCCTTTTGTACCATTTCTCTAAGACTCTTCTCAATTCTCTTCTTTGACTTAGAATGTTTTTTTTTATTTGCTGATTTGTGTTTCTCATTTGCTGATGAATTTTTTTCACTTGCAGTGGCAGAGCTTTTTATGCAGTACCTTTTTTTCTCTAAATTCCTGTGATGTTCTAGGATCACCTTCAGTGAACCAATAAGCTTAATTTGTAATAGTCTAGACACGCTCGGCCTCTATTTTTCCCCTGATTCTGAGTTATAGCCAGTATTTGGTGCAGCAAAGTTTTCTTACACTGACTACCACATTTTGGTCTGGCCTTTCTCTTTTTATAATGCATTTTCTGCCCAGTTACTTACAAATGCTAATGTGGTATTACCCCCACTGCTAAATAAAGCTTGAGCAATTCTTGTATGCTTGGTATATTTTTCACTTTCTTAAAAAGATGTGCTGTTTCCATTGTATTGGGCTACATCTCGGTTGCTGACTTACTTGCAGAATTTTCTTGTATGAAAAGGCTGTCTCCTTCTGGTTGTGCAAGGGTATAGCACATACAACTCCTGATGTGTTTTACCCCTTTTATGTTTGCACTTTGACACTTTTAGATCTCCCTGAGAAGAGCTTGGATCAAGCTCAGGCGGTTAGATTCCATGACTAAGTGGTCCATCCATCCATCCATAAACCCTTTTCCTCATTTTTGCACATGGGGTCTGGGGACTTAGCTATGTTCCACAAAAATTATGCTGAAGCATTTTCCTTTTGCAGGACTGTTACAACAGTGCAACATTATGGCATTGTCTCACCATGAGCAGCAAGTGTTAGTTTTACTGTTGGCTTTCTTCAAAGATTTGCTTTGGGTCTTATTCTCAGCTTCCACATTTGTTCACTTAATGGTGGGTTCAATCACAGCGTATCCCAATGTTCCTTTCTCTTCCTGTAACATAGTTTTCATTTCTTTTGCATCTTTCTCTTAGCTCCTGTGTGTGTTGGTCAAGTGCAGTTATTTATTTTATTATGTCTTATGTTTTATTATGTCTTTATATGTCTTTTTTACAGCATTTTCTTCACTGGGTAGGGCCAACTATTAGTTTCCCTTGACTGAAATTATGTTTGTTATATCAACTAGCCCAAACTATGCTGCTTTTGATTTAGAGAAGTGGCCACCTCATTGCCGTGAACAAGATTCTAGCTGTAGTTCTTAACTCTATTCTCAGTTTCTTAAAATAGTATCTTTAGTATCTCATTAGTATCTTTAGTATCTCATTAGTAACTTTAGTATCTCATTAGTATATTTAGTATCTCATTAGTATCTCCTTAGTATCTTTAGTATCTCATTAGTAACTTTAGTATCTCATTAGTAACTTTAGTATCTTATTAGTATCTTTAGTATCTCATTAGTATCTTTAGTATCTCATTAGTATCTTTATTATCTCATTAGTAACTTTAATATCTCATTAGTATCTTTAGTATCTCATTAGTATCTTTAGTATCTCATTAGTAACTTTAGTATCTCATTAGTATCTTTAGTATCTCATTTTCAGTTCTCGCATTCTGGGATTTTACTTTTAGATCAAACCAAGCATGTTTAACCATTTGCATCGCCTGTCTCAGTTCTTCCCTGTCCACCTGTTAACACACAATGTCATATTGTCTTTGAAACTGACTTCTCTTTAATCTTTCAAATTCAAGCAGCAGATAAATTTTGACATTTTTCAGATTATGCTCTATATTTTGTAACTGATTTAAAACGTGTTCTTTTTCAGTTTGGCTTGTTGTAGTTTGGCTTTTCTGGAGCTGCTAAGACTGTGTCTATGGTCCTTTTATATTTTTCTTATCTTTCTATAATCTTTTATTTTGTTTCTGCAGGGAACCCACATTTTATTTTAACACAAACCTGCATTGGTAAAAACTTGTAAAAAAAGTCAATGGGCATTTAGAAGCCATGGCACTGAAACACATATATGTCCTTAAAGGGGCATTTACATATATTTATTTTATTTAACATTTGTTGACTGAGAAAGAATTAGTAGGACAGAACTTATTTTCAGCAGAGGTCTGTGGAGAAATGCTCCAGATGAATATCTTTGGAATGTGGGAGGAAGCCACACTACCCAGAAGAAACCCATTCGAATGCAAGGAGGACATGCAGACTCTACACAGAAGGCTCCCCAGTGAAGAATTGAACCAGAGAACCTCTTGCTGTGAGTTGACAACGTTAACCGCTGCACCACTGTGCAAGCCATGGGCCACCTTCAAAGATGGTTTAAGGTATTACCCAGAGGAAACTACTGTTGTCACAAATGTTGTTATTATCCATCTTATGTGCAGTCACTTATAATGTCACTGTAGTATTGTCATACCTTACTGGTTGAAGTTATGAATAACTATTTAGGGCAAAGAACTTTGGTCCTTCTGATTTTATCTTTTTATGAAAGTGGAATAAATTCAAACATAAATATGGAGCCGTGCTGTTTAAAATGAACTCCAAATTGACTGTAGGTGTGAGTGAGTGTTGGTATGGAAGAACAACTGCAGCAGGGCTGGCTATCTGGTGGTGTGAACATTGGCTCTAGATGATTGTCACTGTCAAAGTGCCACCCCAGCCAGTTGTACAAAAAATTGTGAATGTATATTTATATGAATATACACACACACACAATGTGTGTATATATATATATATATATATATATATATATATATATATATATATAGTAAACCACAAAAAAGTCACCTGCACCAAACTCATTCTGCCAGTAAACAACAAAAGGCAGGAGTTTTGACATGGTGTTTCCTGCCTTTTGTGCTTTTTGGATTTATATATATATATATATATATATATATATATATATATATATATATATATATACATATTGAAGTTTCAAAACTTCAAAGACCATATGGCCGAGACCATATGATCAAAGTTTTGAAACTTTGAAATAAAAGTAAAAATCACAAAAAGTAAACAAAACATGTTATACTTACCTTTTTGTAGGGGGGAAGCCCCCCTGCACCCCCATACCTCCTGCTACTTAAATATACTAACTCAGAGATCACACTACGGTGAGGAAAAATGGCAAATCCTGAGTTCCGCACTGTACGGTAATCTCAATGAGAACTGTTTGAAGTTTCAAAACTTCGATCATATGGTCTTGGCCATAAGGTCTTGAAGTTTTGCAACTTCGATAAACTGTAGTGGATCCATATATATATATATATATATATATATATATATATATATATATATATATACACACACTGTTATAAATTAGTTATATAGATATGTATATCTGCATATCTATAACGACATATCCCACACTGTGAAAGTAGTGGATTCCAAATCCGACATCAGACCATTGACAAGTGGAGTACCACAGGGTTCAGTCCTGGGTCCTCTCCTGTTTGGTATCTACTTCTCTGAAGTGCAGGCCAACACAGAAGGCCTTTGGCTAACAAAGTTTGCAGATGACTGCAAACTAGGAGCCATAATCGAAACTCCTAATAATGTGGACAAACTACAAAAGGGCCTCATTGAGACAGATACCTGGTGTCAAAGCCATGGCCTGAAGCTCAATGCCAAAAAGTGTATTGTCATCTCCTTTGGTAAAAACTCTGTACCCATGAACTACCACATAGCTGGAAGTCTACTTAATGCCGAAAATGTGATGAGACCTTGGGACACAGGTGGACAGTAGTCTCTCCTTTGATAATCACATCGCCACAGTGGTCAGGAAATCCTTCTACATGCCTCATCTCATCACAAAAGGATTCTCATCCAGAAAAAAAGAGGTCATTGTTCCCCTCAACTCATCATTCATTAGACCCATTATAGAGTACAATGCCCCTTTTGGTATGTACCTCACAAGACATCTACAACAACTGGAAAGACCACAGAAATACCTCACAAAGAGGATTACTGGCCTCAAACAGATGCCCTATGCAAACCGTCTCAAAAAATTACAGCTTTACTCCATCGCATATCGCCTATTCAGGGGTGATCTCTGCCTAACATACAAAGCTATGTCAAACCCAGAGCTGTTGGACATGCTCCACTTAAAGAAATCCCAATGCCTCTGAGCTACACGCTCTAGGGACCTAAACCTTGTCACCACAATAAACAGAACATGCTGGAGGGATAGATTCCTGTCCCAGAGACTTCCCATACTCTGGAACAGACTACCTATCTATGTCAAACAGAGCTCCTCATTAGCACTCTTCAAGAAAAATCTTGATGATTGAATGGGAAATGGGAAATTCACCCCGGGATCACTTCTGTGGCTCTGCTCGACAGGGGCATGTGGCTCTGTACAACAGGGGCACAGGAGAATAATTTTCTTGGGTGGCGAAAGCCAGGGTACATTTTTTGCCTAGGCTTGTATGGGCCCTAGGGCCGATAGCCTAGTACCTACCTATGAACCTATATATATATATATATATATATATATATATACACACACAGATATATATCAGTGGCGGATCCAGGAATTTGCAAAGTGGGGGGGGCGCAGTCAGGTTAGTTGACTAATGGGTGAAAGTGGGAGACTACTTTTGATGGTTATGAAAAGATCACTTTAAGAAGCTGTGACATCACATGTGGAAAGACATCAATTTACATTCAGTTGCACATAATTTTGCCATGGATATGGTAGTAGAAATAGCCAATTCCTGTGCAGCACATGTACAGATAGTACAAGTATTTTAACAAAATCTAGACTGGTTAGATTATAGTACAAGTATTTTAACAAAATCTAGACTGGTTAGATTAAGATCAGAACGGCCGGTAAACTAGTTTAGCACTCGGTTTGTTATCAAAAACTGTCCAAAACCAAAAAAAATCATCTAAAGGTGAACAGTGCACTGTATTAAATGAGGCAAGCGAAAAGTGTTTTGGTACCTTGCCAACACTGGACAAATCAGAGGAAGTGTAGGGAAATTAAAGTCACAGACCCTACCCATCTTACTTTTTCTCACTTCAAAACCATACTAAACTCAAAGTGAAAAACAAGAACATTTTCCATTCAGTATGTTACATTATGAGAAACAGCAAGTACTTGAAATTTGCTTTAGGCTGCGGTGGTGGTGCTGCAGTAGTGTTGTCGCCTCACAGTAAGACACTGTCTGGTTCGATTCTCAGCTAGAGCATCTTCTGCGTGGAGACATGCGTGAATGGGTGTACCTTTGTTGAAGGTTGTGCGTCAAGTCTGGCAACTCGGCACGTAAAAATCTGTCTGCCAATCATTAGCGGACCGGAGTTCCGCTGTGATGACCCCTAACCGGGAAAAGCCGAAAGTCACAACAAGTTCAATGCTACCACTTTTGTTAGTTGTTAATATGGTAACAGAAGATACTACATTTAGAATGAAAATCTACTCTTTCAGCATGATGTTTAAAATTACTTGGTCATTAATGATTTCCCTTGTAATTTCACCACAACAACTAAGGTGTCAGGCTCACCTACTATATTGAAATTGGGACACCTAAAAAGTTAACAGCATGCAACAACATACATTTTCTGTGCAATAAGCAGGAAAGTCTAATGTTAACTTTACTGACTGACTGCAGTCCTCAAGGATTTACCAGAAACTCAAAACTTTTACAAGGGACAGGGCAAAACTATGCAACAAAACCAGGGATATTCAGCAAAACTCATGACCAGTTGAGAGGTATGAAAACCACCATTGCCCAGTAACAATCTTCTCTTAAGGAATTTCTTTGCAAATAAATTCTAGAAGTATGGCGACAGATTATTTTACTTAAGCCATATATAATATTTATGTTAACATCTAATCCACACCGAAGAATCCTGAGTAGACCTGTAACACACACCAGTTGAGTCCAACTAGATACTGCTTTTGTGGATTTAGTTGGACTCAACTGGTGTGTGTTACAGGTCTACTTAAGATTCTTCGGTGTGGATTAGTAGTTTTTCATTTTCAGCAGTTTGTTATTCATAGGTTTATAGGTTCATAGTTTCATACTAGGCTATCTGCCCAAGGACATTTATAAGCCTAGCCCATAGTTATGTGGCTTTCGCCACCGCTTTAGTTTGAATAAAAACTATGCCTATTATTTTGCTGTGCCTCTGTCAAGCAGTGACACTGAAGTAATCCCTGGGGTATATCTGTGATCTCCCATCCATTGGTCAAGATTCCTCTTGAACAAGGCCAGCGAGGTGCTCTGCCTCACATGTACCGGGATTTTGTTTCACAGCATAGGGAGTCTCTGGGTGATGAATCTGTCCCTCCAGCACGTTCTATTTATAACTGTGTCAAGGTTTAAGTCTCCCACCCTTGTGGTTCTGAGGGATCTAGATTTTTTGAGGTGAAGCATATTCATCAAATCTGGGTTTGACATGGCCTTATATGTCAGGCACAGGTCACCTCTGAGCAAGCGGTATGAGACTGAATAGAGCTGGAGTTCTTTCAGTCGGGCAGCATAAGACATATTTTTGAGACCCTTTATCCTTTTGGTGAGGAACTTTTGGGGCCTTTCAAGCTGCAGCAGGTGTCGGGTCAGATACATTCTGAACGGGGCATTGTACTCAATCATAGGTCTAATGAGTGATGAGTACAGGGGGATGATGACCTCCCTTGATCTGGATGTGAATCCCTTCATGATCAGGTGGGCAATATAGAAGGTTTTCCTAACTACTTTAGCAACATGAGTGTCAAACGAAAGGCTACTGTCAACCTGGGTCCCCAGATCCCTGATGACTTCTTCTGTGCTCAGTGGATTGCCACCTATATGGTAGCTAGGGGCAACCTTATTTTTCCCGAAGGGTATGATTATGCATTTCTTGGCGTTTAACTTTAGGCCATGGCTCTGGCACCAGTTATCCATTTCTGTGAGGCCCTTCTGAAGGATATCTGTGTCAGATGTGTTTTCGACTATGGCGCCCAGTTTGCAGTCATCTGCAAACTTTGTCAGCCATAACCCTCCTGTGTTTGCTTGTACTTCAGAAAAGTAGATGCTGAACAAGAGTGGACCCAGGACTGAGCCCTGTGGGACACCACTTGTGACAGGCTTTGAGTCTGACATGGCTCCAGCAACTCTGACCCTGTGGGTTCTGTCACTTAGCCAGTTTGCAACCCATCTTGTGATGTATGGGTTTACATTCAAGCTGATGAGTTTTTCGATGATACCTGAGTGGGGTATCGTGTCGAAGGCCTTTGCCAGGTTGAGGTAGGCTGTATGGACTGCCTTTCCCTCATCAATGGCCTTGGTGACTGTCTCGAAAAAGTCAACCAAGTTTAAGAGGCAGGATCTGCCTTTGACAAAGCCAAACTGGGTTGGATCCAAAGCCTGCAAGTTCCCAATGTCTTTATTTATGAGTTCCATTATGATCCTCTCCATGGCTTTGCAGATAAGGCTTGTCAAGCTACTGGGGCGGTAATTTCCAGGGTCGGTGGAGGCACCGCCCTTATGAAGTGGGACCACAGTCACCGTGCGCCACTCCTTGGGTACGTATCCTGAGGTGAGGCTAAGATTGAACAGCTGTCCTAACTGTGGGTTTAATTCCTCATTGAGTTCATGAAGCACACAGCCGGGGACACCATCCGGTCCCATGGATGCTGTGTTTTTTGCCTCAGTGAGAGCAGTTCTCACCTGGGCGTTGGAGATGTTTGGGGGGCTACAATCCTCTGGTATAGATATCTCTCCTTTTGGGGGGGGGAGAAGTTTGCACTGAACCTGTCAGCCAGTATGTTGGCAATGTGTGTAGGTTCAGTAATTTTCACATCATTTTGAACTAATTCAGAGCATATCTGGGAGTTTCCTCCTAGGTTTCTAACATAGCTAAAGAAGGCCTTATGATTGTCTTTTGAGTCCTTGGCGATTTTTCTCTCAAAATTTGCCTTGGATGATTTTATGAGGGCTCTTAGTTTTTTACTTATGATGATCAAAGGTGTCTTACCTTTCAAGGATTTTGCTCTATCTTGTAGTAGCTTCCTCCTTTTGTTGTAGAGCTTGTTTATGGCTGGGGTCCACCAGACTGGACGCTTGCCTTTGGTACAGAGAGTCTTAGTTTTGTTTGGGATTGCCTGATCCATGCAGTCCTGTAGGTGCTGGTAGAAGGCATTTGTAAGTGATTCAGCAGTTTGAGTAATGTTTACCACTGGCTCAGGGGCCTTAAAGGAGACTACACTAGTTTTTAGAAGTGTGAAGTCGGCTTTTGAGAAGTTTTTCACTGTGGTCTTTTTTGTTTCAGGTGGGGGCAGGATGAGGACCTCCAGCGAGATTAGTTTATGATCTGATCTCACCAGTGATGGGTATACTTCCGGTGTTGAACATTTTGATCCCATGTTCATGATGATGAGATCAAGTATGTTTTCTCCTCTTGTGGGGATGGTGACTAGTTGTTCCATGGCATTTGAGTTTATGAACTCCAGGAATCTTTGGGTTAGAGTGTTTGGGCTTGAGTAGTGTTCCCAGTCTATATTAGGGTAGTTGAAGTCACCTAGTATGATGGTGTTTGGAGATACATTTATCCCCTCCAAAGTTTTCAGGAAGGCCATATGAGGTTCCTGAGTTTGAGAGGGTGGCCTGTAACATGCTACAAATTGCAGAGCAGTCTTGCCTATGGTTAATTGCACCTGGATGGTCTCCGATGCATCATGCATTGCCACCAACCTTGAGGTGTGGGTGTCCTTTATGAATATGGACATCCCCCCTCCTTTCTTGGTGTTGTCCGGATTTTGGGGCCGGAACGCATGATATGAGGTGAAACCTGTTAGTGCTGGGGTGCTCTCAGGAGCCTTGAACCAGGTTTCTGTCACAGCACAGACATCGATGTTCTCCATATTGAGAAGGGCCTCGAGTGTGCATCTTGAGATTGAGACTTCTGGCATTGAGCAGCATTACCCTTAGTTTTTTACCTTTTGGTGTTCTAGGGTGGTAGGTTTAGAATTTGAGCCTTGCCTAAAAAGGCACTATAGGGTGGCAAGAGCCTTTGCCAATATCCGGAAGCCCAGGGTGACAGGTGCAAGCCGTCCCTTGCGAAGCAGCGTGGCTTGTCCAGCATGTCATCCCAGGCAGACAGACATTGGATCCCCTTTGAATGACACCAGAATTTAAGCCAATTATTAAAGCTGATCATCTTATCACTATATTGTGGCATCATTCTAGGTGAAGGTAGGATACTGCTCAAGGTCAGGGTCATACCTGCCTGGGCTACATAATCAGAGAGCTCCTCGATGTCCCTTTTCATGTAGTCCAAGGAGGTACGTCTCAGGTCGTTGACACCAGCGTGGACAATGACTGAGTCGTACTTGTACCTGCTGTTGAGAGACCTGAGTGCTTGCGTTATGTGGCGGATTCTAGCGCCCGACAGGCAGCTTACTGTGACCTTCTCCTTACTCAGTCTGGTGAGTGGGACGTCAGTGTGTCTGACTATGGAGTCACCAATGACAAGTGTGTCTGGCATTGTGTTTGGCCTTAAGGGCTGTGACTGTTTGACACTCTGACTGTGTGGTCTATGTGTTGCATGTGTTGGGTCCTGAGGTGGTAGTTGTTTGGGTGTCTGCTTTTGTGGCCTCTGCTGTTTTGGCAGATTTTTGATCAGAGCCTCCGAGTATGTATTTGTGTGATTATGTGTATGATTTGAAGTTGTGATGGTACTATGTGTGACTGGGTATGTGTTGTGTGTGGTTACCTTCTCCTCCTGTCTGGTCTTGCCAGTCCTATGTTGAGAGAGCTCAGCCTCCAGTTTGGCCGTATAGTTGCATCTCTCGCATGTATTTGTGTTTTGTGGGAGAAGGAGAGGATTGTTCAGGTACATGAGGCAATTGTAACATTGCCTCAATATTCCCAGGTTCACCAGTTGAGCAGGAGAGGACACTAGCAACTGATCCCTCGACATACTAGAAGTAATAGATAAAGAGACTTTCAAAGGACTCCAGGGGATGTGGGTTTTAGGCTGGTGGGGTATTATCTATAATAAGAGTGCTTTATCAAGGTGCAAGTACTGTAGGAGTAAGTGACAGGCTTTACAGATAGAGAATAGTCTACTTGGGAATCAAGTAGAGATGAACCTTTCAGTTATAGGATACGCTGGTTAGATCAGCAGTACAGCTCAAGGAAGGTAGTTTTAAGGGAAAATTTGAAGAGTGGAATTTAGATGGCCCGAATAGTTTAACCTTGTTTAACCGCCGCTGCTCTTGTGTGCAACAGTGGCAACTCTGCTCATCAGCTAACGCGCGTTTAGCGTGTTTTATATCAGGGGGCTGAAAAAAGCTAGGAACTGGCCCAAAACGACCAATAGGCTACAAGTTACTGGCTGAAACCTCACAAAACTGGACCAACAGGCAGCTCAATGCTTCCCACTCCCACTGGTAAGCAAGGGAACTTCCTCTCTTCCAAATTAGGCAAAGAATCAGTAACAGGAACTACAAACAAAGTCCAGGGATCAGCAAGCTCTGAAACTGGACTACTCTAGCTCAGTAAGGCGGGAAAAACAAGAGATATTTTTTTTTTTCAGAAACAAGGAGAAACAGATACAGTAGACACTTTTAAATCCTATAAATCGGCTATCACAGCCTACAGAAACACTTTGCAACAATTACAGAATTTAAAAGTAACAAAAATTTATGTTAACATACTATGTACAAACCACCAATCTTTTTGTAATAACTGTACTATTCACTGTCTAACCCCATACAGCATGCCTTCTACACCACATTTGCTATACAACAGAATGGGATTAAAAAGGCGCATTGTAATTCCCTTCTAATAATTCATAAGGAATGCTCTAGCTGGAGCCCATATGAATACCTGATGCGTCTATTTACAGCACTGCAACACACAAACATAACTTGCTACAATGACATCACCTTTGCTCAGTAGTTCAGCATACAGACAGTACAAATGACTGACAACATGCACAAATCTTTCTGCAAAACATCCCCTATTCTTGCTGCACAATGCAGAAATACTGCATTAATCTCACGTGTCAGTGTGCAATGAGGAACCTGATGCAAAGTCAATGCAGTTAATTTTCTGGAAAGTGTGTCTGATGAGTAGATAGTGCTAAGCACAAGTCACTTGCACTCTGTTACAAATTCTGACTGCTAATCATGACATCTGCTTTTCTGTAACTGTCCCTTGAGACTCACTAAAAAGTGCTTTTTAAATTTGCTCACTGCCCTATTTGTCATCAGGCATGATTCTACTACCTGAAACTACTCACGCATGTTTAAACAGATATTGGGCACCCAGGCTGATAGCAACCTGACTTTTGACCACCATGTTGCTTCTGTTGTATGGAAAGCCTTCTTTCTACATGGCCCACCTCATAAGTAAGGGCATCTCATCCAGGGACAAGGAGGTCATAATATCTCTGTATTCTTCCCTTATAAGGCCCATTATTGAGTACAACACCCCTTTCGGCATGTACCTCACAAAGCATATGCAGCAGCTGGAGAAACCACAGAGGTTCCTCACCAGGAGAATCCAGGGCCTCAAGAATATTAGCAACAGGTACCTTCCAGAGACCAACTGGTAATATGATGGGGATATCACAGGCATCAGCATCCAGGGTACTGTACCAGTTCCTGGATGCCATGTCAGCACATGTCGGTGATCATGTATATTTCCCCAATTACCATGAGGTATTGGCCAGTAATATGCGTCTCTTCCAGAAAATAGCAGAATACCCTGAGGTAGTGGGTGCAATAGACTGCACGCACATATGCATCAAAGCACCAGCTGGCAAGCGGGGTAGGGTCTACTACAACCGCAAGGGCTTCCCCTCCATCAACTGCCAGGTCGTGTGTGAATCCCAAGGCATAATACTGAATGTGTGTGCTGGCTGCCCTGGAAGCTACCATGATTCCCATATCTGGCATCTGACGCAGCTGTACCAGACATTTGCCAATGGGGACATCCCACATGGTCACCTAGTGGGGGAAGCTGGCTATGCACTGGAGACGTGGCTGATGACACCCATCAGAAATGCACACACACCTGAACAGGAACGCCATAGTGAGGCACATGCACAAACACGAAATGTAATCGAGCATGCGTTTGGGCTGCTCAAGTCACGGTTCTGGTGCCTGGACACATCTGGTGGAGCCTTGCAGTACTCACCAACTACATGTACCCAAATTGTCATGGTATGTGCTATGCTACATAATATGATCCTGCAAAAACAGCTGCAGCAGGACCAGCATAGGCCTGGGCCAAACAGCCCCCCACCATTGCCATGGTCATCACAGGCAGAGCGTGACTCGGAGGAAAAACAACCTGAGCCTGCCCCAGTAGGCAGAAGGAGGCATGCCCAGTATGCTTTGGCCTTGGCAAAGAGGCAACGCATAGCACATACACTGGCTCAGTAGGAACTCTGGAAATGATACCTCTCTCTGACTCATACATATAGTAAAAGGGATGCCTAAGTTGACACTACCTGCTGTCAAACATGTACAGGGAGTGTAGTATGTGCATCCAACATAGGCAGCCCTGCAGCACCACCTGAGGCATGATTGCTATGTGTTAAACAATTTAAGGCAGTGCTAAACAGCATTTACCACCATGTAGTATATGCAAACAGAATTGCACACACCAACTAGTACAACTGTGGTCAATGTTGAGTAATATTGGCCAATGTCCAGCAAAATTGGTGAATATACAGCAATGTCAGACAAGCCTGGTCTAAGTAGGGCATAGCTGAACAAAAGCCAACATGCTCATATTTGCTTAACTGGCCCTTAAGCAGTCTGGTCTGCTCAGTATGAAAACATAAAGCAGTGATGGGCCTCGAACCCAGGATACTGTGCACTATAGGTAAAGTACTGAACCACTAAACCATGACAGTATTGCAGTGGTCAGCCAGTATGAAGGAATGTTGATAAGTCTATGCAAAGTATCTCATGGAAACCCTGCAGGCACAGTATAATCCCTGTTGAGTTATGACACAAAGGTGAGTCCTGCAGTAAGAACAGAACATGACCTCCAACACACACAGTATAAATGTTAATATTGGTCATGTTCACACACATCCACAGATGTAGTGTACTTCAGATCGCAAAATACTGAAAGGTCACACTGGGCATGCTCACACACTTGAATAAATGAGACATATGTCAGGCAACAAAACACGGAAAGCCTGAACTGGGCATACTCACGCACACAGGCCATGTCTGAGTACAGCAATGGGCCACACATATCTGGTAGTTGCATGTGTTAACCCAGGAACCTCTCACTATCCATCAATCCGCCCTATGCACACAGTTACATGACAACAGACACATATATAATATAGTGGAACCCTGTCATGATCAAACATGTTCTGCAGATACCTAAGTTGTTCATAGAAGCTGGGAAAGCAAAGACGATAAAGACCTGCAAACAGTATCAGCAAGAAATATTGTGCATCCCGAACATAAGCATAGCTTCAGAGGTCGATACTAGGCTATCTGCCCTAGGGCATGTACCAGCCTGAACAGAGTGTGTTTGGCTTTTGCAACCCTGTCAGATTACTACACTGTGCCAGTGAATAGTAGGTCACACAAGATAGCCCATGTACGTTTAGGCTAGTGTGCTTCTGTCTAGCAGGGACACAGAAGATATCCCAGGGGTAAACATACAATCACCCATACAGCCGTCAAGATGTCCTCTGTAGGTGGTCAGTGGGTGGCTCTGCCTATGTGTAACTGTGATCACAATCCAGAGTGAGTGGAGGCCCTGGGATAAGAATCTGACCCTCCAGCATGTCCTATTAACATCTGTGCTGAGGTATATGTCCCTGGAGTGTGTAGCTACAAGGGAGTCGGATATCCTGAGGTGTCCAGTAATTCTGGGTTGGGTATTACTGTAAACAACAGGCACACATCATATCCGAGTAGGTGGTAAGCGACTTAGTAGAGCTGGAGTTACTGCATCCGAACTGTGCAGGTTATCCGTGTGAGTCCCCACATCTGCTTGGTGAGGAACCTCTGTGGCCAGTACAGTTGCTGCAGGTGTTGGGTAAGGTACACCCCAAAGGTGGCATTGCAACCAAGCATGGTTGTGATGAGTATAGGGGCACAATGATTTCACTCGATCTAGATATGAAACCATATGGGATAAG
The DNA here is from genome assembly GCF_019279795.1 of Protopterus annectens. Classification (NCBI taxonomy): domain Eukaryota; kingdom Metazoa; phylum Chordata; order Ceratodontiformes; family Protopteridae; genus Protopterus; species Protopterus annectens. The sequence goes on from NC_056745.1 coordinate 1,448,135,413, forward strand.
ATGGCTTATATAGAAGGTCTGTCCAACCACTTTGGCAACGTGAATGTCAAAGGCGACAGTACAAACAAGTCATGTCCCCAATCACCTAACAACTCCTACCATATGTAATGGAGTACTACCTATGTGGTAATGTGTGGGCATGTTGTTATTCCCAAAGGGGATGACTATGCAACTAATGGCATTTAGCTGTAGGCCATGGCTCAGGCACCAGTCATCCATCTCTGTGAGACCCTGTTGGAGTATGCATGTGGCAGCTGGAGAGTTGATCATGGCACCCAGTTTGCAGTCAAGTGCGAACAAGGTCAGCCATATTCCCCCTGTGGTAGCCTGTACGTCAGACAAATATATACTGAAGAAGAGAGGTCCCAGGACTGAGTCGTGTGGGATGCCACGTGTAACTGGTGTATAGTCAGACATGGCACCTGCAATTCTGACCATGTGTGTGCTATCCCTGATCCAGGTAGCAATCCAACATGTGAGATATGTGTCCATATCTATGCTGGTGAGCCTATGCATAATAGGCCCAGTGGGTAATTGTGTGGAAGGGTTTTGCAAGGTTCAAGTAGGCTGTGTGTACAACTGTCCCTATGTCGATGGATCTGTTAACTGTCTAAAGAATACAAACATGTTCAAGAGGCAAGATCTGCCTACAACAACGCTGACATGTGTAGGACACAGTGTCTGTAGGTTCCTGATGTCTATGTCTAAGAGTCCCATGACAATATGCTTCATAGCTTTGCAGAACAGGCTAGTTAGACTTATAGGGCAGTTTTTGTGTGTGGTCCGTTGTGGTACCAACCCTGTGGAGTGGGACCACTGTCGCTGTATGCCATTCCATGGGTACATATCCTGTAGTAACTCCGATATTGCACAGTGATGTAATGTGAGGGTTACGTCTGTCATGAAGCTTGTGTAAGATGCAGGCCGGGACACCATCTGGTCCCATTGATGCTGTAATGTATGCTTTGGGGAGGGCAGCACTCACCTGTTACTATGTGACGTCAGGGAGGTTACACTCTGTTGGGATGGATAGTTGCTCCCTGGGGGGATGGGGAGGAGACATCTGCACTGAACCTGTTTGCCAGGATGTTGGCTATGCCAGTGTGTTCAGGGTAAGTGTAGTCAGTATGCAGTATCTCACAGCATATCAGTGAGTGTCCACCCAAGTTCCTGACATCACTGAAGAAGGCCTTGTGATTGTCCTACGTGTTTGGTGCAATTGTCCATGAGAAGCAGCCCTTACATAAGTACATGAGTAATCATAGCTGTCTGCTAGTACAGATCACAGATGCATTCCCCGTCTGTGATTGTGCTCTATCATGTAGTAGCTTCCTCCTGACGTTGTACAGCTTATTTATGACTGGGGTCTGCCAGACAGGTCTCCTGCCATTGGAGGAGTGAGTCCTGTTGTTATTTGGGATAGCACAATCCATGCAGTCCACTAGGTGTCCATAGAATGTGTATGTAAAGGATTCAGCAGTTGGAGCTGTATTTGCCACTGTCTCAGGGTCTCTGAAGGATACCACCTTGCTTTTGTGAAGTGAGATGTTGGCTCATGAGAACTTCACCAGGATTACCCAGGATGGGTGTGTGGAGTGTATATGTATGTCCAGTGAGACATATGTATGTTCTGACCTTACCAATGAGGGGTATATTGCTTGTGTGGAACATAGAGTCCCCATGTTGGTGAAGATCAGGTCCAATATGTATTCCCCCTTGTGGCTGTGGTGACTTGTTGTGCCATAGCATATGACTTTACAAATTGTAGTGACTGTAGGGCGAGGGTGTTGGGGCTTGAGTAGTATCCCCAGTCAATATTTGTGTATCTGAAGTCACCCAGTATAATGGTGTTTGTGGAGACCTTCATATTTCCCACTGTTCCCAGGAAAGCCGAGTGTGGTTCCTGAGTATGGGAGGGTGGTCTGTAGCAGGCAACAAACTGAAAGTCAGTTTTGCACAATGGTAGTTGTATATGTATGGTCTGTGATGCTTAGTGCAGTGCTACTAACCCGGAGGTGTGTGTATCTGTGATGTATATGGATACTCCCCCTAGTTGTGTTGTCTGTTCTAAGTCCTGTGGTCAGAAAACATGGTATGAAACATAACCTGGTAGTGCTGGTGTGCAAATGTGAGCCTAAACTAGGCGTCTGTTAGTGCACAGATATCACTGTCCTCCATACTGAGGAGAGTCCTGAGTGGCCTCAATATGAGGGTAACA